>NW_004955495.1:3651230-3672276 GCF_000276665.1 Chinchilla lanigera
CACTGTCTTCACTCATTCAATATGGTTTTGGAAACTTTTTCCAGAGCACTGAGACAAGAGAAAGAAATAAAAGAAAGAAGGATACGAAAGCAAGAAGTTAAATTATCATTATTTGCAGATGACATGACACCCTACATAGAAGACCCCCAAAACTCTGCAAAAGACTTCTAGATTTAATAACCAAATTCAGTAGCATAGCAGGATACAAATTCAACACTCAAAAACCAGTAGCCTTTGTGTACATGAATAAGAAACTCACTGAGAAAGAAATTAGGGAAATAACAACTTTCACAATAGCATCCAAAAAATGAAGACCTAGGAATCAATCTAAGAAAGGAAGTAAACAAACAAACAAACAAAAAAACCACCTCTACATTGAAGGAGATTGAAGAGGAGCTTGAAGAGGATATCAGAAAATTGAAAGATATCTCATGCTCCTGGGTAGGAAGAACAAATACAGTGAAAATGGCCATACTTCCAAAACAGATTTATTCCAATCCCAATCAAATTTCTAACAACATATCTCACAGAATTAAGGAAAACAATCCTAAAATTCATTTGGAACAAGAAGAGACCTAGAATAGCAAAGGCAATTCTGGACAACAAAGAGAAGCCTGGGGGCATCACAATCCCTGACTTAAAATTATACTACAAAGCTACTGTGATAAATACAGCAAGGTACTAGAAGGAAAAAAAAAAAAAGATCGAGGACCCATGGAACAGATTAGAAAGTGCAGAACAACTCTAAACACACTCAGTCTCCTTACCTTGACAAAGATGCCAAACACCTTCACTGGAGGAAAGACAGCCTCTGTAACAAATGATGCTGGAAAAACTGCCTAAACTAAAATCAAAATGAACCAATGATCTAACTATTCAAATAAAAACACTAAATCTGCTGGAAGACAGAATAAGTAGAACTTGTGAAGACACTGGTGTAGGCAAAGAGTTTATGAATAAAACTTTGTTTGCACAGGAAATATCACAAACTCGACACCTGGGATGTCATGTTTTTAGGAGGCTTTCACAGCAAGAGAAACCACCCCACAGTGAAGAAACAACTCACACAATGGGAAGAATTTTGACAGCTGTTTCTCAGACAAAGAACTAATACCTAGACTGTAGAAGAACTCAAAAAAAATCAGTCCCCTCAAATTCAAAGACCCAATCCAAAAATGGGCATCTAAAATGAATAGACACTTTCCAGATGAAATAAAAATGACAAATATATGAAAGAATGTTCAACATCACTGTCCATTCGAGAGATGTAAATTAAAACAATCCTGAGATTCCATCTCACTCCAGAAAGAGTGGCTATCATCAAGATTTGTTAAATGCTGGTGGGGCTGTAAGGAAAAAGAACCCCTTCTCCATTGCTGGTGCGAGTGTAAACTGGTGCAACCACTGTGGAAATCAATCAGATTCCTCAAAAACTAAAACTAGAGGATTCTTCCTACCTAGCTATTCTGAGTGTCTTCCCGAAAGATTAAAAACATCGTACCACAGCAATATATGCACACTCATGTCTATAGCAGCAGATTTTGTAATCTTGGAAACAGCACAAACGTCTACCAACCGATGAATGAATAAAGAAGATGTGGGTTTTTTAATACAATGGAATACCATTCTTCCATAAAGGATAAGCTTCAGCCATTTCTAGCTAAATGGAAGCACCTTGAGACCACATTCTTAACTGAAATGAATCAGACACACGTTTAAATACCACACTGCTTCTCTGTTGTGAGGAATCAAAAGTGTAAACAAGAACCAAAATGTATAATAGATATTGGGAAGTGGGAAGAAAATGCTCAGATGAGAAGGGGAACAAGTGAGAAGGCGGGGGAAAGGAAGGAAGGGAAAAGAAAAGAAAGGGAAAAAATGGAAACAAAGCTTTTGTAAATAAGGAGGGGAAGAGGGGTTGAAGGAAGGGGAGGGGAAGGGGAAAAAAAAAATCAAGATATATCATGTACAGATAGAAATTGCCTAAGATGAACGTTATCAGTATGTATATTTAATATGTACCAATAAAAATGTAAAAATAATAAAAATAATAATTACTGGGAACTACAACCCCCTATGGAATTTACATTTTTATATATATTTTTTTTTTCTTCAGGTACCAGGAATCGAACTCATGACCTTGCGCTTGCCAGGCAGGCGCTGCGCTGCAGAGCTAAATCCCCAGCCCAGAATTTACATTTTTAAAACCCACACAGGAAATCGGACCACATCTACCGGCCAGCTGCGACCCACACGCGGCAGCCTGCGAGCCCCAGGCACTGGCTGTGCGCTTCCGCAGCTCCCCGCGGTTTACCCTGGCCGTGAGGCTCCGCCCACGCTCAGGCTCCGCCCCCGGGACGGCAGGACCCACAAAGCATCACCGGAGCGATTTGAGCTTGCGCACTTCCCCAGTACGAGGAGGAAGCCCACGCGCGACCCGGAAGGCTTTCTTGCCACACTCCAGATCCTGTGTGAGGGACTTCGATGGCGGAGGGACTGGTGGAGGCTCCCGCCGATAGTGGTGCTGAAGGAGACTCGGGAGTGAGCGTGTTGGAACGGGGAGTGGCGCCCATTAAGCCTCAGTGAGTCCCTAGGGCACGAGGGGGATAACCTTTTGTGGTCTTTTCGGTACCCGTAGCGCGTCCCGAGCGGTGCACGCCGGGAGGTAGGGCAGCGGCTTCGTGCGGGAAGCTCGCAGGGTCTTCAGCAGGGCTCATTCTGCATCCTCATGGTGGTCCGCGGCGGCACCACAGATCGTGCACTTTGGAAGCTGTCATATGTCCAAAGAACGGCCACGTGCATGCTAGGGCAGGCGGGGGTTAGAGAGGCCCGCGGTGCTTGCTGGGAACTGTAGTCCCTCCGAATGGCTGGAGTCGCACGTGTGCACAGCCGCTGCAGTTAGCGGCGGGGTACTTGTGCCCGAAGCGAGTGGCGCATGGTGTTCTGGGACTTGTCGTGTCTTTTTTTTTTTTTTTTTTTTTTTTTTTTGAAACAGGGTCTCGCTATGCAGTTCAGACTGGCCTTAGGTTCACTTTGTAGCGCAGGCTGGTCTCGAACTTGCAACGATCCTCCTGCCTCAGCCTCCCAAGTGCTGGGATGACAGGCGTGCGCCATCACGCGCGGCTGCGGTGTCTTATGGGCTGAAAGACTGCTGGAAAATGTGGTGGCCTGGTGCTTGCTGCAAGGCTTTCTGGGACTTGTTTATTTATTTTTACTTTTTCCGGATTAAGGCTGTTCATGCCTGGTAACATTAGTTTAGCATGACTTTGGGCAGTACTGTGTAAATCAGGGACAAAAATAGGGTCTCTCAGAGTGGGCGTGGTGACGCACACCTGTAATCCCAGAACTGAGGGAGGTTAGACTGGAGGATATCATGATGAACTCCCTTCTGAACAACTGGGTGAGAACCTTTCAAACTAAAAAAGGGCGCCGGTGTGGCTCAGCGGTGCAGTTGGGTGCGCTTGCCAGTACATACAAACATGCATACATACATACAAAAATAAATAACAGTTCTCCCTCTGGCTCCCTCCCCATCTGGTTCAGAGTAGTAGCTCCTGGAAGCATTCAGGCAGGGGCAACTAGCCGGCCGTGGTGGCGCAGGCCTGTAATCCCAGCACTCGGGAGGCTGAGGCAGGAGAATCATTGTGAGTTCGAGGACAGCCTGGGCCACGTAAGTGAATTCAAGGCCAGCCTGAACTGCCTAGTGAGACCCTGTCTCAAGAAAGACCAAAAAAAAAGCAGGAGCAACTATTCTCATTCCCCAGCATTCCTTGAGGAACCCCTGAAAGCGTTCTTTTCCTCCCCTCTCTGCCGGCAGATTCCTCACCACCAGGGAACACTTCCACAGGTTCCTGGAAGGCAAAGGGCAGGAGAAGCTCTGCCAGGAAACTGAGGCAGGAGACCCGGATGGCAAGGACGTGCCTGAGCCTGAGGCCAAGAGGATCCGATTGGAGGATGGGCAGACGCAGGAGGCAGCGGAGGCTGGGGAGCAACCACAAGCACAGAAGAGAGCGCGGGGCCAGAACAAGGGCCGGCCCCACATGAAGCCTGCGCAGTATGACAAGAACCGGCTGTGCCCTTCCTTGATACAGGTGAGCTCGGTCCTGCCAGACCATCCCAGGCTCTGTCTGAGTCTCTCTGCCTATTTGGCCCTCCACTCATCAGTCATGGTCTGCCTTGAGTATGATTTATGGGGGTTTAGTTTGTCATTTCTTTTGTTATTTATTTATTCATTCATTTATTTTGCAGTGCTGGGTGTGGAACCCAGAACCTCATGCATGCTAGGAAAGCACTCAACACTGATCTGTATTTCCAGCCTTTACTTTATTTTGAGACAGAGTCTTGCCAAGTTGCCAAAGCTGGCCTTAAACTCATGGTTATCCTGCCTCAGCCTCCCTGGTAGCTGAGATGACAGGCATAGCACTGTGCTCAGTTTGCTGTTTGACTTGCAGTGGTGGGAAAGTGATTTATACTCAGTAGAAACTGCACCTTAGCAAGGCGTGGTGGCGCACGCCTGCAGTCCCAGCACTTGAGAGGCTGAGGCAGGAGGATCACTGTGAGTTGGAGGCCAGCCTGGGCTACATAGTGAGTACAAGGCCAGCTGGAACTGCATAGTGAAACCCTGTCTCCGAAAAACCAAGAGAAAAAAACAAGAAGAGTCTGCACTTTAAATTTTGATCTTTTCTGGGCTATAATGTGTCACCTGATCCTCTCTTGAGGTGTTCCGGCCCAGTCAGCCCAGATCATGAGGGTGAATAATCCACACTGGTGCATTGTGTAGCTAAGCTAGGACATACTGAGTTGTTTTGTTTTGTTGAGCCAGGATCTCACTGTATAGTCCAGGCTGGCTTTGAACTCACTGTGTAGCCCAGCCTGGCCTCAAACTCGTAGCAGTCCTCCTGCCTCAGCCTCCCGAGTGCTGGGATTACAGGCGTGCGCCACCACGCCCGCCCTCTTAAGTTTGTTTCTGACCCCACTGTAAACTGGGAGCACTTGCCTTGCTTCTCTTCCTGTTTACAGAAGAAGAAACTGAGGCATACTGGGGGGGTGTGCCACTCCCAGGCGGCTTCCCACTGCCCTCCTGCCCCTCACCTTCCCTCGCAGCCCCCTTGTCCCCCACAGGAGCCGCCTGCGCAGTGTCTCTTTGGGGACCGCTGCCGCTTCCTGCACGACGTGGGCCGGTACCTGGAGAGCAAGCCGCCCGACCTGGGCGCCCGCTGCGCGCTCTTCGAGGCCTTTGGCCGGTGCCCCTATGGCGTGACCTGCCGCTTCGCCGGTGCCCACCTGGGGCCTGAGGGCCAGAACCTGGTGGCTGAGGAGCTGCTGGCCCGCAGGGCCCACCTGCCGCCCGTGCGCAATGCTCTGGACAAGGCCCTGCAGCGGCAGCTGCGCAAACGCCAGGTCCACTTCGAGCGCGCAGAGCAGGCCCTGCGCAGCCTCAGCCAGGGCCCCGCGCCGGCTGCCGCTGTCGCCGAGCCCACGACCCCTGAGGGTGACCCGGGGCACAACCACCGTGCTGCCCAGCTGGACCCTGTGGGGCCGGGGACCGGCACCCCGCCCAGCAGCCCTGTGCGGACCTGCGGGCCCCTGACAGATGAGGACACGGTCAGGCTGCGGCCCTGCGAGAAGAAGCGGGTGCGTGTCTCGGGCTCCTTGTTAAGGACGGCGCCAGTGCACACTGTCCTCACGGCTCGTCCGTGCTCCCGTTCCAGGCCCCTGGGACTCACAGGCTGTGCCCTGGATGTCCCACTTAGGACATCCTCTTTCCTCTCTGGGCTCAGCCCACCAGGTTCTGGTCTGGGGAGGCAGAAAAAACTAGACGCAGTCCTTGAGGGTCAGGGTGGGGAAGATGACGATGTAAGAGGTTTCCCAAAAGAACGGGCACAGCAACTGGGGCTTTTGTTGTTGTTGTTGTTGTTTTGTTTTTTTGGTTTTTTTCCGGTACCGGGAATCGAACTCACAACCTCGCACTTGTCAGGCAGGCACTGTGCCACTGAGCTAAATCCCCAGCACCCCTTTTTTTGTTGTTGTATTGGAAGTCGAACTCATGACTTCAGGCTTGCCAGGCAAGCACTTCCGCCGCTGAGCTACATCCCCGGCTCACAACTGGGGCTTTGACAGTTGAATAGAAGCTCTTCAGTAGTGGCAAATGTGGGTAAAGAATATTTAGTACATGTAGAAAGGTGCAGAAGTGAAAAGGAACCAGGCCGGGCAGGGCATAGAAAATCGTGTCCTAGACTGGAGAGAAAGGGGGCGCCAAGGTCTCACTGCACATCTTCTTTCCCCCCAGCTGGACCTCAGCGACAAACTGTACCTGGCCCCTCTCACAACGGTAGGACCTGCTTGAGGTCTCTGCGGCTAGTGCGGGGCTGGGGACGCTGCTGCATCCCACCTGTGGGTCTCAGGCAGGGCTGGGTATCTGGGACCCCTTCCTGATCCCCCCAGTATAACTCACATGTGTGTCCTGTGGCCCCAGTGTGGGAACCTCCCCTTCCGGCGGATCTGCAAGCGCTTCGGAGCGGATGTGACGTGTGGGGAGATGGCCATGTGCACCAACCTGCTGCAGGGCCAGACGTCCGAGTGGGCCCTGCTCAGACGCCACCCGTGTGAGGACATCTTCGGAGTCCAGGTCCGTTCCCAGCCCTGGGGGACGGGAAGAAGGGGGCCCCCAGCTGCCACGTTCGGGAGCCGCCTCAGGGACCTGCCTGGGTCACGTGCCCGACCCCTCTTGACTAAGGGTGGCATCTGTATCCGATGGTCTCGAAGAGATGGGCGCCTTGCGGGGAGGCTGCTGGGAGGGTGCTGGCTGGAGACCCCCGTGGCCCTGAGTGACAAAGAGGGACAGCTTGGCCCGGCCCCAGCCCGCTGTCCCTGCAGCTAGAAGGCGGCTTCCCAGACACCATGACCAAGTGCGCGGAGCTGCTGAACCGCACCATCGAGGTGGACTTCGTGGACATCAACGTCGGCTGCCCCATCGATCTCGTGTACAAGAAGGTAGCCGCCGCAGGCCCTGGGGCGCAGCCTTGCACCCGGCCATGCTGGCTCACGCCTCAGTTTCCCTGTCCTGGCAGTAAGGGGACCGAGCCAGCTGGTGACGTGGCGGGGTGGCGGTTTGGGAAGGTCAGCCTTTCCCCCCCACGGTGGCATCTGTGGGCACATGGGGCCGGGGGTGGTGGAGGGGTGCCAGGCCCACCGCGCTCCACCTGCGCTTCTCACCCAGGGTGGGGGCTGTGCCCTCATGAACCGCCCCGCCAAGTTCCAGCAGATCGTTCGTGGCATGAGCCAGGTACGCCGGCCGTCCCCCGCTGCCCCGCCCCGGCCCCGGCCGCCCGCCCGCCTGACCACACTCTCCCCGGCCACAGGTGCTGGACGTGCCGCTGACCGTGAAGATCCGCACGGGCGTCCAGGAGCACGTGAACCTGGCCCACCGCCTGCTGCCCGAGCTGCGGGCCTGGGGCGCCGCCCTCGTCACGGTGGGTCTCGGGCGCTGTGGGCAGCTTCGCTGTGGGAGCCCCGTGGGGAGCCCCGGCAGCCCGCCCTAACGGTGTCTCGCCTGGTCTCCTGCTCCTCCTCCCTCGCCTGCTCCTCGGCAGCCCGCCCTAACGGTGTCTCGCCTGGTCTCCTGCTCCTCCTCCCTCCCTCCGCTCCCTGCGCCCCTTGCCCCACCTCTGTCCCCTCCCAGCCCGCCCCTCCCCACCTCTCCCTCTCCGCCTCGCCCCTGCGGCCTCCCCCCAGCTCCACGGCCGCTCCCGGGAGCAGCGCTACACCAAGCTGGCTGACTGGCAGTACATCCGGCAGTGCGTGGAGGTGGCCAGCCCCATGCCGCTCTTCGGTGGGTGCCGCCCCCTGCCCCCCGGGGCCACCCACGCCCGACTCCCCCGCCCCGCCCCCACACTCCTGCTGCGCCGGGGGGCCTAGAATTCCAGAACAGCGGGTGGGCTTCTTGCTACCCTGCAACTCCCGAGAGCCCGTCTCTCCCCTCAGGGAATGGGGACATCTTGTCATATGAGGATGCCAACCGCGCCAAGCAGACCGGAGTTGCCGGGATCATGATTGCCCGGTGGGTTCCCCGCAGGCTCGCGGCACAGCTGCGGCCACCCTGGAGCCCAGCCTGGGGGGGGACAGGACAGGGCACTGGATATGTGTGAGCGCCCAGGGCCTGGAGGGGTGAGGTGGGCTGGGCTCCCCCTGACCTCCGCCCCCGTCCCCGCAGCGGCGCCCTGCTGAAGCCCTGGCTGTTCACGGAGATCAAGGAGCAGAGGCACTGGGACATCTCGTCCTCCGAGCGCCTGGACATCCTGCGGGACTTCACACGCTACGGCCTGGAGCACTGGGGCTCTGACACGCAGGGCGTGGAGAAGACGCGGCGCTTCCTGCTGGAGTGGCTGTCCTTCCTCTGCAGGTGGGCGCCGGCCCTGGCCCCGCCCCATGTTGTCGGCCCCCCTCCCCCAACCTAGCCGCCCCCCATTGTGACCCACTTGGCTGCGCCCTGACCACCCTCGGCCCCTCCCTGGCTGCCTCCCCCGGCTGCCCTTGGTCCCGTCCTCACGCGACCTAGGCCCCTTCCCGCCTAGCCTCGGCCCCGCCCTCAGCTCCCGCCCCGCCCCGCCCCGCAGGTACGTGCCGGTCGGCCTGCTGGAGCTGCTGCCGCAGCGCATCAACGAGCGTCCGCCCTACTACCTGGGCCGCGACTACCTGGAGACGCTCATGGCCAGCCAGCAGGCAGCTGACTGGATCCGCATCAGGTTCGGGGCGCCCGGGCGCGGGGGCACTGGGGCGGCCACCCCGATCCCCTGCCTGAGCCGATGCGTCCCTCTCTCCTCAGTGAGATGCTGCTGGGCCCGGTGCCGCCCAACTTCGCCTTCCTGCCGAAGCACAAGGCCAATGCCTACAAGTAGCTGCCACCCAGCACCGGCCGGTTTAGGGGACAACAGACTTTCTGCTCGTTGGTTTTTGGGGCAGAGGCTTTGCCTTTTGAGACAGGGTCTGGCTATGTAGGCCAGACTGGCCTGGAACTGTGCAGCCAGGCTGCGCCCGATGTGCAGCTCAAGGCGATCCTCCTGCCTCAGCCTCCTCGATGCTGGCATCACAGCCATGTGCCACCACGCCTGGTTTAATAAATTGTATTCTTTTAAAATCCAGGCATGTCTCTTGTTGCTGAGGCAGCCCCTGCCCACACCTCCCCTGCCCGCAGCTTGGCCTTGGCTGGTCCCTGGCTCCCGGTTCCCTGCCTGTTCACCCTCCCCCATGCCGGGTATCCCCAAGATGCCGACCGAGGCAGTAGGGGTGCACATCAGGGCTGCTGCCTGGGGGTGGCAGCCTGGGGCCATTATCAGGACACAGATAGAAGAGATGGAAAGTGGGGGCCCTGGCCCAGGGTGGGGCTGCTCTAGGGGACACCTGGCTGTGACCCCCAGGGGTCCCCCTCTGCGCCTTGCCCACCCCCACCCCCCCGGAATCCCGAGGAGTGGGCAGGGCTCAGCCCCAAGCCGCTACCCCAGTAACCGGCAGACAGAACACTGCAGGGCCCGGGCCTGCCTCCCAGTGGGTGGTGTCCACTCCCACCTGCACCCTTGGTCCGCCCAGGCCAGACCCCCGCCCAGCCATGCAGCACCCGCAACCCTTCCCGGCCGCCGCTTCCCAAGATGGCTTCAGCCCCCAGGGCCAAGAGAGCACCGCAGGCCCCGGCGTCTGCTCCATGCTCCCAGGCGCTGACCCCCTGCCCGCCGTGGGTATGACGGGGTGGCATTTGGGGGTGGCTGGCAGGCAGGGCTCCCGCCCAGCAGCTCAGGGCCCCTGCCGCCTGGCACCTCTGTCCACAGCCTCTGCGAACCTGCTGTACCAGCCCCCAAGCCCGGAGAAAGACTTGTTTCCGGTCCCCCCGGCAGGTACCGGAGCCCCCCAACCTAGAATGGAGATGTGGGAGCCGGGTGGATGAGTGGGGCCCGCGTCGCCCCTGCCCCATCCCTAGAGGGCACCCCCAAGGTGGGGCTGTGCCCCCAGTGCCCTGGGTGGGACCCTCTGAGCAGAGGCCATGTCCCCCCCCGATAAGCCCCTGAAACAGGCTGTATCGCTCGTCCCCCAGGTGGGTCCCCCAAAGCAAAGCCTGGTGCCACTGTCACCCAAAGGAGCTGCAGAGATAAAGCCCGGGCCCTCATCTTCCGGACAGGGCCCCAAAACAAGCTCTGGGTGTCTTGGCCTCCAGAAGAGCCCTCTGCAGGCTCAGGCTGCTTCCCAGAGGGACCCCGAAAGGACCACACATGTCCCTCGTCCCTCAGCGCCGTCTCCCTCCCCGGAGGCTCCTCTCAGGGTCCCCGCCCCGCTCCTGCAGGCTTCCAGATGGCCCCCTGCGGGTGTTTCTTCGACCCCCGCATCTATCGAATCGAGTGGGCCGCCACCGACTTCGGCCAGGCCCTGTACAAGCTGGCGGTGGCCGGGGGCCCCGCCTCACCGGGCAGCTACCTCCTGGAGCCCCAGCGCTACGCCAAGGCCCCAGTGCCACCCCCGTACCCCCACTACCAGCCGGGCGGGCCCCCGTACGTCATGCCCTACTTCCCGCCAGAGGGGCCTAGCCACGAGGCCCTGGGCTTCATGGGGGACGGGGGGCCCCCCGGCTTCGTGGAGCTGCCCCCGCTGCTGCTCAAGGAGGGCCAGGCCCCCCTGACACCCGCCAAAGACGCCAAGCTGTCCTCGCTGCTCCTCACGCTGCCTGCTGAGGCCCCGCTGCCCCCCGGCACCTACGGCCACCTCCGCAGCCACCGAGGCCAGGGCCCTGGGCCTGAGGTGTCCGGCCAGCCGGCCGAGCCCTCAGCCTTCACCAGCAAGGAGCCGCAGGGCGTCCCCGGGGCTGGGCCAGGCCTGCCGCCCCCGCCAGCCCCCTCCGAGCCCAAAGCCCCGGAGCCCACAGGCGAGACCCCGGTGCGCGCGGGGGCCCGGCCCTCCGCGCTGCCGGACAAGGTGCTCCTGGAGGACGCCATGAGGCTCTTCGATTGCCTGCCGGGCCGCGCCGAGCCCAGAGCGGCCGCCGGAGCCTCGGGGCGCAAGGTCCCCGGGCCGCGCCTGCCCGACAGCGGCGGCGGCGGGGACGACTCGGCCGGTGACATCCGCTCGCTGCGCCTGCCTGAGGAGCTGCTGTCGTTCGACTACAGCGTCCCCGAGATCCTGGACACGGTGTCCAACGTGGACTATTTGTTCAACTTCAAGGCGCTGGATGAGGAGGCGCCGGCCTGCCCTGCGACCCCCGGAGCTGAGTCCGCAGCCCCCGTCCCCCAGGCTGACACGCGCAAGAAGAAGCGGGCCCCCTCCTCTGCCAGGAAGGGCAAGGGGAAGGCGGGGGGCAAGGGCAAGCAGGCGGCCGCTGGGGCCAGGCAGGACCTGGGCGCTGCCCCCCATTAAAGTAGATTTGGTTTCTCACCTTTGTGTCTCGGGGGGTCTCGGGTTCTGGTGGCCATCGGCGGGGCGTGGACACGTCCCCGGGCCACGCTGTCCTGTGGATGAGCACGGCTGCGTCCCACACAGCACAGTGAGGCCTGCCGCCCCCGGAAGACCCAGGCTTCCGGAGCCAAGCAGGGGGCCCTGGAGTCGCAGGAGATGGTGAACAAGTCCCCTGGGTCTGGAAAAATGACAGCCAACTGGCAGAGGTGGGAACAGCCTGAGAAGTGGGGGCCACCCACTGCCTAGACTCCTGCGTTGAGGTTTTTGTTTTGTTTTGAGACAGGGTCTTATGTTGCCAAGGCTCACCTCAAACTAGTGGCAATCCTCCTGCCTCAGCCTCCTGAGTGCTGAGCTTGCAGGTTTGCACCACCATGTAAGAAGCTGGCCTGGCTAGATTGCTTTAAGATGAAGGGATGGCTGAAGGCATAACTCAGTGCTGGGTGCTTGCCCAGCAAGAGGCAGAAGGACCTGGGTTCCATCCCCAGTACCAAAAAAAAAAAAAAAAAACAGGTATGGTGACACACGCCTGTCATCCCAGCACTTGGGAGGCTGAGGCAGGAGGATTACCATGCATTCAAAGCCAGCCTGGGCTACATAGTGAGTTTAAGGGCATCCTGAACTATATAGTAAGAGCTTGTCTCTAAAAAATGGAAACACAAAAACAAAAACAAGTATCACTATTATTATTTTGGAGGGCTCTGGGATAGAGGGGCCACCCCTGGTTGTTTGGTGCCTGTTCTTGGGGTCACTGGGGGCAGGAGGAGAGTATCCTGGATGTAAGGGGCCTGGGGGGAGACTCTGTGTGTGTGTGTGTGTGTGTGTGTGTGTGTGTGTGTGTGTGTGAGAGAGTGTGTGAGTGTGTTCTGGGGGTTGCTTGTTTTACATATCAAATATGCACTTAGGAGCTAGGTATGATGGCTCATACCTGTCATCCAGCCCTCTGGAAGGCTGAGGCAGGAAGATCACAAAGTTTGAGCCCAGCCTGGGCAATTTAATGACTTAGCAAGACCTTATCTCAAAATAAAAAGGAATGGAGCTCAATGCCAACACCCTGGATTCAATCTGCAGTACTAAAAAAAAAAAAAAAAAAAATAGTGGGGGGGAATTTATTGCTGTCTGTACCCCACAGCTGGTCCCCATTTGCCCAAGTGTGACCCAAGCTACCAAAGTGTCACAAAATACAGGGAGAAAATCATGACCAGTGTGCATGGCTTCCTGCTTTGTCACAGAATATTTTATTTTCAGACAGCAGCCTGGACTGAGACCCCCAGGGGCGGGATCAAGGGGGCTTCCCGGGCCTCCGGAGACAGAGGCAGAGCCTGGAGCATCTCCAGCACAGCTGCCTGTAGGCCTCCTTGAGCTTGTGGCCGCTGCTGGCGCACACCAGCTTGGGGAGGATGTGGGCCAGCCACACGGCCAGCAGCGTGCCGGCCACCAGCAGGACGATGGTGATTAGGGGCCTGAAGAGGGGCAGCGGGTAGGCGCCGTACACGTAGATGCTGAAGGTGGTCTCCAGGTGGCAGTAGCTGTGGGCACAGGGAGGGGAGGCCTTGGTCCCGCCCGCCGCATGCAAACCCGGGGGTAGGAGAGCCCACGGCAGCGACCAGGCTCATCGTACGGGTTTGGGAGTTGCTTGTTGTTTTTGGTTTTCTGAGACAGGGTGTCAGTATGTAGTTCAGGCTGGCCTTGATCTCAGTATGTAGCCCCGCTGGGCCTCGAAATCACAGGGATCTTCCTGCCTCAGCCTGCTGAGTGTGGGGACGACAGGTGTGCGCTGCCCTGTACTCGAAGCTCAAAACCTTTTTTTGATCCTCAGATGGGTGGGCGGTCCACAGATGTCACTTCCAGGGGCCCTGCTCACCTGTAGTACGGATCCAGGATCGAAAGGTGGAAGATGTAGATCCCATTCCTTTGTTTGAAAATGATCTTGTTGTCCGTCTGGCCCCCCAAGATCTGATACTGGACGTCCGGCCACCTCAAGGGGCTGCTGGAGCTGTGGCTGTGGCAGCTTACGTAGTTCTGGGAGATGACAGAGGGAAGTGGGGCCCTGGCCTTCAACGGCACCCGGTGGCACTGAGGGCCAAGTGTGTTGGTACCAGGAATCAAACTCAGGACCTTGCAGTTGCCAGGCAGGCGCTTAAACCGCTGAGCTCTATCCCCAGCCCGTGTTTTGCTTTTCTTGAGACAAGGTCTTACTCTGCAGTTCAGGCTGGTCTGGAACTCACTACCTAGGTCGGACTGGCCTCAAACTTGCAGCGCTCCTCCTGCCTCAGCCTCCCAGAATGCTAGGATGACAGATGTCCGCCACCACGCCTGGCCAGAGGCTGAGTCTTAATCACTGCTTGTCACATTCAGCCCAAGGCTGTGTCAGTATCTTCTGCATTGAACCATGTGTGCCCCCACCCCGCAAAAAAGAGAAATCATATGTTGAAATCCTAATCCTCCAGGACCTCGGAATATGACCTTCTTCAGACGGAAGGTCTCTGCAAAAGTACCTCAGTTAGAAGAAGAGCAGGGCGCCCGCTGCTCCGATAGACTGCTGTCCCTATAAAAGGGGTGGAATCGGAGCCTGGCAGAGCATCCCGCACCTGTCATCAAAGCACTCTGGGAGACTGAGGCAGGAAGATCGCCAGTTTCAGCCCTATTTGGGGGAGTTGGCACCTGTAATGAGACCTCGTCTCAAAATAAAAGCTTTTTAAAGAGGGCAGGGTGTGCAGCTCAGTGTGAAGGCTCTGGCATAATCCCGAACTCAAAAGAGGAAGGAAGGAAAGAAGGAAGGAAGGAAAAAGAAAGAAAGAAAGAGAGAGAGAAAGAATGAAGGAAGGAAGGAAAAAGGACAAAATAGAAAAAGCAAGCCTGCAAACTGCCTCACGGCGAGAGCGGGGAGCGCGCGCCATCTGCTGGTGGCCCTGCCACGTTGCGCTATGCTCCTGGCTTTGCCCTGGACCCACAGCGGCGCAGGGGCTGCAGAAAGCTACTGGGCAGGGCGAAGACGCCCGCAGTTTCCTCTGCGTGGGGACTCCACTCCCTGTTGTCGACCGTCTACGAACGGGCTCGCGCTACGGAAGCGCTGTTACCACAGATCAGATTCTGGGGGCCTTTTTTCTTTTTCCAGCACCGGGGATGGAACCTGGGGCCTTCGCACTTCACTACAGCCCCCGCCCTTTCTTTCTTGCATTTTGAGACAAGGTCTTGCTAAGTCACTAAGTGGCCCAGGCTGGGCCTCACCTTTGCGAGCCTCCTGCCTCAGCCTCCCGAGCGCTAAGATGCCAGGCGTGCATCACCCGGCTCTCGCTGGGAATCTAATCAGCCTGTCCTGTATTCCCGTTGCCGCGGGACTGTCGCGTGTCGTGTCACTTTCCCGAGCTCAGCGCCTGCCCCCCACCAGCGAGCTCCTTGCCCGCCCCTTCCCTCCGGCAGGGACCGCGGCGTCCCCGAGTTCCCGCAGCCACCAGGGGGCGCTACCTCTCTGTTCCAGGAGGCGTGGCCCGGCTCGGGCGCGTTCTGCAGCACCGAGCTCCAGTTCTGTGGCTGCGAGCGGCAGCCCGCGGCGCCCGCGGTGAGCGCGTAGGAGAAGGTGTGCAGCCCGTGCACCTCGCGCAGCACGAACTCGGCCTCCACCAGCTCCGCGAACTGGTCCCCGCGCCACCTGCGGGAGGAGACAGAGCGGGGAGCAGGGGAGAGGGGACTTCTGAGACCCTCAACTTCATTACCACCCAAGTTATTGGTTGGCTTTCCCGACTTAGGCTGTGGGCGCCAAAGGGTGTCTGGTTTCCTTGACGGCCTTGGCATCCAGTATATTGTTGGACTTACACTGGGCACTTCGTAAATGTTTGTTGAATGAATATTTGGACAGCAGCCCCTGACAGCCTCTGCTTCCCGTGTGCTGCCACACGGTGACAGATGGGAGCTCACATCTGATTCTTGTCTGGATCTGCCTCCATTTACAAGTCTCCCTGATGAACTCCTACTCATCCATCAGAACCCATCAACCACCCACACTGATGCAGACATCACAGCTGGGAACAGAGATGGTGAATACAGTGGGGGGAGGCAGCAGGGTCCCTGGGGGTGGGGGAAAAAGTGCAGCAGACTGAACTATGCCGTCCCAAACTGCATGTGATGAAACCTCCAGCGCCCCCATGCGGCTGTGTGTAGAGACAGCCTTTAGGTGGAACAGATGCACCGTGGTGGCGCGCCTGCGCAGGGCAAAGGCAGGCGGGAGGCCGGGGCAGGAGGATCGCAGTGAGTTTGAGGCCAGCCTGACCTACAGAGTGAGACCCTGTCTCACGAAAATGCATACATACATACATCATGGTAACGGTAGTTACATGAGGTTGTTAAACTGGGGCCCTGGGACTCGAAGCTGACTCAGGGGAAGGGCGGAGCCTCGGGAAGGGAGGCCTGGGGGCCGGGGAGGAGGGCGCAGGGTCTTACAGCTCGATCACCGGCTTCCAGGGCGTCTCGTAGTAGACGAGGCCGGGGCAGCCCAGGTCTCTGAACGGGTAGAGCACCTGCAGGTCCTTCGTGGCCGCCTGCCCGCCGGGGCCTGGGTCCAACGATTCCCTGGGCGAAGAAGCAGAGTGGAGTCGGGGAGCCTCGGCCCCTCCTGCCCCGCCCGGTCCTCTGTGTGTCGCGGGGGTGGGGCGATGGCGCCAGGTTGGCTGTTAGAGCCTCCCACGTTGATATTTCCATAAAAGTGTTTGTTTTCTCCTTCTTTTTGTCTTTTTTTTTGAGACAGGGTCTCACTGTGCAGTTCAGGCTGGCCTTGAGCTCACTTTGTAGCCTAGGCTGGTCTCAAACTCACAATGATCCTCCTGCCTCAGCCTCCTGAATGTTGGGATTACAGGCGTGCACCACCACACCCGGCTATAAAAGCATTTCTTTCCTTCCTTCCTTCCTTTTTTGTTTTGTTTTGTTTTGTTTTGTTTTGTTTTGTTTTGTTTTGTCTTGTTTTGTGAAGGAGTCTCACTGTGTAGCCCAGACTGGCCTCAAACTCACACCGATCCTCCTGCCTCAGTCTCCTGAGCATTGGCATTACAGGCTCACATTTTCTTTCCCTTCTTTCCGTTCTTCTTTGCTTCCTCCTTCTCTGCCTTCTCTTCTTCCTTCCTTCTAGTCCCTTTTTTCCCATGCTGGGTTGGCACCCAGGGCTCAGGCGTGACAGGCAAGTGCTCCCCACTGAGCTGCACCCTGACCCTGTCTGCTATGGGGTGAGGTTAACCTTCCCATGCAGGGTGGCTGAGCCAGGTGCCTGGGCCTCTGTAACATGGGCGGGCCGCGCCGACCAGCTAAGCCTGAATAGCGCAAAGGAGCTGTGCAGCCTGTGGCCAGGGGCTCAAAGCACCCTGCGCCCTGCGAGCCACAAGGCCTGGGGGGCCCGGCGGGCGGAGGAGATGTCGGAAGGGACCTCTGCCCCGGGTCCCCCGGGCCCTCACCCCCACCCCGTGCACAGCCACGGCCGGACTTCAACCGCGTGCAGTCGGGCGGCAGGGCTGGGGCACCGCTTACCTCTCGATGACGTAGGTGTAGTGGTCCTGCAGCACTGCGGGGCTGAGGATGCCCGAGGAGCAGGCGGAAATCTTGCTGCGAGCGAGAGAAGAAGGTGAGAAGTGGCCTCACCCCGGCGGACGGGGGCGAAAGATGCCCCTTGCCAGGGACAGTGCAAGGTGGACCTGGCAGAGCCCAGCCCTGGCTCAGGAGGGCTGGGTAGGAAACAGCTGAGACAGCTTGCTCTTGGGGTACCTTGCTATCATTATTATTATTATTATTATTATTATTAATTTGTTATTGTTATTGTATATGATGGGTGTGGTGGTGCCTGTTTGTTACCCCAGCATACTGGGAGGCTGAGGCAGGAGGATCACAAGTTCAAGCCCAGCGTAGGAAGTTCAGAGAGTTAGCGAGACCCTGTCTCAAAATAAAAAATCAAAAGGGGCCAGGGTGCAGCTCAGAGGCGGTGCCGCCCTGGGCTCCGTGCCCTGCCCCCCACACGCACACTGTGTTACACTGCAGCAACTCTGCGACCCTGTGTTTTCAGGGATGCTCTGCCAGTCACATAACTGTTTTCAGTGCTGGGCTCGGCGGCATGGAGCGTGCCCCACAGCTAGGCCCCGTCCACGCCGTCCACCTCCGGGACTTTCCACCTCCCGAGCTGAGCCTCCGTCCCCAGGAAACGCTGACTCCTGTCCCCTCCCCAGCCCGGCACCACCGTCCTCCTTCTTGTCTCTGTGGCTCTGGTGACTAGTTCCCTGAGTAGCACGGCACAAAGGTCCATCCCTGCTGGAGCAGTGTCAGGGGCTTGTCCCTTTTCATGGCTGAGTAATACTCCACTGCGTGGATGGACCACACTGTGTGCATCCATTTCCCCCTCGACGGTCCCCTGGGCTGTTTCTACCTCTTGGCCTGGGTGGATTGTGTTGCTGTGGACACAGGCTCGCAGTATCTCTTAGTTCTGCTTTCCATGCTTTTGGGTATAGACCTAGAAACAGCGTTGCTGTGTTCTATGGTTCCTTCCTTCTCTGTCTCCTTTTCTGTTTTGGTTTGAGGACCTGCTGGTCTATTTCCTGTAGTAGCAGCAGCACTGTTCTACATTTATTGCAACAGTACACAGGGTTCCAATTTCTCTGTGTCCTTCCAACTCATTATTTGCCTTTTTTTATTTTCGAGACAGAGTCTGGCTATGTAGCCCAGGCTGGCCTCAGATGTATGCAGGAGACCCTCCTGACTCAGCCTGTGAGTGTTAGGACTACGACATGCACCATCGTGCCTGGCTCTCTCTCTAATAGTTACACGCTAATGGGAACGAGGCATTACACCCTTAAGGTTTCATTTTGTACTTCCCTTGCGGCCAGCAGCAGGCCCTGTGCTCCTTGGCCATATGTAAACCTTCTTTGGGGAGCTGTCTCTTCAAGTTTGTTTTTTTATTTTGTCCAGACTTTTTAAAAAATATTTTCCTGGTGCCGGGGACGGAACCATGCCCTCACACAGGCTGCTTAAGCACTCTGCTGCCCGCCTACACTCCTGGGCTTCAGGCCTTTTTATTTTTTATTTTGAGATACAGTCTCCTCAAACTCAGGATCCTCCTTTTTTTTTTTTCTTTTTTCAAACAAGGTCTGGCTGTGCAGTTCAGGCTGGCCCCAAACTCACTGTGTAGCCCAGGCTGGCCTCAGACTCAACAGAATCCCCTGCCTCAGGCTGCGGAGTGCTGGGATGACAGGTGTGCACCACTGCACCGAGCTCCAGGATCCTCCTGTCTCAGTCTCCTCAGTGGCTCAGATTACAGGTGTGCCCCCACCACGCCCAGCTCCCCCACTTTCGGCACTCGGCATTGAATCCAGGGTTTTTGCATGGAACTGTATCCCCACCCCTTGTTCAGTTGCCCAGGTTGGGGCCGGGGATAGAGCTCAGCGGCACAGCGCCTGCCTGGCAAGTGCAAGGTCCTGAGTTCGATTCCCAGTAGCAAAAAATAAATAAATAAATGAAGTGCCCAGGCTGGGTTTCAACTTGTGATCCTCCTGCCTCAGCGTGTTGAGTAGCTGGGGTAAGGCATGAGCCACTGTACCCAGTCCTCCTTTTTTTAAAACAAAAAACATATTTTTATTTTACTCTATATTTGCAAAAACGCTTGCAGAAGCAGTACAGAAGGTTCCCACGTGACCCACCCAGGCTCTCGAAGGGAAGCAGGCTCCACGGTTACAGCTAAGGAGCCAGGGCTGGTACACTGGAGGCCTCGGGCTTTCCCCCCTATTTCCTTAGTTTTCCGCTAACGTCCTCCTTCCTCCCGAAACTCCGCCCACGGCCCCGTAAGACATTTAGTTGCCACCTCTCCGCCGGCCCTCTTGCGGGGACAGTTCTTGCCCTCTCCTTGTTTTGCGTGACCTGCATGGTTTGTGGGGATTTGGTCATGCATTTTGGAGCATGTGCAGCCACTGGGGATGGTGTGATGTTTTTTCTTTTTTTTTGAGACAGGGTCTGACGACGCACCCCAGGCCTAGCACTTGTGGCGATCCTCCTGCCTCAGCCTCCTGAGCGCTGGGATGACAGGCTCACACCCATGCCTGGGTGAACTTTTATTTTGGAAAATATTAAACATACCTCAAGGTAGAATAATCTAATGTCACCCGCCCCACTCCAGCAGTCATGACCTTGTGGCCACGGCCACCCCTACGTCCGCCCCGCAGCCCTGCCCACTCCGACACCCACGCACTCACTTTTGCACGATGATCTTCTTTTCCTGGTCACACCCGATTGAAATGAGTGCCGTCTGCAGGGACAGAGGGGGTCCGGGTTAGCGGGGCCCCAGTGGCCGGCCTCAGTGGGGACTTGCAGAGAGACACGGTAACGTGGGAAGGGCTGGAAACCGTGTGGCCTGGGTTCTGACGAGGGGACTTGGGCACCAGGATGCACTGCGACCACAGCGGGCCTCATACCTCACGGTGCCCAGCATGTCCGCCTGGCTGTGCCGCAGTCACCACCAGCCACTTCCGAAACATGCTCCTCCTCCCAAATTGAACCTCTATCCCCAGGAAACACTGACTCCCATCCCCTCCCACTAATCTCTGAGGGTTCCCCCATCCTGGGCATTTCCTGTGCGTGGAGCCCACGCCGTGCGTCCTTCTGTGTCTGGCTTCTCTCACGGAGCATGGTGTCCTCCATATCAGTCCCTGTGCTGTGAGTTTCAGAGCCCTGCTCCTTTTCATGGGTGTGTAATGTTCCAGTGCAGATAGACCATGTTGTGTGTACCCACTGCTCTATCCATAGACACTTGGGCTGCTTCCACCATCAGCCGCTGTAAAGGACGCAGCCGTGAACATGAACGTACACATTACCAGGTCGGGGTGTGGTCTTCCATTCTCACGGAGCCTCTCACGGAGTGCTAGTGCCTGAGTTGCCAGGCGCAGCTCTGAGAATGCCCAGCAGGGAGAAGCCCTGACAGGAAGGGTAGGGAGTGGTGCGGGCAGCTTCCAGGGACAAGGACGGGGCCCAGTGACCCTGCAATCAAGACAGGATGCCCACCACCTTTAGATCCTGGACAAGAGCTCAGTCGGCTGCTTAGGTCCTGCTCCTGTGCCTTGTTGCTCAAGACAGAATACGTGACAGGGAGGTTTGGGGCCTACCAGTGGCTTCAGGTCCACACAGGACATTTCCTTGTTGGCTATGTCGACAGTCAGGGTGGAGATGGTGGGTCTCTGCAGGCTGCATGCAAACAGCCTGCGTTAGTGCTGACCGTCCCCACGGTAAACACAGCAGAGCTCCATTCTTCACCCATCCAGCCAGCTCCCCACCCACTAAGCCCAGCTGTTCATCCGCTGCCCGCTCAGCTCCCACACACCTGCCAGCCTCCTAGGCATCCACCCCCCACACCTCTCACCCACCCCTCACCCATTGTTCGTCCACTCGTCCAGTCAACACGATCATCCATCCACGCCCTTGTCAGTTCCTCCACTCACCCATCCACCCATCCTTCACCCACTCACACATCTGCCAGTCCTCCCATCCACCCGCCCATGCCCTCCCCATCCATCCATTTACCCATACTACTCTCCAACTATCTATCCCTCCCTCCATCCATCCACACATCCATCCATCCATGCATCCACACATCCATCCA
>NW_004955495.1:3672605-3689283 GCF_000276665.1 Chinchilla lanigera
CATCCACACATCCACCCACACATCCATCCATCCACCCACACATCCATCCATCCACCCACCCACACATCCATCCACCCACACACCATCATCCATCCATCCATCCACACATCCATCCATCCACCCACACATCCATCCATCCACCCACACATCCATCCACCTACACATCCATCCACCCACACATCCATCCACCCACACATCCATCCATCCATCCACCCACACTTCCATCCACCCACCCAAACATCCATCCATCCATCCACCCACCCATCCATCCATCCACCCACACATCCATCCACCCACCCACACATCCATCCATCCACCCACCCACACATCCATCCACCCATCCATCCACCCACACATCCATCCATCCACCCATCCATCCACCCACACATCCATCCAGCCATCCACCCACACATCCATCCAGCCATCCATCTACTCATCCACCCACCTTTGCACAGAGCTACATCCCCAGCCCTTCTTTTTTGTTGTTGTTTTTTTTGTTTTGTTTTTTTTTCCAGTACCAGGAACTGAACTCACGACCTTGCGCTTGCCAGGCAGGCGCTGTGCCGCTGAGCTAAATCCCCAGCCCCTCCCCAGCCTTTCTTATCTTTCATTTTGAGTCAGGATCTTACTAAAGTGTTAAACTGAACCATCTGGACTGTGATCCACCTGCCTCAGCTTGCCCGAGCTCAGGGCTGACAGATGTGTTCACCGCAGCTGGCGCACGTCAGCTATCCGTCAGTGTTCACTTCAAGGTCGTTAAGTGCATGACAGCTGCACAGCTGCCGCCGCCACCCACCTCCAAGCTTTCCATCTTCCCAAACTGAAACTCTGATCCCACGAAACGTGACCTCCCCACCCCT
The DNA here is from genome assembly GCF_000276665.1 of Chinchilla lanigera. Taxonomy (NCBI): domain Eukaryota; kingdom Metazoa; phylum Chordata; class Mammalia; order Rodentia; family Chinchillidae; genus Chinchilla; species Chinchilla lanigera. Next base: position 3,673,466 of record NW_004955495.1, read on the forward strand.
GCCCCAGCCCGCACCACTGCCCTCCTTCCTGTCTCTGTGGATCCGCCGATGCTGGGCCACCTGGGAAAGGACCCCGCATTGCGTATCCCTCTGTGTGTGGCTCAGTTCCCTGAGCGCAGTGTCCTCCAGGCTCACCAAATTGTAGCAGGCATCGGCACTGCATTCCCTTTGTGGCTATGTAATATTCCACCGTGTGACAGACCACATTGTGTGTCCACACATCTGTCCAGGAACAGGCGGTCATTTCCTTCCTTTGCTACTATGAACTGTGCCACCATGAACATGGTGCATAGATCTCTTTGAGACCCTCCTTTCAATTATTTGGGGTGGACACTCACAAGTGGGATTGCTGGACCCTACATGTGGTAATTCTATGTTTGTTTGGTTTTTTTGTCTTTTTGAGACAGGATCTCGCTATGCAGTTCAGGCTGGCCTTGAACTCACTTTGTAGCCCAGGCTGGTCTCGAATTCACAATGATTCTCCTGCCTCAGCCTCCCGAGTGCTGGGATTACAGGCGTGTGCCACCACGCCCTGCCCTATGTTTAATTTTTTTTTTTTTTTTTGAACCAGAAATTGAACTCAGGACTTGCACTTGCCAGGCAGGCACCATGCTGCTGAGCTGTATTCCCGACCCTATGTTTAATTTTTTGAGGGATCTATTTGCAAAGTATTTCTAGTGTCCTGGAGCTGGGGCTCCATCTCAGCCCTGCTTCCACTCGGTCTGGCTCAACAAACGCCCTCCCCTGTCCAGGCAACCACACACCTGGAGGTGAAGTTGGGGTCGAACCAGCCCCAGTGGTGCTGCTGCTTGAGTTTGATGTCCTGTGGAACCATAGGGGGAGAGAGGAACCGGGTGTGGTGGCGGCCGCCTGTCATCCCAGCACTCAGGAGGCTGAGGCAGGAGGATCACCAAGAGTTCAAGCCCAGCCTGGGCTACACAGCAAGTTCAAGGCCAGCCTAAACTGTACAGTGAGACACTGTCTCAAAAAAAAAAAAAAATGCAGAATAAGGCAGGCTGTGGGGAGAGAACCACCTGTAGCAGGGCTCTGCTTGGTGCTTCCAAAATCAGGATGGGGTATTGAGATGGTGTGCCAGAGGGACAGTGCTGAAAGGAACCGCCAAGTCATCTAGCCCCCACTTCTCCTTGTCCTCCTCCTCTCCTTGTCCTTGTCCTTCTCTTTCTCCTTCTTCTCCTCTTCTTCTTTTTTTTTTCAGCGATCCTCCTGCTTCAGCCTCCCACGTGGTGGAATGACAGGTGTGCACCACCACACCCCACATATTCCTCCCTCTTCCCAGGAAAGGATTCTGGAAACCCCAAGCCCACGGTGCCAAGCAGAGGCTTCCACGCCCTCACAGCATTGCTCCCGGGGCTGCCGGCAAGGCATGGCTTTGCCTCCATCGTCTCTAGCAACCACGTGACAAAGGCCAGGCCAGAGCGCCGTGCTGGCTGATGCGCGCTGCCTGGGGATGCCAGACCACGTCCAGCGGGACTTGTGTGACGCAGAGGCCCGCTGGGCCACCGGCCCCCTAGACTTGCATGTGGCCACACGCCTCGTGGTCCCTCTGGTTTGACTCAGACCCGAGACTGTGGTTTACGCAGCCATTCCGGATCTCACACCTGCCCAAGGTGGGTCAGACGTGTCCCTCCCACATGACACTTTAAGGCCACAGCTGTCCTGTGCTGACAATGGCTGCATGCGTACCCCCCTGCCGTGTCCCCTCCAGCCCCTCAGCACTTTGCCACCCTCCTGTGGGCAAGAGAGGGGGAGGGGAGGAGGGCGCCGCTCTGGGAGGGGCCGCAGGGGGCCACGCCCCCCCGTGTGAGCGGCGGCTGAGTTGGGGCCGCGCTCACCAGTTTGTACAGGATGCCGCCCTCATAGGTGTTGTCGAACTCCTGGATGGTGGTCTTCAGCCCCAGGGAGTAGGGGTTGCTCACCATCACCTGGGGGAGGGTGGGCACGGCACACACACGTCACAGAGCTGCCAGCCCGAGTCAGGACAGACGCTCCTGGGGAGCCCTGTCTGCCTGCAGATGGAGAACTGCGCTCTCCGTGCAGATGGAGCAGGCCCCAGCCTCATCCACCCGCTAGATGTTGCTGCAGATCCCCACCCTGCAGATGGCCCGGGGCTGCGGGAGACCCAGGCCAGTCCTGCAGAAGGAGATGGTGTGCAGGGTCACCTGGGGGAGGGCCAGAGCAGCCTGTCTGTGCCCCGAAGTCCTGGTGCCTGGCCCGGGCATGGGCGGGGTTAAGGACGTGGCATCTCAGGATACGCTGCATTGGCACACACTTCTTTCAGGCTGGCGTCACGTGGGGAATTGGAACTTCAAAAAGAGCCTTTTGGGCTGTCTTTTTGTGCATACAACAAGGCCACAAAGATGCATTTGGGCCGGGCGTGGTGGCGCACGCCTGTCATCCCAGCACTCAGGAGGCTGAGGCAGGAGGATCACCATGAGTTCAAGCCCAGCCTGGGCTACACAGTGAGTTCCAGGCCAGCCTGAACTATATAGTGAGACCCTGTCTCAAACAAAACAGAAGATTCATTTGGGGTTGAATACGTGCCCTTGTGGGATAGCACTTGCCTGGAGCACACAAAGTCCTCAGTTCACACCCAGCACCACGAAAATTAAAAAGATTTTTTTAAAACCAGCTGCAGTACAGCACACATCTATTATCACAGCTACTCAGGAGGCTGAGGCAGGAGAATCACTTGAACCCAAGTTTTGAGGACAGCCTGGGCAACATAGCAAGGTCCTGCCTGCCCCTTCCTTCCTTCTTCCCTTTCTTTTTTGGCTTTTTGAGACAAGGTCTCGCTATAGAGGTCACAGTAGTCTTGAACTCACTATGTAGCCCAGGCTGGCCTCAAACTTTCAGTGATCCTTGTGCCTCGAACTCAACCTCCCAAGTGCTGAGATTATAGGCATGTGCCACCATGGCAGCTCATTCTGCCTCTTTAAAAAAAAAAAGCAAATTGACATGGTGCATGTAATCCTGTAACCCTAGCTACTTAGTAGGCTGAAGCAGGAGGGTTGCACACTTAAAGCCAATTTTCAAGACACTGTCTCAAAAAATAAAAATGGCTGGGGCTGTATCTGTGCTAGAGCACTTGCCTAGCATGCACATGACCCTGGGTTCCACTACACACACACACACACACAGAAGTAAGAGCGGGGAAGGGGGCCAGGCGGCCAAACGGATGCACAGCCACAGCACACATGCCGGGCTAAGCTGGAGAGAGACCTAGAAACAGCTTCCACCCCGCGTCCGAAAGCAGCAGCTCGCTGCAGGTGGTGCCCGAGTCCAGAGCCCGGGGCTGGGCTGAGGATGCGGCCGGCTGCCAGCCGCCAGAGGCATCGGAGACTCACGTGCCTGCGGAATGAGGGACATGCCCGGCCGGGGGATCAGGGTGGCCATCATGTCCAGCTCGCTGTTCATGTCCATGGTGTACATCTTCCCTTCGAAGAATCCGTCCATCAGCTCTATCTAATCACGGAGACCAAACAGGTCGATGAAAAAACGCAGCCCCCTGCTCCCAAAGGAAAGGACAGGAAAACTGAACAGGCATCCTCAGAAGAAACAGCTACGCACGCCCGGTGAGCGTGAACAGCGCACCGGAAGTGATCTGCGAACCCAGGAATGGAGACTTCCCGGCTTCCGGGCGCAGCTTCCTGGGCTTCCGCTCATGCTCCTGTCACCCTGGCCGGACCCTGAGCCCCAGAGGCCCCTCCAGAGCCACCCCGCCCTGTCCTTTACAGTCACCACTTCCTTGTGTTTTTTTGTCTTTTTTTTTTTTTTTTTTTCCTTTCTTTTTGGGGGAGGTAGCGGGGATAGAAGCCAGGAGTGCTCACCACTGAGCTCCAGCCCTAGCCCTTTTCATTTTCTTGATTTCAAGATAGGGTCTTGCTAAGTCACTAAGTCGCCTGGGCTGAGTTCCAACTCGAAATTCTCCTGCTTCAGCTTCCCGAGTGCAGTCAATGCAGGTGTGCGCCACCGGACCCAGCACAGATCCGACCTCTCCCAGGACTGCCCACATCATTTTACTGTAGCCAGCTAAGCTAGGCAGAAATAGGACAGTGGTCAGACAGGCCTGGGCCCTCGAAGGCGTCAACGCTGAAGATAAGAACACATTCGTGTTCTACAGCAGAGACTGAATGAGTGTCCTACACACCGCCCCGAGGGAGCTGTCAGCAGTCTCAGTAGGCATCAGTCACCCAGGGAGGTGACCAGGACCTCCTGACCCGTCTCTTCCCAAAAAGGGTACTGCTCTTTCAGGTGCACTCGCTATGTGATGCGCTTCCCCATTGGAGCAACGTTACCTAAGTCGCTACACTCGAAATCCTCCTAGTTTTGACCCGCGTTGTACCGACCTTGTGACTTTGCTGTATAAAACTTCCTCTGAGAAGTGGGCTGGTGGACAGGCCGCTTTCCAGATTCCCTCCTGTCCCTCTAAGGCAGGAGCTGCTTCTCCCTCAGTAAAATTTCCTACCCTTAACCTCTGTTGTTCCTCAGAATTCATTCTTTGACTTGGGAAACGTGGACTCAGCGTGTGGGACAGCTGGCAGGTCGGGAGGTATGCTATTTCTCCTCTGTCATTTGGAGGTGCTGTGTCATTCTCATTGAATACTACAGATAAACAAAATCATGAGACGGGGCGGGGAGCTATGACCTGGACCCCGGGTCAGGAAGCTGCCTGATGGCTTTGATATTAGCTTGAGATCAACTGGGTACGTTCTGGCTTGCCCAAGTCACTTTTGTCCTGACAACTGTATAAGGCGCCTTCTCCTGATCCAAATCACAGGGACCCACTGGTCTTATGGCTGTCACTTCTGTAAGTTCAATATGTTGCTCTGTGTGCAGCCGGATGTGGTGGTATACTCCTGTCATCCTGGCATCAGGAGGCTGAGGCAGGAGGATACCCTTGAGTTCAAGGCCAGCCTGAACTACTTAGAGAGATGCTGTCTCAAAAATAAAGACGGCTGGGGGTACAGCTCAGTGATGAGTGCTGGCCTCTAATGCACAAGGCCCAGGGTGCCATCCCCAGATCTGAAAAAAAAAGACACTGGATGTTGATCCACATACTCGGGTCACATACTTTGCACTTTTCAATGTGGAGTTCTGGTTCCATGAGGATCTCCTGAATGTTCACCACACACTGCTGGAAGTCGTAGGCAGGGGACGAAGCATCAGGCATTGGGGTCAGGATCTGGAGTTTCCCTGGGTTCAGAAACATCAGGGCGGCCTCTGGGGACCAAACTTTTTGGTCTGGAAACTGAGAGGAAAAGTGCTTCTGAGACCCAGGTACCCCAACTCTACTGAGGGTTTGAATTTTCGCCTAAGACTCAGAGTTAAAGAAGGTAGACAACCTGCCCCACCAGAAAGAAAAAGGCAATCCGGGAAAGTGCAAGTCCAGTTTGTGAGTTAGCAACGCTTTTTTTTTTTTTTCCTGGTCTTTTTTTTGAGACAGGGTCTCGCTGTGCAGCTCAGGCTGGTGTTGAGCTCACTTTGTAGCCCAGGCTGGTCTCCAACTCACAAACGGTCCTCCTGCCTCAGCCTCCCGAGTGCTGGGATTACAGGCGTGCGCCACCACACCCAGCTTCTTTGGTTTCTTTCATCTCTTGGAAATTAAATGTGTAATGGATACTCGGTGTCCTCACCTGGAAGATGACTGGAGGTCTACATTTTATTAATTAATGGAATGGAGCTGGTGATGGAGTCCAGGCTTCCTGCATGCTGAGCCGCCCCCAGCCCTTGATATGTATTTATTCAAAGTGTGCGGATCTCTCTGGGGAGTCAGAGTAGGCTAAGAAATCCCTCCTTGGAAAACAGTAGCCACTGCCATGTCACGGCGGTTCTCTTCTAGCCAGGAATGGATGGCGGTACACACCTATCATCCCAGCACTGGGGAAGCTGAGGCAGGAGGATTTCAGTGAGTTTGAGGCCAGCCTGAGTTAAATAATGAGTTCAAGGCCAGCCTGGACTACATAGCAAGACCCCGTCTCAAAAATAAACAAAAAACAAAGCAAAACAAAACAAAATGAGATGGTACTTATGTTTGTGTCTCAGTTAGCTTATTCTGTTCTGCTGTAGAAACATCCAGCAAGTAAGCTGATTCCCAAGGGAGCAGGAAACACATGTAAGTTGTGCGGAGTAGATCTGGGGGATCCGTGTTGCTCAGTCACTAATGACTTTCATGGCCTTGGCAAAGAAAGGAAAGGAAGCTTTCGTTTTATCTCTTGAAAATAGCATTAGCTAGGAGTGGTAGCTCACACCTGTAATTCCAGTACTCTGAGAGGCTGAGGCAGGAAAATCACCAGTTCTAGCCCAGCCTAGGCAATGTAGCATCTTAGCAAGACTCTGTCTCAAAATAAAAAATAAAAAAGCACTGGGGAAATAACCTAGGGTGAAGTTCCTCAATTCAATCTCCAGGGGTCAGGGAGGATGGAAATAAAATTAAGCATAATGAGTGATAACCCCAGCAACACCACCTATGATCTCTATGACCCTGCACAAATGACTTAGTGTCTCTGTGCCTCAGTTTTTCCATCTGTCAAATGGGCACAGTATGAGATTCTATTAAAGGCAATAGTTGAGGACATTATATTACAAGAAATCCATCAGGCACAGAAAGACAAGTAAAGCACACTGTCAGTTACATGTGGAAGCTAAAGCTGATCCTGAAGAAACAGAGAGGAGAGAGACGGGCAGTGAGCAGAGACTGGCACGAGCACAGAGGGAAGACGGACAGGATTATGTGTTCGAGATATAGGGTTCAGCCAGATAGAGGGAGAATAACTCCTTTTTTTTTGTTTTGTTTTGTTTCCGGTACTGGGAATCAAACTCAGGACCTCACGCTTGCCAGGCAGGCACTGTGCCTCTGAGCTAGATCCCCAGCCTCCTTTTCTTTTTGTGATACTGGACATTGAACCCAAGGCCTGGGCGCCGAGCTACACTGCCAGTTCTTTTTTATTTTGAGACAGGGTCTTGCTAAGTCACTAAGTTGCCCAGGTTGGGCTTGAATTTGTGATTATCCTGCCTCAGCCTCCCAGAGTGCTAGGATGACAGGTGTGCGCCACCATGCCTGGCAGGAAGAATGCTTCTAATGTGGCACAACATTTGCCTAGTAAGGATGAGGTCCTGGCTCAAAATTAAGCACCCCAGAAATTAATCAGTAAACAAGAATGTTTGAAAAACATACATGATAGGAGCCAGTGATATGGCTCAGCGGCACAGTACCTGCCTGGCAAGCACAAGGTCCTGAGTTCAATTCTCAGTACCAATAAATAAATAAATAAAAATAGAAACATACATAAGAGGCTGGGTTTTGTGGTGCACACCTGTAAACTCAGCACTCGGGGGGCTGAGGCAGAGGGAGTAGCACAAGTTAGAGGCAAACCTGTGCTACATAGTGAGCTCAAGGCCAGCTTGGACTATATAGTGAGACCCTGTCTCAAAAAAAAAAAAAAAGAATTAAAACATACATAAGAGACACCAAGTGCAGTGGTACACATCTGTAATCCCAGCACTTGGGTGGCTGAGGCAGGAGGATGGCTGAGAGTTCGAGGGCAGCCTGGGGTTCATAGCGAGTTCAAGGTCAGCCTGAACCACATAGTGAGACCCTCCCCCCCACCAAAAAAGAAACAGAAACATACACTAGAGAAAACTATACAGCTATTAAAAAAAGAAAAAATCAGCAAACTTTGCTCAATGACATTGAGTGACTGCAAGATATATTTTAAGCAGGACTGGGAGTGTGGCTCAGGGCTGAGTGCTTGCCTAGCATGCTGAAGGCTCTGGGTTCCTACATGGGCAATAGATTCACACTTGCTGCTTTCAAATGCTCAGAAAGTTTTAGCTGACATTGTCTTCATTATTATTTTAATAACCACAGTGAGGTCTAGTTTTGAGACAAAAGGACCAAGAACTTCGAAACAGACTATTTTTCCTCACTGATTGGGCGGTAAACACACTTGGACATTCACCTACTTTGATTATGTAACTGGAACCGGACAGGACTCCCAGACTCCCGTAATACAGATGATCCTCCCGGGTCAGCACTGCCAGCCCATTCTCATCTAGGGAAGACAGACAAAACCAGAAATGAGGGTTGTTTTCACCAACCAAAAGAAATCGTTCTTAAAGGTTTCACATCGAGTAATGTTAGGTTGAAGGAGCAGAGGGGGCTGTCTAGCAGCTGTCTCTGTATATTTTGAATTTCTGCATTGTGGATTATATAACCTAATTTAGCACATAAACCACAATCTAATCTAGGAATCTATATTTTTGTAGCGGAGAGCCTCAGCCAATCATGAGCTGTGGAGTGTCAACCAATCGCAAACAGCTGAGCTTCAACCAATCAGAAGCAATCAACTAATCAGATTCTGTCCGCATTGGGCAATGCCTAGGTAGGTATAACCAATCAGCTTTGTCTGTGCTACTTCCGGGTTGAGGTTATAAATGTACACTGTTCAGAACGGAGAGAGGTTAGTGTAGCTGCTTGGGGGCTGCCGCAGACCGCAATAGTTCCATAGCAAAAAACAGGACTGGCAGTTCTTTCAGGCAAGTACTTAGGACTGGGATGAATGGGTTGTATGAGAGTTGCATGTTTAATTTTTTGAGGAAATGTCTGTTTTCCGTAGTGGCTGAACCATTTTATTTTCCCCCCAGCAATGCAGAGTTCCAACTTCTCCACACACTGGGACTCAGGATTTTCTTTTTGGATCATAGCCATTCCAATGGGTGCAAGGCGCTATCTCATGGATTTTTATTTTCTTCCTTCCATGCTTCCATGGAACTCAGGGCCTCACACATGACAGGCAAGTGCTATCCCATTCAGCTACATGCCCAGCTCCTTGCAGTTTCTTAATTTCAAGGCAGGGTCTTGCTGAGTAGCCCAGGCTAGCCTCAGACTTGCAGTCTGCCTACTTCAGCCTCTCCGCTAGACAGGATGACTGCTTTGTGCCACCATGCCCAGCTCTCCTTAGGTTTTGATTTGCATATCTTGACTCTTGCATTCACTGTGGCATTTACAAAGCCTGAGATGTGGAAATGACCTAAATGTCTGTTGACAAATGAATGGAGGAGGAAAAGATGGTCCACCCGGACAAGGGAATGCCTTCGAAAGGATAGAATCCTTCAATATAAAACAAAAATGATGAGCCTTGAAAGTGTGGTGCTGGGTAAAATAAGCAAGTCACAGCAGGGCAAATAAATATTGCATGATATCACTTCTACATGGAATCTAAAATAGTCAAAGAAGCCAGGAGTGGTGGCACACGCCCATAATCCCAGCTCCTTGTACGTCCCCAGCTGAGGCAGGAGGACAGCTGTGAGTTTCAGCCAGCCTGGGCTACTAGTGAGTCTCTATCTCAAAAAAAAAAAAAAAAAAAAAAAAAAACAAAAAAACCCCACAGAAATAAAATGTCAAAGAAAAGCCAAATGGAGTGGGGCACACCAATAATTCTGGCTACTTAGGAGGCTGAGGCAGGACACCAAATTTGAAAGCCAGTCTGGGAAACAGTAAGATCTTGTCTCAAAATAAAAAAAATAGGTTAGGGATATAGCTCAGTGATAAAGTACTTGCCTAGCACGTACAAGGCCCTGGGTTCAAATTCCAGTACCACCCAAATGATAGAGAGAGAGAGAGAGAGAGAGAGAGAGAGAGTGTCATTTAGAAAGCCAGGGGCTCAGGATGGGAGGGAGGATGGGTAGAGAATGATGCATTTCAATCCTTAGTAGAAAGATTAGATCAGGTTGGAAGATTCACACAAAATTTATTCCATTACAAATTTTGAAGCTCGCTCGATGAAGCTGGAGAGGAATCTCAATTTGGGGATCTGGTTGAGGGACTATACATGCAGTGTTCTAAAAGAAAACTTTAGGCTGGGCCTGGTGGTGCATGCCTGCTGTCCCAGCACTTAGAGAGGCTGAGGCAGGAGGAATACAAGTTCAAGTTCTGTCTGCAAAGCTTAATGAGATCCTGTCTCCAAACAAACAAAAAAAATTTTTTTTGGTACCGGCAATCGAACTCGGGACTTCGCACTTGTCAAGCAGGCGCTTGTACCGCTGAGCAATATCCCCGGCTCCCCCCAAAAAAAATTTTTTTAAAGGCTGGAGATTTAGCTCAGTGGTAGCACAGCCCTAGGCTCAATCCTCCAGTCCTGGAGGGGTGGTGGGGGCAAGAGAGAGCAGCAACATTAAAAGAGCGCATGTCACTGAATTTCTCTAACTGTAAATTAATTTTAAACTGATAAGTGGACATAGAGGGGCGGGGTATAATGCAATGATTAGCAAACAAGGGAAACACCAGCTTTTCAGAGTGAAGTCCTGCCCCAAACTGCTGTGTTCTTTGCAGTTCTCCCAAAGATGTAGAACAAAACAGCAATAGCACAACAATTTACTAACAAAGGAACCCCGAGGATGCTGTGTATTCAAAAGTGAATTGAGCTGGGCGTGGTGGCGCATACCTATAATCCCAGCACTTGGGAGGCTGAGGCAGGAGGATCGTTGTGCTTTCGAGGCCAGCCTGGGCTACAAAGTGAGCTCAAGGCCAGCCTGAACTGCATAGCGAGACCCTGTCTCAAAAAGACAAAGAAGAAGAAGAAGTGAACTGAATGAACTCTGAACGGTGCCGGGGTTCTGATGTCCAGTGAGCTCAGAATGTGACCTTACAGACTTTCCTCAACTTAGATCTTTGCACTCATGATCTCTCTACTTTGTGATGGCATGCAAGCATTCTTGCCCAGCTGTTCTGATGTTCACTTTCAGTACAGTATTTAATAAATTACATATGATGGCAGGGATTAGCCGGGCACAGTGGCACATGTCTGTCATCCCAGCACTCTGGAAGGCTGAGGAAGGAGGACTGCAAGTTTGAACCCAGCCTGGCTAACTTAGTGAGACCCTGTCTCAAAATAAAAAATAGAAAAGTGCTTGGAATGTAGCTCAGTGTGAAGGACTTGGGTTAAGTCTCCAGTGCTGCCATCAGTCAATCAATCAATGAAAAAGAGGCTTTCCGTCAAATCAGTTTGTCCCACTGTGAGCTCGTGGGGCTGTTCTGAGCCTGTTCATGTTGGCTTGGCTGAACTAGAACACCCCAAAGGTGAGTTGTACTCTATGCACTTTCTTTTCTTTTTTTTTTTTTTCCTTTTTTGAGATAGGGTCTTGTTATGCAGTGCAGGCTGAACTTGAGCTCACTTTGTAGTCCAGGCTGGCCCTGAACTCGCAGTGATCCTCCTGCCTCAGCCTCCTGAGTGCTGAGATTACAGGCTCAATGCACTTTCAATTTAATATTTCAAACTTACAGTGAGTTCACTGGGGCATAACTCCACTGTAAGTCAGGGAGCATTTCTATTTGGAAACAGGGTTGTTACCAAGGTAAGCCAATTAAAGTGAGGCCAGGAGGCTGGATAGGCAGGGCCCATGCAGATAGGGAGGACCCGGACACAGAGACAAACACAGGGGGGAAGACAAGGGGGAGATGCACAGAGCAGAGGAGCTGGCCGTAGACAACCGAAGTTCCGACAGAGGCCAGGAAACCTTCACTCGGGGGCTTTAGAGGGAGCCAGACCCTGCTCACACCTTGACTTCAGGCGTCGGGCTTCTGGGACTGTGAAACAACAAATTTCTGTTGTTCCTTTCCTTTTTCTTTGTAGAACTAGGGATTGAACCCAGAGCCTTTGCACTGAGCTACATCCCCAGCCCTTTTAATGTTTTAAAACATTTTGAAACAGGGTCTTGCTAGCTTGCCCAGGTAGGACTCCAACTTGTGATCCTCCTGCCTCAGCCTCCCAGAGTGCTGAGATTATAAGCATATGCTACCACACTTGACTTAAATTTCTGTTGTCCTAAGCCACCCAGTTTGTGGTACTTTCTGTGATCACTGGGGTCTGGTTTGGTTTTGTGGCTGGGCTGGAGCCAGCCAGTCAACAGCTAATCAGCCAGATATCTGTTTCCAGAAAGCTGCGACAGGTTGAACACGCACAGGCAGAAATGCTGTGGATGGTGATGTTGGCACCAAAGATTGAGGGGTGCAAAGTCTGGTCTCCTTTCTTCACCTGGATGGTCTCCATGATCTGACCTAGGAGGCAACAGCGGGGGTCGTGAGGACCTGTGCACACCCTCCAAACGGAGCCCCAGCCAGGAGTGGCGCTGCACACGTCATCCCAGTGACTGAAGAGGCTGAGGCAGGATGGTTGCAAGTTCAAGCCCAGCCTAGGTAACTTAGGGACAAGATCCTGCCTCAGAGTAAAAAGGGGCCAAGGATGTAGCTCGGTGTGAGGCCACTGGGCTCGACCCTCATACCACCACTACCACCACCAAAACAACAAACACCGGGAAACAGACCAGACCCCTGCAAGGTGGGAAGTGGAGTGGGCCCGGTGCGGCGGCAGAGCACAGCGGGCTCCGGTCCTCTCTCGCTTCAGGTGCGTCTGTGCCCCAGAACCCCTGCTCCCGGCTGTTTCCCACCCACCTGGGAGGGGCGACACCTGCACCTCAGGAGGGGGCTGCGCACCTGCGCTGAGGGAGGAGAGGAGGCTGCGCTGGCTCCAGAGGATCAGCAGGCCTCTCTGGCCCGGGGGCAGGAGGACCTCGAGGGTCTCGCTGTAGTCGAAGGCCAGCCCCAGACTCCGGTTGAGCGGGTGGTGGGAGTACGCGAACATGCCCTGCGAGGAAAGGTAGCCGGGTCCCCAGAGGTGCAGATGCAGGGCGGCGGAGCCGAGGGTCAAAGGACCTGAGCATTCGCACGCCCTTAAACCTCCTCCTCGGGCCCAGCTGCTTGCAACTGCGGGGATCCTACCCGCAGGGGACACTGGGCAGTGCCTGGGGGAGTCCTGGCCTGGGGCGCGGGGGCGGCCGGGATGCTGCCCGCAGCCTGTGTGCAGGGTGCGGAGGAGGACGGGCCTTCTCTGCAGCCCGTATCCATCTCCTGCTGTGGTCTGAATGCATTTTGCCCTCCAAAAGTTTACGTGGTGGACAGGGGCGGGGCAAGTAACGGTGTTTAGAGGGGGCGGAGCCTCTCAGGGTGTGATTCGGTCACCCTTGGAAGGGATTAATGCCCATCCCCAAGGACTGAGTGGGGGCTCTCGGGGCTGGGCTGTGACCAAGAAAGCAGGCTGTGATCAAGCAAGGCCCACGCATTCAGCCTCTGCCATGGAATGCCCCCACACACACACACCACGGTGTGATGGCCCGGTATGAGCACTCACTGGATGTGGCTGTCGGAGTTTGGACTTCCCAGCCTCAAAAAATCAGAAGCTGAAATAAACCTGTTTGCTTTATAAAGTACTCACCCTGAGGTATTCTCTCACAGCAATACAGAATGGACTTAGACACCTGCGTGCACCTGGATTGTCATTCAGGTCAATATCCCTGCGTTGGTCCCTCCCTGCACACACAAGGCAGATCCCTGTCCTTAAAATCCCTAGATGACGGCCCTCGCATCAGCTGCAAACTCCACAGCGTGGTTCCCCAAGTCCTCTCTTGTCTGTTCACTGTGGAGAACCCCAGAACAAAGCCTGAGTCCTTCCAGCACCACCGTGTGAGAACATAATTAAAACCTATAGTCAGTGGTGTGGTGGTGCAACCCTGTGTTCCTGGCACTGGGGAGGCTGAGGCAGGAGGATCACCATGAGTTCAAGGTCAGTCTGAGCTACCTAGTGAGTTCAAGGTCAGCCTGAACAACATAGTGAGATCCTGACTCAAAAAACAAACTAATAAAAAGGAGAAGCGTTAAGCTCTGTTTGATCTGAGTGATTCATTCATTTATTTATTATACTTAATCTTATTGGTACAATATAGATATGCATAATGATCAGATTCATCAGAGGGAATTTGTACCTGACATGAAGTATCTTAGTTCCTCTTTTTTTCCCATTCCCCTCCTCTCTTCAATCCTCTTCCCCTCCTTATGTATGAAGCTTTGTTTCCATTTTATGCTTTTTTTCTTTTCCCTCCCACTCGTCCCCTTTCCCCTTTCCCTTTGAACAATTACTTCCTATTTCAAAATATCTATTATACATTGGGTTCGTATTTACACCTTCAGGTTCTCACACCAGAGAGGATACGAGGGATTTAAAATCATCTTGTGAGGGCTGGGGATATAGCTCAGTGGCACAAGCACCTGCCTGGCAAGCACAAGGTCCTGAGTTTGATTCCCAGTACAAAAAAAAAAAAAAGAAGTGGGTATTAAAATCATCTTGTGCACCATCCATGACACATGTGCCAAATTTGTTTTTTATCCCTGGTACTCATGACACTGCTTAGCAACTAGCAGATACTATATAAATATTGCTCCATTCACAACTGAAGGACCGATGAATGGACGCAGGAAAGAGGAGAAAGCGGGAAACAGATGGACAGACGAATGACTGATGGGAAGGGGAAGGATGGATGAGTGCATGCATGTTTGACTGGACTGGGGGATAGGTGGTGGATGGATGGATGGATGGATGGATGGATGGATAGATGGGTGGGTGGATGGGTGGGTGGATGGATGGATGGGTGGGTGGATGGACGGATGGATGGGTGGTCAAGTGAGTGAATAGACAGATGAGTGAATGGGTGAATAGATGACTGAATGGTCGAGTGGATGGATGGTTGGATAGGTAGGTGGGTGGTTGATTGGGTGGCTGGCTGGATGGATGAATAGGTGGACAGATGCCTGATGGGTAGGATGGATGGGTGACTGGGTGGATGTCTGAGCGTATAGATGGATGGATGGTTGAGTGTATAGATGGAAGGACAGATGGATAGATGACTGATGGGTGCGTGGCTGGTCAAATGGATGAATGGATAGATGGAAAAGTAGGTAAACAGGTGGGTAGATGAATGGATAGATGGGTGGGTGGTTGAGTGAATGGACAGACAGACAGATGGACAGATGAATGGGTGGATGGGTGGATAGAGGAATGGATGGATAGATGGATGGATGGATAGAGGAATGGATGGGATGGGTAGATAATGGTTCAGTGGATGGGTGGATGGGCAGAGTAGATGGGTGAGTTGAACAGAGAGATGAATGATTAGATGGATGGATATACAAATGGACAGATGAGTGAAAAGGTGAATTTCAGAAGTAAAAAGCTAAATATGTGAGTTTTAACAAAAAAGCCCTGCTCCTGCCTCACAAGCATGAGTTCCTGAGTTCGATTCCTAGTATCTCAAGAAAAAAACACCCTTGCGTTGGCCAAGGGTCATTAAACATTTCCTCCTAGGCAAAGTTACTTACCTTCCCGTTACTAATGGCAAGCAGCCCAACCTGTGACACGGAGTGAAGGAAGAAGACGCCCCCTAGGGTCCCAACCAATTCAGCCTATGAAATGAAAGCGAAACATTCAGTGATTAAGTATCACAGGGCTGAGGGCACAGCTCAGTGGTGGCCGCTTGCCTAGCATTTGTGAGATCCTAGATTCCATCCCCAGGACTGCACAAAGCTTAAAATTAAGTAAACAAAAATATTATAATAATACATTTGGGCCAGGGGTATAGCTCAGTGGCACAGCACCTGTCTGGCAAGTGCAAGGTCCTGAGTTCGATTTCTGGTACCAAAAAAAATTACACTTACTATTATAACAAACAACACATTATGTGTTTCATTCTAAATTTAAGTCTAGATTATCTAATGAACTGAAAAGAAAGTTTTTTCAGATTTTTTTTTTTTTTGGTGCTGGGAATCGAACGCAGGACCTCCCACTTGCCAGGCAGGTGCTTGTGCTGCTGAGCTACATCTCCAGCCCCTAAGAAAGTTTTTTTAGGGGCTGGGAATTTAGCTCAGCGGCAAAGCGCCTGCCTGGCAAGCGCAAGGTCGTGAGTTCGGTTCC
>NW_004955495.1:3690948-3693151 GCF_000276665.1 Chinchilla lanigera
AACTTGGGCTGGGGATTTAGCTCAGCGGCAAAAGCGCCTGCCTGGCAAGCGCAAGGTCGTGAGTTCGGTTCCTGGTACCGGAGAAAAACAAAACAAAACAAAACAAAA
Source organism: Chinchilla lanigera (assembly GCF_000276665.1). Taxonomy (NCBI): domain Eukaryota; kingdom Metazoa; phylum Chordata; class Mammalia; order Rodentia; family Chinchillidae; genus Chinchilla; species Chinchilla lanigera. Next base: position 3,691,057 of record NW_004955495.1, read on the forward strand.
CAAAAAAAAAAAAAAAAAAACTGCAACAGTGGCTGGGCAAACTGGCCATGAACTGTCAGTCACACAACACTGTCAAATCACTGCCAGGGTTCATGTGCAGAATGACTTCTGATGGAACGAATCAGAGTATACATAAAAGACGGCAACTGCGACTTCAGGTCCGCGGCCATCTTCCTGTTCTGGGACTGGCCCATCCTGTATGCAAGACTTAACTTGACTTTTCTACTTTGCACATCTCTTTTTCTTCACGTTTTCTTTTTTCTATTGTTACTTAAAACAAATACTACGTTTTTGTGACACCATCCTGCCTGGCAACACCTCTACAGGAAGGTTTTTTCCTTTTTATTCTTTTTTTTTTTTTTTGGTGCTAGAGACTGAATCTAGTGCTTCTGTGCTACACCCCTGCAGCTCAGGTGCTTTGATCTGTTCTGCTTCCTATCTGAGCAGGTTTGTCTCTCCTTAGGCAGCTTGATGGCCCTTTGCTCCCAGGAAGTTACCGCACAGATGCTAAATTTACCATGGATCCACAATCAGCACAGTATACTACATCCCCAAACTGCCAGGCTCAAGCAATCCTCCTGCCTCAGCCTCCTGAGCAGCTGGGACTGCAGCCATGCAGCACTAGCCCTGTATTTCCTGTATTGCTGTCTTTTTGTTTCTTTTTCTTTTTTTTCTTTCCTTTTTTTTTTTTCTTTTTTGAGAATAGTACAGGGTTTCGCTATGTAGTTCAGGCTGGCCTCCGACTCTCTAGTGTGTAGCCTGCGGGGTGGGGGGCCCAACTCACAGTGATCCCCCTGCCTCAGGCTCTGGTGTCCTGGGGCTATTAGCGTGCACAACCATGGCTGGCCTTGCTATCTGTGTTATTTACTCCAGTGTCTAGAATTGGATCCCCCGGGGCTCTTCACATCTTGAAAAGGGATTGGCCAATGCATATATCACGTGGCCACTCTGAACTACACTGTGGGCATTGGAGTTCTACAAAACTCTTGGGTACTTGGTACAGTTTTGTTCATAACAGGCAAAAAAAGGAAGCAAGCCTGCAGTGGTGACACACATCTATATTCCCAGCTGCTCAGGGGGCTGAAGCAGGAGGATCACAAGTTCTAGCCCAGCCTGGGCACTTATTAAGATCTTGCCTAAAAATAAAAAACCAGAAAGACTGGGAATATAGCTCAGTGCAAAGCCCCAGGTTCAAGCCCTAGTGCCACAGGTGGGAGGAAGAGGAGAAGGAGCAGGACGAAGCAGGGAAGACAGGTTCGGAGTTTGGCAGGCAGACGATCTGGAAATCGCTCCAAGCTCCTTCCCTCTCTCAGGTCCTCTTCCGAGCCCTGGGGCAGTGACACCACCCAGATCACAGTGGCACCAGCTTGCAGGTCCTTCTGTCTATTCACACTGAGTTGTATTCAGAGTAGAGTGAAAAATGAAAGGTTCTTCACCACACTTACCAGGCAAAAGGAGCTTCCAACAAAACAACAATTATCACCAGAAACATGTGAAACGGGGTGTTGTATACCTGAAAGGAAAAGATAATTTTAAAAAGTATCAAACCAGCCTGAACTACATAGCAAAACTGTCAAAAAAGAAAGAAAGAAAGAAAAAGAAAGGAAAAAGAAAGAGGAAGGAAAGAAGGAAGGAAAGAAGGAAGGAAGGAAAGAAGGAAGGGAGGGAAGGAGGGAGGGAGGGAGGGTGGGAGGGAGAAAACAGCAAATCCAGGGCTAGTGCTGCATGGCTGTAATCCTAGCTACTCAAGAGCCTGGGGTGGAGGACTGCTTGAGCTGGGCATGGTGGTACACACCTGTGATTCCAGCACTTGAGAGGCTGAAGCAGGAAGATCTCAAGTTTAACCTCAGCCAGAGCAACTCTGTCTCAAAATTTAAAAAAAAAAAATGACAAGGAGCTAGAGAGGGTTGACTGGGGATATTCGACCCATTGTGCATGTTGTGGGGAGTGTGATACGGTGTGGCCACTCTGGAGAATAGTACCGCAGTTCCTAAAAAACTTTAGAACAGCCGGGTGTGGTGGTGCACGCCTGTAATCCCAGCACTCGGGAGGTTGAGGCAGGAGAATTGTTGGGAGTTTGAGACCAGCCTGGGCT
>NW_004955495.1:3693253-3695600 GCF_000276665.1 Chinchilla lanigera
TTTAACAACCAAGCATCCAGGAATAGATAAATGGATTAACATGAGGTGGTCCCTCCACACGAGTATGATGCAGCTGTGAAAAAGATGGACATTCAGACACCTGCTGCGACCCAGACAGACCTTGAGGACATCGTGTTCAGTGAAACAATGTAGACACGGCGCATACTTTGGGTCCCATGCCCAGGAGGTCCCTAGAGTCCTCACATCCCCTGAGACAGGAATCAGGGTGGTCCTGCCAGGGTGGGGAGGGGGACATGGACACGGGGATGCTGTGCTGACAGCTCCCCATGGCGAGGAGCACTGTGCTTTGCCTCCTAGCCTCCCTGCTCCAGGAAAAAAAAAGATCCTCCCTCGACTTTCCCCCTCCCTCCTCTCCTCCCTCACTTACTCTTTTTTTCTTTTGCTATACTGGGGATTGAACCTGGGGCTTTTGCACTGAGCTACACCCCTGGCTCTTTTTATTCTTTATTTTGAGAGAGGATCTTGCTAAATCCTCAACTTGCCTAGACTGGTCAGGAATTTATGATCCTCCTGCCTCAGCCTCCCAGAGTGCTGAGATTATGGACATGTGCCACTATGCTCTGCCCCTCCCCCCACTTCTTAAAGCTCACCTTCTCTCCTCTTCCCTGTCCCCAAAGGGATGCAGTGGGACTCTGTCCCCATCGCCCAAGTTGGCCACCAGATGTCTAGATGTCACTTGGTCTTTCAGCGCCCCCCAACCTCTGCTGATGTCTCTCCTCTGCTTCAATCTGTCCAAGCAGGGATTTGTTTGTTTGTCTGTTTGAGACAAGGTCTCACTATGTAGTTCAGGCTGGCCTTGAATTCACTATGTAGCATAGGCTAGCCTTTAACTTGTGGTGATCCTCCTGCCTCAGCCTCTCAAGTGCTGGGGTTACAGTTGTTCACCATTACACCTGGCTCCAAGCAGGCTTTTGTGTCTCATAGCTACAATCCCAGACAAAGCCCCTAAGTGTTTCTCCTATTCAACAGGTTTTGGGGCAATTTGCACTTGTATTTTAAAGGGCAAAGTAATATCCAGGGCCTGAAACCTAAGTAGGGAGTATCAATTATACTTCCAAAATCAATAACCTCTTCTTGGATACTGGCTAAACTCAAAGTCAAAAAACACAAAATATACAAGGGTTGATCAAAATACACAATGTTTAAATTTAAATTTTTTATGACAGTGAAAGACACATTGTCACAATCCCCTTCAAATCCTGCCCCCCACTTCAAACACAGTTATCCCACTGTTCTCATCACTTTCTGAAGCAGTTCTGGAAAGCCGCTTTCACCAGTGTCTTTATGAGATTTGATCTTTAAAATATGGTGAATGCTGCTGCTAAATGCCTTCAACGGAGAGGTAGTTCACCTTATTCACTAGACCTGACAGCATGTGATTTCTCAGTCTTGCCCAAATGTTAAATGCGCGCGCGCGCGCGCACACACACACACACACACACACACACACACACAGACATGAAAGGAAAATGTTTTGAATCCATTCAGGACATCAAGGTAGCCAGGATAACGCAAGTAAGATCCTGAGAAAAGAGGACTCCAGAGCTACTGGAGAAAGTGGCAAGGATGATGGGATGAGTGTTTTTAAAGTGACAGAGAAGGATTTTATATTTGTTTTTTGAGACATGGTCTTGTTATATACCCCAGGCTGGCCTCAAACTCATGACAGTCCTCCTGCCTCAGCCTCCCGAGGGCTGGGATTACAGGTATACACACCACTGCTGGCTGTAATACATTTTTAAAATTTAAATAAGCACTGTACTTTTGGATCTCACTGTGCACGTACCCATGGATGTGTTCCAGGCACCAGTTGTGTAATCGTACACGTACACTTTCTGGTTCACCACTAACAGCAGCCGGGCGCCAGCAAAATGTGCGGAGGTCACTTCTGGCAGGCCAGCCTAGAGACAAGAAGTGTTTGACAACAGCCACTGCAGCGTCCTCTCCGCGGATTCGGACAGCAACCCTCCAAGCATGCATCCAGAAACCTCAGGCCAGCAAGAGTGGGTTGGGTTGTTTGTTTTTTTTTTTTTTCTTTTTTGGTTCTGGGAACTGGACTCAGGACCTTGTACTTGCCAGGAAGGTGCTTAGGCCACTGAGCTATATCCCCAGCCAAGTATAAGTTGATTTCTCATTCACATTATATTTTCTGATTCACTGTTTCTTTCTTTTTTTTTTTTTTGGTACCAGGAATCGAACTCAGGTTCTTGCAGTTGCCAGGTAGGCGCTGGTGGCACTGAGCTACACGGAGCCCCCGCCCCCGCTTGGTTTTCAAACAACTCAATATGCTGGGGCCCGCTGGGAGCAAAATCCGGAAATCCGAGTC
>NW_004955495.1:3695700-3697397 GCF_000276665.1 Chinchilla lanigera
AAAGCCTGCATGAAGACAGCTGTGCACCTCTAATCCCAGCACTCTGGGAGGCTGAGGCAGGAGGCTCACAAATTCAAGTCCCCCGGGGCAAATAAGATACCGTGTGAAACAAAAATAAAATTGAGACAGGCTGTGGATGTCACCTGTTGTGCAGGCCCTGAGTCCGGTGCCCCGGACCACACACACACAGAGAAAAGCTCGGTTTGCAGGTGTTGGGGAAGGCAGTAGACCCGGACTACTAGTCACCTGCCTACGTCTTTTATGCCTGCGAAGATTCGACATTTCTGACCTCTGGATGGACAGAAGAGTGTCCAGCAACCAACATAAAGCAACCCAGAGATGGTGAGACGGGTCACTATGGCAACCTCCCCGGTCACCTCCAGATGTGTTTTATGTGGTGGGAGCAGGGACAGAGGGAGAAAGGCAACCTTGCATACACCTCTGCTACATGGGGGCCCGTCTACTGTACACAACCTACTCTGACTAGTACGGGCAGCTGGGGAGCATGTAACTGACCTTCCTGTTTCCTCTCCCCAGCGACCCTGCCCCTTCTTCTCTGCCACCAGAACCCCCAGGTAGGTCTTCATCTTAGGGAGGGAATCAGCCTCAGGCAAAATGAGAGAGGGATCACTGTGTGACCCCCCCCCCCACCTCGGCCTCCGCTGTAGCTATATGCTTTTCTGTTTTCTTACCTGATTGAACATACCTGTTTTTCATATGTAAACTTTTGAAAACTGGATCCTCCATTATTTGAGAAATATATATTGGCCTGAGCTATCTGCTCCCCATGCAGATATGCAAAAATTGAGTTACTTATCTCCTGGGAAGACAACACACATAAAACAACCTCTTTAAAGGAAGAGAAATGAGGTGGGTACAGTGGTGCATAGGTTTTTTTTTTGTGTGTGTTTTTTTTTTTTTTTAAAGAGAGCTACATAGAGCTACATAGGGAGTTCAAGGCCAGCCTAAACTACACAGTGAGATCCTGTCTCAAGAAACTGAGAGGAGGGCTGGGAGTGGTGGCGCATGCCTATAATCCCAGCGCTCAGGAGGCTGAGGCAGGAGGATCATTGTGAGTGGGAGGCCAGCCTGGGCTACAAAGTGAGCTCAAGGCCAGCCTGAACTGCATAGTGAGACCCTGTCTCAAAAAAAAGAACCTGAGAGGGAAGCCATGTGTGGTGGTGCACACCTGTAATCCCAGCACTTGAGAGGCTGAGGTAGGAGAACTACCTCCAGTCCGAGGCCAGCCAGGACTATAATTCGGCACCCTGTCTCAAAACACCAAAAACCAGTACAAAAAAAGAGAAGAGACTGAGAGAGACAGAGACAAAGACAGACCCCACAGATCTTGGGCATTTATCCCAGAGAAATAAAAAATTTATGTCCACAGGCAAACCTGAACATGAACGGTCCTAAGGAATTTGCTTCTCTTTTTTTCTTTCTTTTTTAAAAAAATTGTTTGTTTGTTTTTTCCACAGAGACAGGGTCTCAGTCTTTTGCGCAGGCAGGAGCACAGCGGCTGTGCACAGGCATGATCACCCTCTGAGGCAGGAGATTAGGGGGTGGCAGGCTGGCTGGACAACAGGGTGCAATCTGTTAATCACAAAAAACTTGGGCTGGGGATTTAGCTCAGCGGCAAAAGCGCCTGCCTGGCAAGCGCAAGGTCGTGAGTTCGGTTCCTGGTACCGGAGAAAAAC
>NW_004955495.1:3702052-3775928 GCF_000276665.1 Chinchilla lanigera
GAGCCCCCGCCCCCGCTTGGTTTTCAAACAACTCAATATGCTGGGGCCCGCTGGGAGCAAAATCCGGAAATCCGAGTCGGTGATACCCGGATGCAGCCCCAGTTTCTCTGCCTTACTTGGGCTTGTCTGAGAGCACAGCCTCGGGGTTTAGAGGACAGTGCGTCAGATACGTGGGAAACGGCGCTCTTCCGAGCATGTCCACGGTGTGTGCACACAGGGCAGGACTTTCCTTAGGTTCGGCAGCGAAACTTCTCAAGACACTAACTGAAAGGGTGCATTCTCTGCCTCAAGACACGTTAGGAAGGACTTGAAATTACTGCAGGCAAAGTCAGGCAGCGTCCGATTTACCAACATACGACACAACCCAAGTAAGGAAGAGCACTCGGCAGCCATTCTGGTCCCTTTTTCTCAACAGTGAGCTCATTTTGTAGTAGGGACAGAATAAAACCAACCCTTCTTTTAGCTTAGAAATTGCTTCTTAGAGCTAAGTCTTGGAAACAGTTATAGGCCCATAAATAGATGAACAGATAAATAAAATGCGATATTTCTACACAATGGAGTACTACTCAGCCATAAACAAGGGAGCAGTTGAGTCATTTGTAGGAAAATAGATGCACCTTGAGACCATAATGCTAAGTGAAGCAAATCAGACACAGAAGATTGATTATCACATGGTTTCTCTTATACAAGAAAGCCAACATATAAATAATCAAAGGAGCAAAATAAAAGAAAGTTGGCAGGAAATCGGGAACTAGACTTTGCCGACATGGGAAGGGGTGGGGGGATGGGGGGGTGGGAGGGGAAGGGGGAATAAAGGTTATGCCATATGTACATATACCCATTTCCCAAGAAGAATGCAATTATTATGTTTCTAATAAGAAATAATCAAAAAAGAAATGGCTTCTTAATGTCTTTCACTCTGTAAAATAATCTTAAACTAGCAAAGACAGACTAGTCGGATGTTTCCTGACCACATCATCCCGATCACTTATTTTGAGCAGCCTTCAAAGTGTTTCCTGAAATAATTACCATCATTGACGGAGGGATGGTGAGTGGATGGAGACTGTTCTCAAAGTTATCTCTCGTGAAAAAAACCTGCCGTCTGAAATCAACAATGAAAGCCAAATCAGGATGGTTTCACATAAGAAAAAAAAGAAAGAAAAATGAAGATACTCTGAAAATGTTTCATTCCTGTGAAATCTTTCTTTGGCTAGAGACCATTTAATTACCATTATATATTTGTTTATTTTGCATAAACAAATCTCTACAGCCTGGGTATTTGAAGTAACATTGCTTTTACTTATTTTTTTGATGCTTTAAACAATTTATTTAACTGAGACGGACTTCCATTTATTTAACTGCAGTGACTTCCATTTATTTTGCTACGTCTTTTCCCCGTGGTGATTTACAGGATCTTCAAGCCAATATAAATATTTCATAAATGTTCGGCCATTTGGGTAGACACCTACACAATACCCCAGCAATATCTTCTGCAAGAAAAACACCGAAGAGTAAAGACTTGACACAACTGACTAGGTGGGATGAAAATCTGCTCCAGATACTTGTTTCTGAGGTAAATGCATGAAACACCTGTTCAATTGAGAAAACCAGTTGGGCGTGGTGGCGCACCCCTGTAATCCCAGCACTCGGGAGGCTGAGGCAGGAGGATCATTGCAAGTTCGAGACCAGCCTGGGCTACAAAGTGAGCTCAAGGCCCACCTGAACTGCACAGGGAGACCTTGCCTCAAAAAGACTGAAAAAAAAAAAAAGAAAGAAAGAAAGAAAACCATCCTTACAACACAGGATGATTTTTTCTGTTTAAGTAGGGCCTAGAGTACCTAGCGGCAATCAGGTGCTCAATGGCAGAGCTCCATCCCCAGCCTATGCCATGAATTCATAGGGAACAGGTTCCAATAACTCAGGCTGCTTCCCATTGGTTCTCACTAAGTGCGCTTCTCTGGGCCGGGCCAGCTGCGGCTTCAGTTGAACCAGGTACCTTTCTCCTTGCCTTCCTTCTTTTTCTGATCATTTCCCTTGACACGTTTCAGGAAGCTATCTTGACTCTTTGAGTGCTTAATAAGCTCAATACACACATTAATCCTGTTGGCAAGAATCTTGCCCTTCACTTGCTTGATTACAACAATGCCGACAGCATGCTGGGTGACACTGTAGACTCTTCCTGTTTTGCCATGGTAACATTTGTGCGGCATCACTTTTTGCACAGTACCCATTCCCTTGATGTGTACAATATCACCCTTTTTTGTAGGTTTGCATATACGTGGCCAAAGGAACAACCCCATGTTTTCTAAAAGGCCTAGAGAACATTTACCGGGCTCCACTCCTCTTTCCCTTTGTGTTCGTCATTCTTGCAAATTACTGGAAGATGGCAGTTCCCGCTGGAAGGAGTAACATTGTTTTTAAAAGGTGACCACTCAGACCTCAACAGCACACACCTGTCATCCTGGCTACTTAGGAGGCTGAGGTTGGAGGATCAAAAATTTGAGGTCAGTGTGGGCGGCTTAGCAAGGCCCTGCTTCAAAATTAAAGAAAAAGCAATGCCTCATTGGTAGTACAAAAAAAAAAAAAAATTAAAAGATGGAGGACCACATCAAATATGAAATAAAATGCACATTAAGTGACAAGAGGAGCTCCAGTTTTGTAATTTATATAGCTCTATCACATTAAAATAAATAATTTCAGAAGAGAGATGCATATGTAAGAAATAATCGGTTCCTTCATGCAGGAACTTTTAAAATGGGAAAGTCTATCTATGAACATGGTATATCATTACTATATTCAAGTTGGCTCCCACGCCTCCCCCCATCATTTTATGGTTTTCAACAAAAAGGAAATGCTAAGTTAATTGCTATATGTTTTATTTTATTTTACTCAGTGAGGAATTGAGACTACGTAGTTTAGGCTGGCCTCAAACTTGTGACAATACTCCTGCCTCAGCCTTCTGAGTGCTGGGATGTGTCACCATGCCCGATTGTGTTTTTAAAACTTTACTGATTCCTAGGCACTGCAAAAAGAAAAATTTGATATCTATTGTGAATGGTACTTTTCATAATTCCTTTTTTTTTTTTCAGTGTTTGAGACAGGGTCTCACTATGTAGTCTAGGCTAGCCTTGAACTCACTATGTAGTGCAAGCTGGCCCCAAACTTGTGGTGATCCTCTTGCTTCAGCCTCTCAAGTGTTGGGATTACAGGCATACACCACCACACCCTGCATAAGTCCCTTTTATAATTGGTCATGGCTGATTTATAAACTCTGGTGATTTTTTTGTATTGATGTTTTTTTTGGTACTGGGAATTGAACTCAGGACTCATGCTTGCCAGGCAGGCACTTGTGCTACTGAGCTATATCCCCAGCCCTGCTGGTGATTTTTTAAAATATATTTTTAAAATTTCAAGGCCAGGTGTGGTGGTGCATGCCTGTAATCTCAGCACTCCAGAGGCTGAGGCAGGAGGATCGCTCTGAGTTCGAGGCCCACCTGGGCTACAAAGTGAGTTCAAGGCCAGCCTGAGCTGCATAGTGAGACCCTGTCTCAAAAAGGCAAAATAAATAAATAAATAAATAAAATTTCAGTTGACACATGGTAATTGTGCCTATGTCAGCGGTACAGTGTGGTATGTTATTGCATGAGTCCAATGTGTCAGGTGGTTGGTTTGGCTTGGTTTCTTTTTTTGAGACAGAGTCGCCTGTGCAGTCCAAGCTGACCTTCAACTCCTACCATGCTAGTCTCCTCTTACGTGTGGGGGTCTTTTCTATATTTTTTTTCATGTTCTGTTTTTTTGTTTCTGTTTTTGTTTTGGTACCAGGAATCAAACTCTGGACCTTGCAATTGCCAGGCAGGCGCTGATGCCACTGAGCTATATCTCCGGCCCTTTTTGGTCTTTGTGAGACAGGGTCTCGCTCTGCAGTTCAGGCTGGCCTTGAGCTCACTTTGTAGGCCATGCTGGTCTCAAACTTGCAACGATTCTCCTGCCTCAGCCTTCCCAGTGCTGGGACTGCAGGCATGCGCCACCATGCCCGGCGCTTCATGTTCTGTTTTGTTGCAGCCTGAGCACTCGCCTCTCTGCCTTTGCACATCTCTGGTCCTGACTCCCATCTTTAATGCATCTTCTACGCAAGTGCAAATCTCACAGCCCCAAACCCTCTGTTGCCTTTGGGATGAGGCCAAACATCTAGTGTCCTACTCGGTCCCCTGAGTCACTAGGCACAGTGCATGATATTTCTGTTCCTTTGACTGCTCTTCTCCAAGACCACAGACATTTCAGCATTTCTCTGTCCCGGGGGACTCCTATTCATCCTTCAACACCCTGGTTTTGACATCAACTCCTCATTAGAAACTGACATTTTCTGCCCCATGCTTATATCAAGCATCTTCAGCAGACCATACCCACACCCACGTACAGTCCTCCTTCAGTATCCATGCAGAACTGGTTCCAGGACTCCCTCCCCAAGGATGCCAAAATCTGCCAATTTGCAAGTCCTTTTCATTTATTTGTGGCTCAGAGGATCCAGCCCAGGGGCACTGTACATCCTCAGCCCTTTCGCTTTTTGAGACATGGTCTCACTAAGCTGCCCAGGCTGGCCTTTAACTTGAGATCCTCCTGCCTCAGCCTCCTGAGTTGCTGGGAGTACGGATGTGTACCACTGTGACCAGTTTCAAGTCCTTTTATAAAATGGGGTAGCGTTTGTGTGTGACCTACTTGGAACATCTTCTATAGTTTACGTAACGTCCGGTGAGCTGTACCCAGGCCTGTGGAATGCTGTGGAAATACGGCACTACAGACTGTATCGTCTAAGGCATAAGGACAAGGATGGAAGCGTGGAGTTGCCCAGCACAGATCCAATTTTTACAAAAGGGATTTGGAAGGTATTGGGGGTTAGTGAGCACCTGGACGTGGGACTGCAGGACCCACACTGTAATGTGCTTAGTTACTTTTCTTCCCGGCATGCTATCCCCCTTCTCTCCACCCGTAGTTCCTGACTGCAGATGCCCTGCAGCCATGCAGCCAGCAATGCAATGTCTTTGTTTATGTTTGTTGAGTGACTAAACGAGCAAAAAATCTAAATTTCCAGAGAAATGGAAGAAAACAGGACATACATGTGCCACTTACCCTAGATACAGTGCTGTGGTTTTCTTACATGGGTGTTTAATCAGGCTTGTTGTCGTAGATGGAAAATACAGGGCATCCTAGAATGAAAAAGGCAATATTTTCATACAGTCATTAACAGTAAACAACTAATAAAAACAATCTCCTAATGTGTGACATTACAAATATAAAGGGTGAAATCGGAATTACAAAGGTGGTTTCTTCCTGTTCTTTTGTTTTGTTTTTGTTTTTGTTTTGGGATAAGGTGCTTGTTATGTTACCCAAGCGGCCCTCGAACTCCTGGGGCAAAGAGATTCTCCTGCCTCTGCCTCCTAAATCCTGGGACCGCAGGTGTGTGGCACCATACTTGGCTTTACTTCCCATTTAGATGTGGTTGTGTGGCCATATCACATGGAACCACTGGGGGAAGCTGGGGATGGTTTCTCACTGGAATATTGTGATTTGTTCTGGATCTATAATCAAATCACAGGCTAATGATTCATATACATCTTTTTTTTTTTTTTTGACATATGGTCTCACTATGTAGTCCAGGCTGGCCTAGAACTTACCACGTTGCCCAGGCTGGGTTCGAACTTGTGGTTATCCTCCTGCCTCGGCCTCCCTAGCGCTGGGAGCACCACACCCCGCCCATATCACATTTTATCCCTATATATGTTACATGTTTGCTCCACACTGGGCATAGAGACTCACGCCTGTTGTCTCAGCTGCTGGGATGGTGGGGTGGGAGAATCACAAACTCAGGAGCTCAAGGCCAGCCTAGGTCACATAGCAAAACCATATTTCAAAACAACAAAAGAAAACAAAACAACCCACAGATGATTAGCTACTTGGAAGAGAGGCCAGAGGATGAAGAATCTTGGTGCTAACATGTTAGAAACTAGAGACTCGATCCCTTATAAAGGCGGCCACTACTTCTGAAGTTGTGCGACGTGAACAGGAGACCCCCTGAACCGATCAGAATTCTTCCCTACGCATTTAAAGCACGTTGGCTCACGTGACTTCACCTGTGGCACTGTGTTGTGTAGACAAAGCCATAGGGTTGGCTTCCTGTGCGACTCTGCATTTAAAAATCTCCAACAGCTGGGCGTGGTGGCGCACAGCTGTAATCCTAGCACTAGGGGGGCCGAGGCAGCCTGGACTACAGTGTGAGACCCTGTCTCAAAAAAAAAAAGAAAAGAAAAATCTCCACCAGCCAGGCTGGGGAGGCCCTTGCCTGCAGTCCCAGCACTGGGGGTGCTACGGAAGAAAGAGCATAAACTGGAGCCCAGCCTGGGCAACACAGTGAAACCCTCTCTCAGAATAACAAATAAAACGTGCTGGGGGTGTAGTTCAGTGGCAGAGCACTTGTCTAGCATGTGTGAGGCCCTGGTTCAAGCTCTAGTTGCGGGGGTGGGGGGATGCTCTTCAAACATAAATGTAGACTGAACATTAAATAAAAACTCTCATGATCTGAGCTCCAAACCAGTTCTGCATTTGGCTTTTCTTTTTTTTTTTGGTCTTTTTGAGACAGAGTCTCACTATGCAGTTCAGGCTGGCCTTGAGCTCACTTATGTAGCCCAGGCTGGCCTTGAACTCACAATGATACTTCTGCCTCAGCCTCCCAAGTGTTGGAATTACAGGCATGTGCTACTACGCCCGGCTCAAAACTAAATTTTTTTGTTTTTGTTTTTTTCCGGTACCAGGAATTGAACTTACAACCTCACGCTTGCCAGGCTGTGTTGCTGAGCTAAATCCCCAGGCCCTCTTTGGGCTTCTTGATCACTCTCAATGTGTGTGTGTGTGTGGTATCAGGAATTGAACCCAGACACTTCATTCTGAGCTACTCCAGCCCCTTTATAAAATTTTCAATCTTGAGACGAAGCTGCACTAGGTCGTCCAGGCTAGAACTCACCCTCTTCCTGTCTCAGCCTCACACAGTGCTGGAATCATGGGCGTGCGCCACTACAACCAAATCTTTCTCAATTTTTTTTGCCTTTTTGAGACATGGTCTCGCTATGCAGTTCAGGCTGGACTTGAGCTCACTTTGTAGCCCAGGCTGGTCTCGAACTCGCAATAATCCTCCTGCCTCAGCCTCCTGAGTGCTGGGATTACACTCATGTGTCACCACACCTGGCCTCAATTGGTTTGTTTTTGTTTGTTTGTTTTGTTTTTTTTCTGGTACCGGGAATCGAACTCACAACCTTGCGCTTGCCAGGCAGGTGCTGTGCAGCTGAGCTAAATGTCCAGCCCCTCAATTTGTTTGTTATCGCTATAGGAATGACAGATCTTTAAGGCCAATTAATTGTAAGGACTGGAGTAAGCAATGTTCTTAAGTTATGGACACATTATTGGTACCCAAGAAATACTAGGAAACCCGGTGTGGTGGTGCACGCCTGTAGTTGCAGCACTCGGGAGGCTGAGGCAGGAGGATCACTGTGAGTTTGAGGCCACCCTGGGCTACAAAGTGAGTTCAAGGCCACTCTGCACTACACAGAGAGACCCTGTCTCAAAAACAAACAAAAAACCCAAAAAACAACAACAAAAAGAAAAGAAATTCTACAAAATGTTCTGATTGGTCGTTAGCTAAAAGTGAGGGAATATTGTAAGGAAGGAACCACATACCCCAGGAACTTGCTGTCCACCATTAAACACTTTTCCTGTTCTCACTTTGTGAACACTAGAAGAAAGTGACAGGAGAAACAATTTGTCAGTTTTTATTGAATATTTTAGTCTGACTTCTTACAGATTGTCTCTGGTCAAACTATCAAATTATGAAGTACCTGTTCTGTGTTTTGTTTTCTGAGACAGGGCCTCCCTACGTAGTTCAGGCTGGCCTTGAACTCACTATGGAATCCAGGTTGGCCTTTAACTCTCAGCAATCCTCCTGCCTCAGCCTTCTGAGTGCTGGGATTGCAGGTGTGTGCCACAATGCCAGGGACAACAAATTCTCAAAGCATCCTGCTGTGAGAACCAGACTGGGGAAATGGAAGAACTGGATACAAGGTATGGTTCAGATCTTGAGAGAAACCCTACAGAAAAACCTCACTCTCTACCTATCAGCTCTGTCTTTTGGGAAGCATGTCTTGAATTTCCCTTGGTCTGTTTTCACACCTGTAAAATAAGATTAAGGCATCATTACTCTAAAAAGTTGTTGTGAGGCTGAGTCGGAGCCACACACCTGATGCACACTGTTACTACACTGCAGCAAACAGATCCCTGCTGAATGCAACAGTTCAAGGTCATTTCTGAAGGCAGGAACAGGCTTGGCCACCTGCCTGGCCCCGATGGTACTTGTACACGTACCCACTCACCTAACGTTTACTGATATCTAAAAATGTCCTGGCTAAGGAGTTAAATCAAGTGTGCATTTTAGGGCTGGGGGTGGAGCTCAGTGGTAGAATGCTTGTCTAGCCTGTGGGAGGCCCTGAGCTCTGTCCCCAGCACAAAAACAAGTAACAAAAACTGTCTACATCCTTATAGAACAATGCTCCAGTGACAGTAACACAGAAGAAACAATTTGTCAAAAAATAAGTAACATCAGTTAGTGATAGGAAAAAGCAGTTATAGGGAACAGAAAATAAGTAAGGAGAGGAGGGTGCGATGGCACACGCCTGTCATCCCAGCACGCTGGGAGGCTGAGGCAGGAGGATCACAAACTGGAGCCCACCCTGGGCAACTTTAGCAAGACCCTGTCTCAAAATAAAAAATAAAAAGGGCTGGAGATAACAGCTCAGTGCTAAGGCCCTGGGATTTTAAAAAAAGGTAAGCAGGTGCCACAGGCGGACTGAGGTAGCCTGGCTTGGAGGACCAAGACCGAGGGGCAGACCAGGGGCTCTCAGATCCTCAGGGGCCTCCTGGCACGAGTCCTTTTCGAGTGATCACCAACGTGGGGAAGGAAGTTCTCTCGGGATCTAAAAGTCGGAGACCAGAGACGGTGCTAAACATGGGGCAGTGCATAGCACAGCTCCTGGCAGAAGGTAACCCGACCCCAGATGTGAGCCGTGAGGCGCTGCGGGCTGCGCAGGGAACTTGGGCTTCTAGGCTGGCTTCCCTCAGAGAGCCGGGGAGGGCAAGCACGAGATCAGACCACTTAGGGGTCTGTCTGTGGACAGCAGGGCAAAGCCAAGGTGAGCACGAGGGGTGGGAGCCAAGCCCAGGTCCTGAAGTGGAAATGGTACTCCACAGAGGCATGGGCGACAGGGAGGTAGCGAGTCTGTGCCCAGAAAGCCTAAAGCAGAAACTCAGTGGCTTCGGTTCCAGGGTGAGCCAGGCCCCTCTCATGCAGGGAGGGCGGCCCCACCGGCACAGTGGCTGAGCTCCAACCAGCGGCCAGAGCCGCACGATCGCCGCCACCGCTATCAATATAAACATAAGCATCTATCTTGAGTTCTCCGGTATCAGCACAACCGCCAGGGACTCGCCGCACAATCTGAGCATGCGCGGCGCAGAAGTTGAACATGCGCACTGAGTAACCCCAAATCTGAGCATGCACGCTTGGAAACGATGCGGGCCTCCCGAACTTTGGGCATGCGCAGTTGCATCCCTAGAGGCCGAAACTGTGCCCGCTGTACGGTTGAGCCGCAGCCGGGGTATGCGCACACGGCCGCCGCGCAACGTGTACAGTGTGCGCATGCGTATGCTGTCTGCCGGGAAGCCCGAACCTGCCTACGCACCCTGAAAATTTGAGTGTTCCTTCCACCCGCGCGCCTACACGTGGGCGAAAGGCTGCCCACAAGTTTTCAAAGGCTGATCTTGCAGCAGTACTACTGCTCTAGTGGTGCGGGTGCATGCCCACAACTTTACAAGCGGCTCGAAGGGGCCTAGAGCGCGATAGCTGGACTCCAGAGGCCGATCAACAGGGAGCTCGGACCCCGCCCCGGCCACACCGTACCCCCTGTGCCTCAGCCCTGAGCCCCGGCTATGAGTCGGGGTCCGTCTCCGACCACACCCCCTCGAGCCGGGGTACGCGCCTGGCGTCACGTGCGCCCCAGCCGGGCGAGCGGAAGTGACATCAGTGCCTGGCGCCGCCAGTATGGCCGGGCCATGGCGGCGAGCGCAGGCTACGTGCGTCTTTGGGCAGCGGCGCGGTGCTGGGCGCTGCGGCGGCCGCTCTTGGCCGCCGCCGGGGGGCGGCTCCCGACTACTGCCGGACCGTGGCTACCGAGAGGCCGGCGAGCCTGCGACGCCACACCTCCTTGGGTGCTTTTGGGCCGCGGACCGGCCACCGCAGGCCAGTGGCGAGGGCTTTGGGAGGCGAACAGCCGCGGCGGCGGGGCGTTCTCGGGAGGCGACGATGCCCCCGAGGGCGGCGCGGAGGAAGGGTCCGGGGGCGTGGGGGGCGGCGCAGGTGGCGGGGAAGGCCCAGTCATTACGGCGCTCACGCCCATGACGATCCCGGACGTGTTCCCACACTTGCCGCTTATCGCCATCAGCCGCAATCCGGTGTTCCCGCGCTTTATCAAGATTGTCGAGGTAAAGAGCGCCCCCGCCTCGGCCTCAGTCTCCCCACTTCTGCCAGCAACAGGTTAGCGCCTTCGTGCCTCAGAACTTTATCGGAGACGAGCTCGCGAAATGCCTAGCGTTCCCATCCTTGTCTGCTTAGCGCTAGATCGGCGCGCTTGAGCCAAAGCCCCCCTCCCGCCCCGCGAGCCCCTTAGGATCAGATGAGGGGAGTTGAAGCCGGTGAATTCAGGACTCTCCTCGTGAGAGTCCTGGGGATAGAAGTCTGGGCGGGACCAGAGGCAGTGCATCCGTTCACTGACCTGCGGGTCTCGGTGAACGTTTTGCAACACTCCCTCAGGCGGCAGTTTGCGAGTCTGTTGGGGTCCGGATTCATTCCCTCCTTGAACGAGTATGTCTTTGACTGCTTGACCTGTGTCAGAGATCTAGATGCCAGAGGTAGATCCTTGCCTTTGTAGCTTACCTTCTAGGTTGAGAAGGGCAGTAATTACAGCTGGAAATCAGATAGCAAGGAACGGTACTAGAGACTGGAGGAAGGTGGGAAGAGGACATGATTTATTCTTTCAGTAGAGTGTTCTCGACCTTGTAGCCTGTAACAGGCGCGGAAGGCACAATACTAAACGAGTCCGACACAGTCCCCGGCCTAAGGAGCGTTTGTCTTGGTGGAAGAGGCCGAGAACCGATAAGATCTGGGGGAGTCGAGCTAGGAGGGGGAAGGGAAGAAACAGGGTGATGTAACTGTGAGAAATCAGTGAGTGCAAGGAGTGTGAACTCTCAGAGGAGACACACTCGTGCCTGATCACCCACCTCACCTCCGTTTTCGAAAACCAAGAACATTTTTATAATCTCCTGTAGAAACTTATGCTCATAAAAGAGAAAAGTTAACAGTGAAGTGTGTGAGCAAGGTCACGCAATGCGTCAGCCTCTGTGTTTGCCCTCCGGCTCTTCCTTTGCTCCGGCCTCTGCCAAATAAATCTCCGGGGTCGAGCAGCAGCAGAGCCGGAGTGTGCAGGACCGGCGTCTCCGTCCCCGCCGCGCCCCCTTCTCCGGCACTGCTTGTGTCTCAGGGCTCCCAAGGCCCTTGGTGTGATAGTGGTTACAGAGGTTGACCCCAGAGCCAGACCAGTCAACTAGTCATTTTCTCCTCTGTGACTTAGACATCAAAACAGTGTCTTTATTTCTTGGCACTGTTGTGGAAGTTACATGAGGTCTTGTTTTGAAGGGTCTGCAACTGTGCCGGGTGCTTAGTTTGCCTCGGTAATAAGCTGCTGCTCTTTCCCCTGGGGAAAGTTATCACTTACCAGCACCCTCATGAGAGTCCCGTGGCCAGGTATAGGTATTCATGGAAGACATTGACAGTATTTCAGAATGGCCCTGGAGGCCTTTTCCCATGGTGTACCGCTGCTTACCCCTGGCAATCCTCCTAAACCTCCCACCCCAGGCTTCTAGTGCCAGGAGAGTTTAGGTCTGGTCTCAGCCCTGGAAAGAGAAGACAGATGTCCCTTGCACCAGCCCCTGCACAGAGAGGTGGCTCTTTAGAGACTTGTGTGCCCGCCAAGGCTAGCCAGGAGGGTTCAGTGAATTGCTGTGGGTGACACTTACAGACTGGCCTGTGGTCCTTGCTGTTTTTCTGCTGGTGTTGCTTTGTAAGTGATAAAAAAGAACGGACCACAGGGTCGGGAGACAGGTGCCAAGCACACAGCAGTCAGCTCTTGGCTGCGGGAAAACGGGACACCTCTGGAGCCAGTAAATATTTCTCAGCCTGTTAGCAAAGCTCTGTTTAGTCTTGATTTTGTAGTTGCTGCTACATGGCTAGCTTGTGGTAGGCGCTCCTTGTTGGTGACTTTGAGTGTAGAGCAGTGGCTTTATTGAACAGTTTAAAGAGGGTCATGGATCCTCCCGTCAGATGTGCTGGGCTTTCTTCTCATCAAAAGCACAGTACATCTCTAGTGTCAGGAGCCCCCAGAGGTAAGTTAGAGCCTCTGGTGGAGCTGGTTGAAACACCAGTCCTCAGTGTGTGATCACTACCTCTGCATCAACTGGGGATTGGTTTGAAATGCTTGTTCTTGGCCCCCAAGGTCTCCTCAGTCGGGAACCCCACAGGTGGGGCTCCACAGTTTTAACCAGTCCTGGTGATTCCAGTGGCCACCAGAGTTCAAGGGCTGACCATCAAGAGCTGTCCCAGAAAAGTAGGCATGGAGGTGCCCACCTCTAATCCCAGCTACTTGGGACGCTGAGGCAGGAAGATTACATGTTCAAGCCCAGCCTGGGCTACTTGTCAGACCCTTCTTAAAATTAAAAGGATGGGGGATGTAGCTCAGTGGTAGTGTACCCCTGGCTCAACCCCCAGAAAGAAAAAGAAAATGTGGCCTGGGAAAGAACAAGGACTTGAAAAGGATCAGCTGACCTTAAGGACATCACATATGTCCTGGAAGACAGCACTAGTCCTCAACCTGCATCGAGTGGCATCAAGAATGTTCTGTCTCCTGGGGTTTTGAACATCAGTGACTAGCACCTAGGTGTGATGAAGTAGTTTCATCTGAAGATTGGAGGAAGCTGCCACCGTGGGCAGTGGGCCACGTTTGATTTACACACAGTAGTGTTGTATTTAGGTTAGTGAAAACAGAATGATTTGGGTTTTCAAACTAAAACATCTGAAGCTGGTGCACATCTATTATGCCAGCACTGTGGGAGGTTGAGGCAGGAGGATTGCAAGTTCGAGCCCAGCTTGTATGAGAAACCTGTCTCAAAAATTAACAAGGACAGGGGCCTGGGTATATAGCTCAGCGGCACAAGAGTCTGCCTGGCAAGTGCAAGGTCCTCAGTTCGACTTCCGGTACCAAAAAAAAAAAAAAATTAACAAGGACAGGAGATGTAGCTCAGTGCAGAGGCCCTAGGTTCAATCCCCAGTTCCACAGCAACACAAAGCTTTTGCCCCTAGAACAGGTAGAGATGTTCATTTTTTTGTTTCTGGCCATTTGTCTACTTTGAACTTTCTTTGGGAAAGAAAGGGGAGGATTGCTAAAGAATACAAGTAGTTACTAGTTAACCCTGCCTCACCTGGGCCCCTGCCTCATCTTTTTTTTTTTTTCCTTTCTTCCAGTTCAGTGTTCCTGGACCATGTCGATTAGTGTCCTAGGTCAGGTTAGCATGTCCCCAGAGAATGATCTAGAAAACTCTAGAACCACTGTCAGTTTCCCAGCTAGACCACGTACCCTGCATTTCACTTTGGGGTCATTGTCATGCTAGGTTAAAAATAAGAAGTTGGTTGAGCTGCTAAGAAGGAAAGTTCGACTTGCCCAGCCCTATGTCGGCGTCTTTCTAAAGAGAGATGACAAGTAAGTGTCATTTTTCCTTCATCCCTTCACTGAAGCCACCGTAGCTCACCACAGGCCCGCACTGTAGAGTAGTGGGAATCTTCTTGCCTTCATGAAAGAGAAAAGCCAAGAGCTGAGCAGCTGCCTTGCCCTCTGAGGACGGCGCTTGGGGCTCCTTGTGTTAGACCAGTGGTCCCCAGCCTCTTTAACACCAGGGACCAGGTTCCTGGAAGACACTTCCACAGACTGGGCGGGAGGCGTTGAGTTCCTTTCTTTAATTAGCATATGTTTATGATATGCTAATTAAATGTTTATGATATGGTAATACGGTAATTCAGTCCCTAGTGCTAGCTCTCCGCCTCAGCCCCGCCTCAGATCACCAGACATTATATTCTCCTAAGGAGTCACAGCCTGTGTCCCGCACATTCGAGGTTCAGAGCATGAGAAGCTAATGCCGCGATGGTCTGGGAGGAGGCGGAGCTTGGGCGGTGATGGAGCCACGGGGAAATCCAGAAGCAGCTTTGCCCAGTTGCTTGCCACCTACTTCCGCCTGTGTGGCTCCTTTCCTAGCCGGATTCCTGTGTTAAACTCCGCGCATTGTGCTGGGGGTGCCGCCCGGTGGTGAGCGCTGTCCTAGCCTGTGTGAAGCCCCCGGCTCCATCCCCCGGCACCACAAAGGAAAAACTCCGTGCCTCGTCAAGATCGGGGGAGGTGAACCTCAAGGTGTTAGGATTCAAATGCCCGTAGAGCTGCTTCCAAGTAGAGCCGCAGGGATGTCTGCCTGGACTCCAAGTGGCAACTCATTCCACTTCCAGCCCACAGGGTGCTTGTGTTGAAGCAGGCACTGGCACGGGAGTGGGAGAAAATCAGTCCCGCCCGGGTCCCTTCCTCATGGTTGACTCATGGTTACTGCCTGTGTTCGTGCCATGCCCCTGGTGACAGACCAGAGCCGGCATCTCCCTGCCAGAGGCCCAGGAGGCTGCCTTTGGTTTTTAGTGATGGCTGTTAGGTTCTTCCTCCCTCGTGCCTCTCAGCCGGAGACGTCCTGCTGCGCATGAGCGCAGCTGTGCAGCACCTTTGTGTTCCTCTCCTTCAGCAATGAGTCTGATGTGGTCGAAAGCCTGGATGAGATCTACCACACGGGCACGTTTGCCCAGATCCATGAGATGCAGGACCTTGGGGACAAGCTGCGCATGATCGTTACGGGACACAGAAGGTACGCGGGCGACCAGCAGTGTGTCTAGCATATGGGGCCTAAGTACATGACTGGGAAAGGAGCAGCCCCAGTCCCCTACATCCCCACACCTACCCTCCTGGTCAGTCAGGCCTATCGTTTGTCACTGACACTGAGGCCAGGCCTGGGAACAGGGCAGGGGGGTATAACAAGTTTGTCAAGTGTGTGGGAGAGTGCCTGGCTCTCCTGAAATAAGTGGCATCCCTTCCTCGAAGGCTTTGAAGGCCTGCCTGGGAGGTGAAGGCAGTACACTGGGTCCCTCTCTGCCCATGACGGTGCCCAGGGAGTGGCGGGGAGGAGAAAGGGACACCTGTCATTGCAGCTACTTGGGAGGCTGAGGCAGGAGGGTCTCGAGTTTGAGGCCAGTTGGGCAACCTGGGGAGACATGGTTTCAAAATAAAAAGGGGGTAGCCGGGCATGGTGGCGCATGCCTGTAATCCCAGCACTTGGGAGGCTGAGGCAGAAAGATCATTGCAAGTTCGAGGCCAGCTTGGGCTACAAAGTGAGCGCAAGGCCAGCCTGAACTGCATAGTGAGACCCTGTCTCAAAAAGACGTACGTACATACATACATACATACATACATACATAAAATTAAAAGGGTGCCGGGGATATAGCTCAGTGGCCCAAGTGCCTGCCTGGCAAGTGCGAGGTCCTGATTTCAATTCCCGGTACCATAAAAAAAAAAACTAAAAATAAAAAGGCCTGGGGCTGTAGCCATGTGCAAAAGTCCTGGTTCAAGCTCAGCCCAGGCAACTTAGCAACTTAGACTGTTTTAAAATAAAAACACAAAGGTTGGGGAGGTAGCTCAGCTCAGCTGAGTTTAATCCTCAGTACCACAAAAAAAAAGTAGGAGGCGTGTGGTGCATTGCCAGAGACCCAGGGAGTGTGGGTTTCTAGCCTGGTAGAGGGGATCCTGGCCGTGGGGTTGCAGCTCAGTGCCTGGCTTGAGGCCCTGTGACTGCCCCACCTCCGTACCTACTGTCAGTGACCAGAACCCCGTGAGCCCCCGGCCCTGGTCTTCACCTGGGCTCTGCTCCCCCACCAGGATCCATATCAGCCGACAGCTGGAGGTGGAGCCTGAGGAGGCCGAGCTGGAGAACAGACAGAAGCCCCGCAGAAAGACCAAGCGGAGCAAGAAGGAGGCGGAGGAAGAGCTGAGCGCCCGGCCCCCGAGGGAGGCAGGGCAGGAGCCCGCCATGGAGGCCTCCGGGGAGGTGCTCATGGTAGAGGTGGAGAATGTGGTCCACGAAGACTTCCAGGTCACTGAAGAAGTGAAAGTAAGTCGCCACGAGTGCTGTGCAGGGCCCGGCGAGTAGGCCTCGCACCCTCCGGGGAGAGTCACGGCCCGGGTTGGTGCGCCTGGCTCTCCTGAAATAAGTGGCATCCCTTCCTCGCAGGCCTGCCTGGGAGATGAAGGCAGTACACTGGGTCCCTCTCTGCCCATGATGGTGCCCAGGGAGTGGCGGGGAGGAGAAAGGGACAGCTGGCAGGGGACGGGACAGTCTCTTGCCACCCCACCGCCCAGCCTGGGCCGTCCTGCCTTTGTGACTTGGTAGGCCAGGTTTCAATCGAAGGCCTAGAATGTGCCAGCTCCTTGGCATGTGCCTGATGTCATTGGCTGCCTCCCAGAGGGGAACATGCCAGGTGGTGGCAGTGGCTCTAATCTGACCCTCTTGGTCACTGTGGCCCGGTGCTTGGTCGAGAGAGACCCCTGAGGGGTGGGTATTGCCGCTATCGATTGGTGATGTCTGCCATGGCCCTGCTAGGTAGAAATGGTTTACCATTCTGCACCCTCGGCCCCCTGTGGCATTTGAGTGCTTCAGTAGCCTGAGATGGTGAAGGAGCGGGATGCAAATTTCATTTAGTTGTAACTAACACATATGTAGAGAGCACCCCGTGATTTTGCAGCACTGGGCAGCAGGCTTCAGCATCTCCCGTGAGAACCCCCGGTGAGGGAAAGACCGGAGAGGGGACTCAGAGGCCAGGATAAGGAGGCTCTGAGACCCCAGAGACAATGTTCTCTTTTATTTTTAGGACAGGGTCTCACTAATTTTCCCAGACTGGGTTTAAATTTCGATCCCCTTCGTAGCTTCCTGGACTGCTGGGATGGCAGAGGGCTTCTTGGGAGGGCAGGTACCAGCGCCTCCTGCTGACCGGCTCTGGTTCCTCACTCACTCAGCCCAGTCGGGCAGGACCAGCAGCCCGGGGCGGGTGGTGTCGGTGCAGCTTGGCCGTGGCGGGCGCCCAGTGGTTTTGGCTACACTGTGCCAGAGCCAGTGGCACGTCAGTGACCCAGCTCAAGGCACCAAACCTACCTCACTGATTTTCCAAAAGGCCACTGCACCTGGCTTTCCGCCAGCGACAAGGAGGGCTGAAACAGGAGGTCACCAGTTCCTGCCCAGCTTAGGCAGTGAAGCGAGACCACGTCGCAGACAGTAAAGGAGTCAGGGTGTAGTACATGGGGAGCGTTGGCCCGGCAGGCGTGAGGCCCTGCGTCCGTTCCCAGCAGCCCCGGCAGAGGGAGGGAAGAAAGGAAGAGTGAATACTGGAGGGAAGGAGGACAGCCGCCGCACTTCTCCCTACAGCGGCCTGTGCTGACACACTCGGGCACACTCGGCGACAGCTTTGGCTTTAGCTCTTGGTCCCCTGGCGCCTGTGTCCGTCCCTCCCCGCCATGGTCTTCGAGGGGTTGATGCCAATGGCTGGGTGGGGAGCCCCCGGCCTGCGAAGCTGTGGTGGGCGGGGCTCCGGGCTGCTGGTGCCAGCGTGGTGTCCGCTCCCCAGGCCCTGACTGCAGAGATTGTGAAGACCATCCGGGACATCATCGCCTTGAACCCGCTGTACAGGTCAGTACACAGCTGGGCGGACGGGGTTTTCTCGGTGCCATCTCGGCAGGGCACAGGGCAGGGGGCTGGGATGCGTGGCCCTGCCTCTGCAGTGGATGTCCCCTCTTCTGGCAGCCAGGCTATTTACACACTGTGCCCCTTGCTGGGTTTGGCCTGAAGCCTTCCTTGTCAGCAGCTGGAGGACGAGAGGGGAGTGTGGCAGGGTCACCATGTCACCTGGTTTGCAGGGGCAGTGGGTGTTGTCTCTAGGCTCAAATCAGCAGACCCTTTCCATCCTAAACTTGGAAGCCTCAGGCAGGGAATAGGGCAGCCGGCCACAGGTTCCTGGGGTGTAGTCCAGCATCCCTGTCCCCACTCTGCCCCCCGCAGAGAGTCGGTGCTGCAGATGATGCAGGCGGGACAGCGGGTGGTGGACAACCCCATCTACCTGAGTGACATGGGCGCCGCGCTCACCGGGGCCGAGTCCCACGAGCTGCAGGACGTCCTGGAGGAGACCAACGTGAGTGCGTCCCCGTACGTGGGCTTGAGCTCCACTGCTCGTCCTGGCTCGGGCACATAGGTGCCCATCCGTCCAAGTCCGTCTGCCCTGCTTCTGAGGGGCTTCATGGTCGCCCCTTGTGTGTATGGCATCATCCTGACCTTGGTTGATCCCTGGGCTGGTGTGGGGGTGTCCCCTGCTCCCAGCCATGTTCTGAATAGTGGGTCCCGGGGGCGACAGCCCTGTGGGGTGTGCCTGACACGGGGTGGGGGTGTTTGCTGCAGGTGCCCTTCCCTGCTGTGCGCGGTCACCGGCTCCTCACTCCCTTGTACCCCTCTCCACAGATCCCCAAGCGGCTGTACAAGGCCCTGTCCCTCCTGAAGAAGGAATTTGAACTCAGCAAGCTGCAGCAGCGCCTGGGCAGGGAGGTGAGGGGGCGAGGCCCGAGCTCTGGGGGTGTGGCCAGGATGCTTGCATGCGCCAGGCTGTCCCTTGGCAGCCAGGGCCTGGAGCCGGGAGCATGCACTGGCGTCGAGACCCTCCTGTCAGTGGGGAAGGCATGGCCATCTGTATTTTGTGTTGTGAGCTGGGGCCTCGCTGAGTCGCTAAGGATGATCTGGAACCCTTAGGCTCTGGTGATCCTCCTGCCTGAGCCTCCTGAGTAGTGGTGCCAGTGGGCGCCTGCCGCTGTCGGTCATCTCCCCCTTGCCACGTGTGCTCCGCTGCTTTAGCTCTGTGTGGTGAAACCTAGGAGGGGACCCATGACGGCAGTCCTCGTGTCCTGGTGCTCACAGAGAGGACTTGGGCCTGTCCGACGCTGAGGAGAGACAGCATTTCTTGGCCTCTGTTACCCTAGCAACATCCTGGAAATCAGGACCCAGCCAGGGAAGGTTGAGACACTGTTTTTCACCTTCCATCCTTGGGGGCCCACCTGGCGGATTTGAGCGATCTGTGGTCAGCTTGGACGGTCAGCCCCTGTTGCTTTCCCGATGTGCCTTGCTTTTTCCATTTAGCTGTAAGCCAGCTTTGAAGCCCATGTTTAATTGGGAAGTCTAGCACGCTTGGCCCTGGACAAATGGGCCCTGGGGAGCTGGAGTGGGGAACCTGGCCGACCTGCTGCACCCTCGTCTCAGGAGAGGGAGGGGCCCTGCAGTTCAGGATGCGGGGAGCAGGTCCTCCCACAGCACCCGGGCCAGTGACTGCGCTGTCAGCACGGCCGTGCTGGGGGCATGTGGGTTACAGGTGGACGGAGGACCTGGTGCGGAGGCGCACACGTCGACCCAGTTTCCCTGAGGCCCGAGGCAGGAGGACCTAAAGTTCAAAGCCAGCTGGGCAACTCAGTGAGACCCTGTGTGAAGAAACATAAAGCGCCGGCGTTAGAGCTCAGTGATGGAGCGAAGCCCTGTGCTCAGCCCAGGGTCGCGGGAGGAGAAAAGGACGACCATGGCAGAGGCCAGGCCGTGGGCCTGGGCTTCTCTCCCTGATGCTGGCACATGCCCGGCAGGCATCTCACCCCGCCTGCTCACCCTCCTGCAGGTGGAGGAGAAGATCAAGCAGACGCATCGCAAGTACCTGCTGCAGGAGCAGCTGAAGATCATCAAGAAGGAGCTGGGCCTGGAGAAGGACGACAAGGACGCCATCGAGGAGAAGTTCCGCGAGCGGCTGCGGGAGCTGGTGGTGCCCAAGCACGTGATGGACGTGGTGGACGAGGAGCTCAGCAAGCTGGGGCTGCTGGACAACCACTCCTCCGAGTTCAAGTGAGCGCCCACCGCTGCAACCCGGGTGGCCGGGCCAGGCGGGCGGGTCCCCTGCTCGGTGCGACGGGAAGCGCTGGGCGCGTGTCAGTCACCTTTCACACACAGAGCCTGCCACGGTCACCCCCGCTTTATAGAAGACAAAACCAGGGCTCCCACCCGAGAGCCACTGCTCTTTCGTTCTGGGGCAGCCGAGGAGCTTCCTGCTGTGGCTGTGAGAACCCTGCCACCTTGGTGTCTTGAACCCTGTATCACTGCACAGTCTTGGGAGTCTGCAGTCCACGGGGCCTCACCCAGGCCTGGGCAGCATGGCTGCTCCAGGGAGAGCCCGGGTCCTGTCCCGGCTTCTGGAAGTGCCAGCAGCCTTCCGCTTATGGCCTCTTCCTCCATCTAGAGTGGGCAGCACAGCGTCCCAGGACCCTTCTGTGCACCACTGGAAGGACCCCGTGAGGGTGCTGGGCCCCAGATAATGTGGGATTGGATTGGCCCAGGGCCTTGTGCGTGCTCGGCTCACAGTCTGGCCACATGCTATTAGTTATTTTGAAGCAGTGTCTCACTAAGGTGCCTAAGTGGGCCTTGAGCATGCAGTCCTCTTGCCTCAGCCTCCCAAGAAGCTGGGGTGACAGGCACATGCCACCACACGCCAGCCCAGGGTCCTTAACTTACTGCTGTTGGCAGAGCCCCTTATGCTGTGTGAGGCACCGTGTTCCCAGGTCGCGGGGCTCTTCCGTGCCTTATGTCGCAGCCCGCTAGGGCCCCACTGGTTTGGGCAGCGCGCGCCCCAGCCTCAGAGGGTTTGTGCGGTTCTGTATGACAGGTCCTGGCCCCTGGTCCTGGGCAGCCACAGGACAAGCCCACGCTGTTGCCCTTCCTCAGACCCTGTCCGGCCCTGGGCACCCGAGTCCCCAAGGTGCTCACAGCAGCTCCCACTGCCACCCAGCCGGGATCGCTCTCCACAGGGCAGCCCAAGGCACCTGCAGCCCAGGGCTGGTTCTGCTGTCGATGCCCTTGACAGGGATGTCGTGTGTCCCTGGAGTGAGTTCTCTGCGTGCGTGGCATGCGTGGCTGTTGGCGTCTCCCGGCACATCCCAGCGTCAGAGAGTAACCTTGGTGGCCGGGTGTCCTTGAGCTGCCTGCCACCTGCCGCCAGCTTCCCCGCCTCCTTGTAGCAGTTCCTCCCCCTAAGAGAAGAGCTCTCTGTGGCCCTGCGGCCATGCTTGCTCATGGCCCAGGCTGCCGTCACCCCAGGTGCCAGGTCTGCGTGCGGGGGTGGGTCTGGTGGCCCTCGCATCTGGTGCGGTGAGAAGCCCGAGGTGAGGCCTGCCTCCCGGCTGCCAGAGCAGGGCCCGGCCCCGGCACCCAGCTGAGCGGGGGGCATCGATGTGGCCCCAGTGTGCGGACAAACCACTCTCCCACGCTCTGTCCTGCTGCAGTGTCACCCGCAACTACCTGGACTGGCTCACGTCCATCCCGTGGGGCCGGCACAGCGACGAGAACCTGGACCTGAGCCGAGCGCAGGCGGTGCTGGAGGAGGACCACTATGGCATGGAGGACGTGAAGAAGCGCATCCTGGTGAGGGGCCCGGCCTGCCTCCTGGCGCCGCGCTGCACCGTGGGCCGCGGGCTCAGGAAGGGTGGTGCGAGCCGGCAGCACGCCAGGGGGGTCGCATCTCTCCTGGCCGCTAACGAGCGGCCCCTGCTCCCACCCGACCCAGCCACCTCCGGGCCTGTCCCCCAGGACTGTCACCAGAGGGGTTCAGGCGTCGGGCCGCCTGTGCGCGGGTTCTAAGGGGCACACAGCACTGGGAGGCCTGCCCCCTGCTGGCCAGCACAGAGCCCTGTCCTTGGCGCTGGCCCGTGTGCCGGGATGGACATGCTGGCTGCAGCCCGCCGCGGCCTGGGTTTATGGGGGCCAAGGGTCAGGGCTGAGCAGCCCGGGGCGGGTTTGTGGGGCTCAGGCGCAGACTCAGGCTGTGTGAGGGTCCCGCCTGAGGGGCTTGCAGCCCATGGGGCCAGCCATGCCGCCCTGCCACCGTGTCACGCGGGGACCCTAGAAGCCGGGCAGGGTGGCAGGAGCCAGCGGGGCTGGCGACCAGGGCCAGAGGTGCGGGTTGAGGGAGGTGGGCATGGCGGGCCTGAGAGGAGGGCGCGTTGTGAGGCAGCCTGGCGCCTAGCTGTGCCCTTGGGCTCTGCGGGCCCTGCCCCCTGTGGCAAGTGCCCACTCTGCCTGGGTAGCCCCTCAGGGACAAGCTTGACCCTTCTCGCAGCCCCAGACGTCCAAGGGGGCGGGGCCCTCACCCTGGCTCGTCTGCTGACCCCTCTGCCTACAGGAGTTCATCGCCGTCAGCCAGCTCCGCCGCTCCACCCAGGGCAAGATCCTCTGCTTCTACGGCCCCCCTGGCGTGGGCAAGACCAGCATTGCCCGCTCCATCGCCCGTGCCCTCAACCGCGAGTACTTCCGCTTCAGTGTCGGGGGCATGACTGACGTGGCCGAGATCAAGGGGCACAGGTGGGCGCCACCCCGTCCTCTCCCGGCTGGCTCACCTCAGCCGTCCTGTCCGGCTTTACTATTTGTTACGGTGCCCTGGCCATGACCCCCGCCCCCGCCACCACTGACACGTCCAGGTGTTGGATGTCAGGCCCCGCTGAATCCAGGTGCTCCCTGTGGGCTGGATTCCCTCTTGACCCAGGAGTGCATTCCAGGCCTGGTGCTCCAGCCAGAGCTCCAGGTGCCTTGGTGGCCCGGTCGGTTGTGTGCCCAGTCCAGGGCCAGGGGTGGGGTTGGCTCCCTGCAGCCTGTGGATGAGAGCTGAGGGCACCATGGGCCCCCAGTGCTGGCCTGGCTAGGAAAGCTCAGCCCGTCTGGCTTCTCTCCCTGCTGTGAGGCCCAGGCCTCGTGTCCAGGAGCTGTAGGCAAAGGCCCCACCGGGGGTGAGGGGAGGCCTGGGCACCACCTGAAATAGTGGGTGTCCGTGGCATTGAGGTGATTCTGGGGGAGGGAGGAGGAGAGGACATGAAGCTGACACCTGGGGTCGAATGGATCAGTGAGAATCCCTCCTCTGCCCTCAGCCCTCCGCAGCTCCCACCTTCCTGGGGTCAAAGCCCAGGTCGCCCTGCAGCGGACAGGGCCCCGCATGCACCGCCCATTGCCTCCTCACCCGCGCTGTTCCCTTTCCGCCCCTTGCTTCCCCTGTGCGCCCCCTGCTTCAGCCACACGGGGCCCTCAGTCCTGCGCTGGCCAGACTGCTGCCCCACGGCCTTTGCACAGCTATTTTCCGCCTGGATTGCTTCAGCTTCTGACAC
This sequence comes from Chinchilla lanigera, assembly GCF_000276665.1. NCBI lineage: Eukaryota > Metazoa > Chordata > Mammalia > Rodentia > Chinchillidae > Chinchilla > Chinchilla lanigera. The sequence continues at coordinate 3,725,548 of NW_004955495.1, forward strand.
CCACACGGCTCACTGCTACCCTCTTTGGCCAGGAGCTCTTTCTGGGTCTTCACACACATGTGAACACACATGGAGACTCAGACTTAGTGCCACATACACCCCAAAAGTATCACCCCAGGCCTGACCTCTGTCCACACACACTTAGCCTCCCTACCTTGTGATTTCCTCGCTGCCTTTTGCTCTTTTGAGGTAGGGTCTCACTAGATCAGGGTGGTCTCAAAGTCACTGTGTAGTTCAGGCTGTCCAGAACTTGCAGGGATTGTCCTGCCTCAGCCTCCGAGTGCAGGGATTACAGGCATGCGCCCCAGTTCCTGTCTACCTTAGTTGTGGCTATTGCACAGGCACACAGGAAACACAAAGGTTGGGTAAAACACTGGGAAGACAAAAAAATAAATAAAATGCTGGACGTGGTGGTGCACGCCTGTAATCCCAGCAATGGGGAGGCTGAGGCAGGAGGATCACTCAGTTGCATATCGAGACCCTGTCTCGAAAAGACAAAAGAATAAATAAGTAAAGTGCTCGGGCTTCTCCTGTCCTCAGCAGTGCCCGGCCCCACTGTGAGGTCCCAGGCCTGGCCTGGCCCGGCCTTGTCTGTGCTGGGGGCATCGGCCTCTCTGTGGCATGCGTGCTTGGGCGCCGCCGGGGGCTGGAACACGTACATCCCCATCACCTCTCTAAGCTGCCCAGGGGTGCGTGGTGCGCTGCAGAGCTGGGGTGCAAGGGGTGGGGGCTGGGCTCCCAAGGGGCCCCTGACCCATCCATGCCCCCCTCAGGCGGACCTACGTGGGTGCCATGCCCGGGAAGATTATCCAGTGCCTGAAGAAGACTAAGACAGAGAACCCCTTGGTGCTGATAGACGAGGTATCCCTCGCCCGGGGTCACTCGTGGTCCCCGGGGCACGTGTCCAAGCTTGCCCTCCCAGGCAGCGGCCACACCCATCATCCCAGCTTCCGGGGGAGGAGGGTTGCAGGTTCCAGCACTTGGTGGCTCAGCGAGACCCTGCCTCAAAAAGGACTTGGGGAGCCAGTGGGTTCAATCCCCAGTACCAGGAAAAAGAACACCCCGGCGTTGGTGGTCATGATGCAAGAGGTGGTGTCCCCAGCCCTGGTCTCCCTGTCGCTGCCCCAGGTGGACAAGATCGGGCGCGGTTACCAGGGGGACCCGTCGTCGGCGCTGCTGGAGCTGCTGGACCCTGAACAAAACGCCAACTTCCTGGACCACTACCTGGACGTGCCTGTGGACCTGTCCAAGGTGCTGTTCATCTGCACGGCCAACGTCACCGACACCATCCCCGAGCCACTGCGGGACCGCATGGAGATGATCAATGTGTCCGGCTACGTGGCCCAGGAAAAGCTGGCCATCGCGGAGGTGCGGCGTCCGGCGGGCGGGCCACACAGCGAGTGGGCCGTCTGCGGCGGGGAACACGTAAAGCAAGGGAGGCCGCCATGCCCTGGCCGGCCCTGAGCCTCACGTCAGCCACCGTCGAGGTCCAGGGCGGGTCCTTCCTGCTCCAGCAGTGGGAACCGGGCCAACCCGAGATTCCCAGCTGGGTGCTGGGGAGGGCCGCTCTCAGGAACCAGCGGGCGCCGTCCCCTCTAGAAGGCCTGAGCCTGCCCCGCCTGACTTCCCAGAGGGCTGAGCTTTGAGGCACTGGGGCGGGAGAGGAGCAGCAGGGACCCGTCCCAGCGTGGAGTGACAGCAGGGCACAGGGCCGCTCACGGGAAGCGTTGGAAGGCTGTGCAGAGCAGGCTCAGCCCAGGGGGCCGGGAGGCTCTCTTGGAGCAAGTAGCATCGTGGTGACGTGGGGTGGGGCGGGGAGAGGACCCCGCTGCAGGGTGCAGCGTGGGCAGAGGCCTGAGGACAGGTGGCAGCGGTGAGCGCTGGCTCCTTGCAGGTCCTGGCACCTGCTGGGCCCCTCCCCCTGGTCCCGTGACCCTGGGCCCCGTGCTGACCCGCGCGCTCCCTGCCCGCAGCGCTACCTGGTGCCGCAGGCGCGGGCTCTGTGCGGCCTGGACGAGAGCAGGGCGCGGCTGTCAGCAGCCGTGCTGACGCTGCTCATCAAGCAGTACTGCCGCGAGAGCGGGGTGCGCAACCTGCAGAAGCAGGTGGAGAAGGTGAGCCGCGCCCCGCAGCCCCAGGGTCCCCTGCCTGCTGTCCGCACCCCGCACCCCAGCCCGCGCGCCCGCCTGCCCTGCCCAGGTGCTGCGCAAGGTGGCCTACAAGATTGTGAGTGGCGAGGCGGAGTCGGTGGAGGTGACGCCTGAAAACCTGCAGGACTTCGTGGGCAAGCCGGTGTTCACGGTGGAACGCATGTACGATGCCACGCCGCCCGGTGTGGTCATGGGCCTCGCCTGGACCGCCATGGGTGAGCCGGGTTGTCACTGGGGACCCATTCATGCCCGCCTTGCCTCAGGCAGTTCCAGCCTCCGTCCCCGCCACCAAGGGGCCAGTGTGGGGCAAGACCCAGGGCTTTGGGGCTGCCAGAAAAAAGGTGTGGCCTTGGGGTGGGCACTCAGTGTTTTGGGGTGACTCCCGCACTGTCCGGGAGGCCCTCAGCCTGAGGTCATGCGGACACCACCTGGGAGGGTGTGGCAGGCCCTGGGGTTGAGCTGTGGGGTCACGTGGCTGGTGGCTGGGTGTGGTGGGGGGGCTCGAGCGGGGCACTCCGTGGCCAGCCGAGGGCGCACAGGGTGGTCGTGTCCTGGCTCTGCCACCCTGCGAGGTGTCCCGCGGGAACTCGAGGGTGGCTCAGGGCCCTGCACCCCTCCCAGGAGGCTCCACGTTGTTTATCGAGACGTCCCTGAGACGGCCACGTGACGGGGACAGCAGGGAGAACAAGGACGGCTCGCTGGAGGTGACGGGCCAGCTGGGGGAGGTGATGAAGGAGAGCGCGCGCATCGCCTACACCTTTGCCAGGGCCTTCCTGATGCAGCGCGACCCCAGCAACGACTACCTGGTGACCTCGCACATCCACCTGCACGTGCCCGAGGTCAGTCCCGCGCCTGCCCCCCGCCCCACAGCCATGTCCAGGGCCACGCCGCCCACCTGCTGCTGTCCCCACAGGGCGCCACCCCTAAGGATGGGCCCAGTGCCGGCTGCACCATCGTCACGGCCCTGCTGTCCCTGGCCCTGAACCAGCCCGTGCGGCAGGACTTGGCCATGACAGGTGAAGTGTCCCTCACAGGCAAGATCCTGCCCGTGGGCGGCATCAAGGAGAAGATGATCGCGGTGAGTGTCCCCGGCACCAGGCACCACTCCATCCGGGTTCTGGCATGCCGGGAGGGGCAGTCCCTGCTTCCGTGGCACCCTCATGGGGGCGAGCCTGCCAAGGGGAGTGGTGGCCTCAGCTTCAGCCTGGGGCGGGGGCCTCTGTGCAGGGTCCTGGCACTATAAGTGGCGGGGGTCATGGGGCCAGTGCTTGGTGACAGACTTAGAACAGTGTTCTCAAAGAGTGGGTCCCACTTGGGGAGCTGAGGCAGCACTGGGCTCACAGCCCGCACAGGCTTAGGCGTGGCGTGGGGACTTGCGGGTGCAGGCCGGGCTGTGTCCTGCTGCTGCCGAGCACCAGGAGCCAAGCACCCGCCTGGCGTCTCAGCGGCTGTGGGGTGAGCCTAGCACCGCTTCCTGCACTCTGGGGGCCTGTTCCCCTACTTGAGCTGCCAACCCCCAGCGCTGGCTGAGTGGCCGCTCCACCACCCCAGGCCAAGCGCGCTGGTGTGACCTGCATCGTCCTCCCTGAGGAGAACAAGAAGGACTTCTACGACCTGGCCGATTTCATCACGGAGGGCCTGGAGGTGCACTTCGTGGAGCACTACACCCAGGTCTTCGACATCGCCTTCCCCGTGCCCGAGCCCCACGCGGAGGCCCTGGCCATCGAGCGGTGATGCCCTGGGCACCAGGAGCCAGAAGGAAACCACGCGGGGGAGGGTGCGGGCCGGCGGTGGGGACCCGGACCGGACTGCGGCTGAATCGTGGGGCTGTCTAATCATGAGTAAAGCATTTTCAGTACTGTGCGGCTGCCGCCTGTGTGCGCTCGCGAGCAGGGCGTGGGCGGGGGACAGAAGACGCCACCCAGGACTCTCTGCAAAGGTTTATTCCACACACGGGCTCAGTCCTTCTTGGCAGCTGCCTTCCTCATGGCGGCCAGCACGTTGCTCAGCTCCTCGCGCTTCCTCTTGGCGCGGATGTGCGTCCCCACCTGCGGCAAGGGGCGCGTCAGCCTGGCGGCCCGGCCCGGGCGGCCCTGCCCCACCGCACGGCCCGGCGCCGCCCGCCTACCCGTTTCTTGATGAACTTGAGGGCCCGTTTGTCCTTGGAGACCTTGAGCAGCTCCATGGCGCGCCGCTCGTAGGGGGCGAAGCCGCACACCTCCCGGATCATGTCCCGCACGAACTTGGTGTGCTTGGTGAGGCGCTGAGGGACAAGGCAGGCGTCAGAGAGGGGCTCGGCCGCTTGGGTTCGGCCTCGGTGTCCCGGGCTGCTCTCCGGAGTCAGCCTGCACCAGACCCGGGGTTCCATCCGCGTCACAACCAAAACGCGGGGCAGAAGCCGGGCGGCGGAGCCAGCCTTCAGCCCGGGGGCTCTGCGAGGCTGAGGCAGGCCGAGCAGAAAGCGGGAAGCCCCTCGGGACGGAAAGTCGAAGGGCTGGAGCTGCAGTTCAGAGCGAAAGGCCCAGGGTGCAGCCAGGACCCTACAAACCAAAGCGAGGGGCGCGCTCGCTGCGGAGGAGCAGCAGCGCGAACTACCCCGGGTGCTGGCAACGCTGGCACGCTGCCCCGGCGCTGTGGACGGCGTCCCGCCCCGCCCCCACGGTGTCAGGGTTGCCATAAAACCCCAACGAGTCAAACCTCCACGGAACGAACACAACACGAAAAGCCTCAACGTTTCCCTCCAACACCGTTCCCGGGCCGGCTCCTGATGTACCGAGCGAACTCCTGCCCACACGTCAAAGCCCCAGGCCTGCTCCGCCCCGTGCCGGCCCCGAGCTGCTCCCTCCCGCCGGCCCGGTGGCGCAGGGTGTGCGGGGTGTGCCCGGCCGGCCCGACGCGCCCCGCTTCCGGGAGCCCTCACGGCCGTCAGCCGCCCCGAAGCCGAGCCGCCAAGCCCCGTACTCACCCCGCGGCGGCGGCTGTGCCTCGGTTTGCTCACGTTCTTCGTCACCTTGTGGCCCTTGTTGAGGCCCACGGCCATGGGGTAGCGCAGAGCCATGGCTGGGGAGAGCGGAGGAGAAGGGCTACAGAACGCATTCGGGCTCGGCTCCCGCGGCCCGGAACCCCACACCCCGGCTTCCCCGAATTTGCTCACCGCAGCCAGCCACCTCCTAACCCACACAGGGGAGCCGGGGCCCTGGATGGCGTCGGATGCCGGCAGCGAGAGCCCACTTACCGGCCACTCTCCAATGGTTGCTGCAGCGGAAGGACCCGAACGCCCACGGAACTCTGGGATATCTACTTACCGCCGGAAGTGCTGCCCAGAGTGGCACGAAAGTAGCGGGCGCCCCCTTGCGGCGGGAGGCTCCTTGAGCTCTGCGCATGTGCGAATGGGTTTCTTTGAGCATGCACACTAGTGTTGCGCTGGTCTAGGCTAATTGGACCCAGTGGGCGTACCTGTGTCGCCTCTGTCTCAGGGTGGAATAAAAATTCGAGTTCCACCCCCGGCGCTTGTTCGCTGACCCTGCGCCCGCGATTTCAGCTCCCAGAGCCTGTTTCAGATGTGAAGAGCACCCGAAGACAGGCGTGGTGGTGCACTGCACAGGTATAATCTCAGCACTGTGGGAGGTGGAGACCGGAGGAACCCAACCAAGTTCGAGCCCAAACTGGACGATTTACCAATTAGTGAGACTGTCTCTAGACAGACAAACAAATATACATACATACATAGCTGGGGGTGTGGCTCGGTGCGAAGTCCTTGGTTTCAACCTCCAGAACACGCAGGAACGCGTATAGTGTGTGCGTGAAATAAAACCTTTAACAAGGGACTGATTTCAGAGAGCGGATGTGTTACAGTGCCTCCTGGTGGCAGGTGAGGTAATTTAAGAGGGCACAGAGATGGGACCCTAAATAACTGAATCAGATGAATGTAACAACAAACAGCGTCTGCGTTTTCATCCCCCCCTCCCCCCCCGCTTTTAGTCTTAGCGCCAAGACACAGTCTCAATTTGGGGCTGGTCTGAACGGAATAAGCCTTTCCCTCTGTACTGAGGGTTGAACCCCAGGGTACAGTGAGCAGCATCCCCAACCCTTTATTTAAAAAAATAATAATTGGGGGTGGGGATTTAGCTCAGCGGCAAAGCGCCTGCCTGGCAAGCGCAAGGTCATGAGTTCGATTCCTGATACCAGAAAAAAATTTAAAAAAAAAAAAAAGACTTAAAAAAATAATAATCTTCACACCGGGTCTGGTTAAACTGCCTAGATTCAGGCTCCAAACTTGCTGTCTTGCCCCTGACCCCTAGAATAACAGGCATAGGGCAGCCACCACTCGAGCTGGGAACAGCCTTTCTCATTTTAGAGCGTTGCTGGCCCACAGGGGCGGCTTTTTTTTTTTTTTTTTTTTGTCTTCTTGAGACAGGCTTTGCAATTCAGACTGGCCTTGAGCTCACTTTGTAGCCCAGGCTGGTCTTGAATTTGCAACGATCTTCCTGCCTCAGCCTCCCGAGTGCTGGGATTACAGGCGTGCACCACCACGCCCCATTTGGGGCAGCATTTTATAGCAATGTTTCCTTTTACTTTCAGCTTTTACTTTCACACCTGTGTTCTTTATAGCAGGAGTGCTTCACCGTTTGGGGCTCAAACCCAGGATCGTCCTGTCTCAGCCTCCCAGAGTACTGGGATGACAGGCATGCACCACCACGTCCCCCTGACTTCCTGAATGAGTTTCATTTCTGCCTTAGCCTCCATTTTTCCACCTGTGAAGTAGGTGTCAGGGTTGAGAATTCTGGCTCCTCTCCTGGCTCCTTCAAGTTACAAGGCCTACGGAACTTGAAATGTAAGCCACAGAGACAGGTGAGGGAAAATGGATTTTATTATGAAATGGGAGGCTGGGCCCAGCCCAGAACATGCTCTCTTCTCCTCCTAGGATCTTGTACCTGGCGCCATTGAGCGGCCCGCAGTGTCCAGGGTACCGGAGCCCCAGCTGAGCCAGCCAGCAGCCCAGGAGGGGCTCGAAGGTCAGGTGCAACATGGGGCTGCCTCCAGGGCGGCCTGGCCTGGCCAAGTCACACCACTCTTCCAAGCTCCAGGTCTCTACAAAGTGGAAGCAATAACCCTGCCACCAGTGCCAACCAAGAAGCCTGGGCTGACGCCTTACAAGTCCCCAAGAGGCGCGCGTGTCCAAGTGCTGGTAGCTGTCCTCAGTTTGCCCTTCTGTATTTTGTTTGTGCTTGAAACAGGCTCTCATTCTGTAGTCCAGGCTGGCCTCAAAGTTGTGGCCACCCTCCTGCCTCTGCCTCCTGAGTACTGGGATTACAGGCGTGTGCCATCACGCCTGGCTGAGCTCGCTCTTGGGCGTTTGGCCTTGGCCACCCTCTTGGAGGTCTTTCTGTAACTATATGGCCTGGGAACTCAGGGTCCAGCCGCGGCAGAGACACGGAGGTCCTGGCGGACGAACTAGGCCGGCGGGTGCGGTAGCCAGCCACGGAGCAGAAGCGCCCAGGGCAGAAGACGCAGGCGGCGCGCGGTGCTCTGCTGCGGATCACGGCCAGGGCCGCCCGGGCGCCCCCGCATACAGGAGAGCGTGGTGGGCACTGCGCCAGGACGCCGACCCCTGCACGCGCGCCCTCCCCTAACGCCCTCGGCGGCGAAGGTCCCGCGGCTCCAGTATGCACAGGGTGATGCCACGTCCACATGCTGCATGTCCAGCTCCCGCCGCAGGGAGCCAAAGTAGCGGTCCAGTGCGGACTTGGCCGAGTAGGGCGCGGAGAAGGACACCGGCACGCGGCCTGGGGCAGGCGGGCGCTGAGCGGCCGCGCCCCCCACCTCCCCAGGTGTGCCCGCCCGGGGAACCGCCTCGCCGCAAACGCCGTGAGCAGCGAGGACACCACCACCAGGGAGCCCTCGCTGTTGGTCAGGCTGGGGGCCGCACAGTCACTCGGCGGAGGCGGGGCCATGCTCCAGGGGGCGGAGCACAACACGGAGGCGGGGCGCCAGGCTGGGGCGGAGCCAAGGATGGGAGAGGGCGAGGCCTACAGGACGGGGGCGTGGTCTATAGGAATAAGGGGAGGGGCTAGAGGGCTGAGCTTCAGTCTAAACTCTCGCAAGCCGGGAGGAGGCGGTGCCTAGAGTTCAGGAGGGGCGGAGGCTGGGAGGGGCTCAGCGCCAGCATGGAGGATGAACCCCGGTGAGGAGCAACACTTTCATCGCCTCGAGGTCTGCAGCAGAGAGGCCGGCGGGTATCCTGCTGTCCCTCCAATCCAGCCCCTCACCGTGCTGCCTCGAGGCCTTTGCCCAGGCTGCTTTTTTTTTTTTTTTTTTTTTTTTCTTTTTGAGACAGGGTCTCATTATGCAGTTCAGGCTGGTCTCGAACTCGCGACGATCCTCCTGCCTCAGCCTCCCAAGTGCTGGGATTACAGGCGTGCACCACCACGCCCGGCTTTCAGGCTGCTCCTCTGCTTGGGATGATTTTCCCGCTATAATTTATCCGTTCTTTTGAGTTTCAGCGCAAGAATGATCTCTTCCCAATCCTGTGCTCTGCCAGGGCCCCTCCGCCCCTCAGCCCTGGGTCCTCTTTCCTAGAGCACCTTCCTGCCTTATCCCTCTCCCTTACCACTGGAACTCAGCAGCTTGGAGCTGTCTTAGGACTTAGCATTACCTGAGAGCATTTTGGGGGTAACGGCAGTACTGGGACTTGAACCTTTCAGTTTGAAGACAGCCTGGGCCACATAGTGAGCTCAAGGCCAGCCTGAACTACACAGCAAGACAAGAAAAAAAAAATTTTTTTAAATTCCTGAGTGATCACTGCCCCTCTCTTCTCCTACACTGTCAGCTCCGTAAGGCCAGGAAGGAAACAGAAATCCACTTTTTCTTCATTGCTGGATCTTCAGTGCCCCAAACCGTTCCACAGAGGAGGCTGACACGGAGAGCTGTGAGGGAAGTGTGCAGGGCGCGGTGAGCATGCCAGGGACACTGCTGTGCGTGGAGATCCCAGAGACCAGGCGTGTAGCGGAGGAAATGTAGAGGCAGGTTCAAATGTAAAGGAAATCTTCAAGCTTATGCTTCTGACACTATACAGGGGTGAAACTGGGAAGTGCAGCCTGTTCTCAGAAAATTACAAAATTTAAGGAGCCGTAACATCCCACTGCCACCTGCAGGATAAGAGCAACGCGGCCCGGGTGCGTCCTGTTAGTTTCCCTTGTTTTCAAGTTTTCCAGAGACTTATCACCTCAAGGACAGCTCAGCTCAGTCTTAGACAATGATTTATTCTTCCTGCTCTTCATAACCTAGACTTGCTTGTTAGAGGATAGTAGCCCCAATTAGCTTGCACAGGATAAGTTTTGCCTCGCAACATATGACAAGACGTGTGTAACCAACCGTGGAACATCCTGTTATCTGCCTTTTGTACTTCCTTCTAACAACCTATGTAAGTGATTGAAAAACCCCAAGGCAGGGCTGCTGATTTGGAACAGAGATTCCCATCAGGCTGCTAGCGTAATAAAAGTGCCTGCCTTCTGAAGTTCCTCGGTGCTGTGTCCTCCCTCTGGCCTGATCCCAAGTTCCACAGCAGCCGGATACCTGGGGCTGGGGCAGGGTGGACACAGACATGCCCAGGTTGCTGGGGTCAAGCTGTGACTTTGGCTGTGAAGGAGGAAGACAGTAATAGGCCAGTTCTTCAAGTTCTAGGGGCCGTGGGTCTCCCCAGAAAAGGATACAGGCCCGTCACATCTTGGAGTTTCTGTCCTCTGAAGTCCACAGGTCAGGGGGAGGGAGACTTCCCAGTCCAAAAGGCTGAAGTAGGAAGTAGGGTGGGGTAACCCCCAAATCTCCAGTCTCTAGATTCAGGCCTCCATCCTTCACCCCTCCCCCCTCTCCCCTGCCTTCTGGGCCTCTCTCCATGACATTCATCAGGCCCACTGTCCCTTCCTCTGCACCCCAGTACTCCCTGCTGGACCCCACGCTTGCCTGCTGCCAGCCCCCACCCTGACCCCCTTCTCACCCTCTCCTCTGGCCTCTGCCTCCCCCCCATGGCCCCCTAGCCTTCCTCTAGGTCAGGCTGAAGGCTATCAGGCCAGGGGGGTCTGGGCCTTGCCCTGGAGTCTAACGTCAAGTCCCGCTGTGGCGGGAAAAACTAAATCGACAGTAGCCAGGAGCTCAGGAGAAGAAAGAAATTTTATTAATGCTAGCGGACCCCAGAGGAGTAATCTGCAAAGTCTAAGGTCGTGATTACACAGAGCTTGTCTCATTTATAGGGTAGGGAACAGAAGTTACAAGAATGCGATAAGCTTTTTTTTTTTTTTTTTTTTTTTTTTGTTTTTGGTTTTTCTCCGGTACCGGGAACCGAACTCACGACCTTGCGCTTGCCAGGCAGGTGCTTTTGCCGCTGAGCTAAATCCCCAGCCCCGAATGCGATAAGCTTTTGCTGGAGGCCAGAAAACAGTGCAGATTTTGTGATGAACACAGTTGGATATGTAGCAAGTTGCTTGTAGCACGTTCACAGAAGTTTCAATTTGATGACAAATCATATAATTTTGGCCGAGTTCAGTGGCAGAGAACAGAATGACTGCAGCTTTATTTAACAAAATGGCTGCAGTTGGGTCAGGATTTCTGTTTTACCTCAACCCTGACTCTGAAGCTTTTAGTGCTCCTTGGAAGCCTGAACTCCTCAGCCACGCCCAGCAGTCCCGCGCTCCGAGCCCTCGCAGAGCCCTCTTCCCAGCCTGCCCTCCTCTGGCCTCGGGAGGACCGCAGGGGAGGCGGCTCGGGATGGATGGATGGACAGGCGGACAGATGGACGGGTGGATGGACAGGCGGACGGATGGACGGGTGGACGGACAGGTGGACGGATGAACAGAGGGGGTGGGTGAGTGAGTGGCTGAAGTGGTCGGGGCAGGAAGCAGGAGGAATGGGGGAACCCAAATCCTGGCAGGACGCACTGGCTGCGGGACCTCAGCCGGCCTCTGTTTGCCATCAGGACAAAGAAGGCGTCTGACCCACTGTGCACCCCCGACCGGGCACTTACCCACCCACCCAGACCTCAGTCCTGTTTAGCGGGCTGAGGTCCAGGCCTGGGACAGTCGCGAACAGCCCTCTAGCCTCCCTTCCCGGGGCACTCCTCCGACCACACTCTCTTCCATAGGGCCCGACTCACCGGACAAGGAGCCCACTCCCCCTCGGGGGAGAGGCTCGGCCACTGGGAAATCTGCGCCTGGGCGTTGCCAGGCAACCGCGTCCACTTGGATTCCCACGGCCCGAGTCTGGCCCCGCCCCCGAATAGCAGCCCCACCCTCAAGCCAGGTCACGTGACATAGGCCCCGCCTCCTCGGAACAATCTCGCCTTCGCGTTGCTGTTTCAACACACTTCTAGGCTGCTCTTCCTAGGTCAGCACCGTAGGTCCCTCGCGCTGGCGCGGGTGGATCTCGGTCTTTCACCTCTTCCTGGGTCCCCTTTAGGCTTCAGTCCAGACGTTTACGCCTCTGAAATCTCACGCTGGCAAGGCCGAGCTGAACTACATTTCCCAGAAGGCTTGGCGTAGGAGGGCTTGCTGGGCTTGTTCCGACTTCATTTCCCAGACAACTGTAAGGTGGCCCGGAATTTCCCAGGGGCCTCTTGGAGCGGGGCTGCACGCTGCTGCAGAATCTCAGAGCCCTAGCGAGACTATCACTCCCAGAGGCCTTTGCACTCGACAAGGGAGACTACACTTCCCGGAGGCCCTTGCTGCCCCGCGACCGGAAGCCTCGGGCGAGACGAGTGCCCTTGCGCGCGGAGCCAAGCGACCATGGCGGCTGGAGTGTGGTCGCTGATGAGGTGCGTGGGGCACCGCCCGAGCCGCCGAGGGAAGCCCTCCTGCTGGCACTCGTCCGCTCTGGTCGGGTCTCCACCTGCTCTGCCCTTCCTGTAGCGTCAGTCCACCTCCCATGGCGCAGAGTGAAACAGACTCACGGGGAGGGGGCTTCCCGGGGGCATTAGTCGCCACCCTTCGGCGTCTGATGACAAGGGGTCGCTGGCCTCGCTGTGCCCGACAGCCCTGCGAGCCTCAGTAGCCGCGTATGCGAAATGGGAATGCTCGCGGAATCCCGTAGCAGAGTGACAGACAGGAAGCGCCCCGGGACACTTAGAAAAAACCCGCGGGTTGCGGAAGCCTTCCGGGAGGTCGGGGCGCTTAAGGCTTCAGCATTCCTTTCCCTGCGGGACGTCGGGTGGCCCTCGCCCCCCTTCTGGCCTCGGTTTCCTAGTTGTAGTGAGTGGCCCTGCGTGGCACGGCGTGCGCCGAGTGCTGTGCCTCGCAGGGCTCGGGCCCTGTGCGCGCCTGCGCTGCCCCGCGCTTCCCCGTGAGCCCTGGGAACACGAGTGGCACCCCAGGAGGGGCGGCGGTGTCCCCTGAGCCGGGCCCTCCGCTCCCCGTCTGCAGGTTCCTCATCAAAGGCAGCCTGGCCGGGGGCGCCGTGTACCTGGTGTACGACCAGGAGCTGCTGGGGCCGAGCGACAGGACTCAGGCGGCGCTGCGGCGGGCGGAGGAGGTGGTGCCCCCGGCCGTGTACCACTTCTGCCAGTACGTGTGCCGGCAGACGGGCCTGCAGATCCCACAGGTACCGGCGCGGCGCGGGCGCCTGCAGCCCCGCTCGGTGTCGTCCGCACCGGGCTGGCTCGTCCTGAAAGCCTGCACCTCGCGCTCCACCTTTGGGGGTGCGGGTTGCTGCCGAGCCGCCCTCCTCACCGGCCCCTCGCTCCTCTTTCTCCCCAGCTCCCAGCCCCTCCAAAGATGAACTTTCCCATCCGAGAGTCCTGGAATGCAGGTAGGCCCCCAGCCTCTTGGGCGGTCCCGGCACCCAGCACGGCCCCCTCCCTGCCTCCTGGCCGTTCCTTCCTCCCGATCCCCCTTCCCGCTCCGGGTCTTCCGTGGCGGAGCGGGACTGGCCCGATGGAGCGTCCTCGGAGGGCTTCTGTGTGTTGTCGGGAGGGGAGGGAGGCTGTGTGCAGCCCCACCGGAGCTCATCCTGTGAGCTTGGCACTGCCCCACCTCTGCCTCAGTTTCCCTGGCAGAAGTGGTTGTCCGGGGGCCTCCCTGCGGGCCGGATGCGGGGAGTGGCTGCGCGAGGGACCCCACTGCGCGTCTCCCCCGCAGGCATTATCAAAGTGATGTCAGCTCTGTCAGCGGCGCCCACCAAGGCCCTGGAGTACTCCAGGGAGGGCTGGGAGTACGTGAAGGAGCGCACCAAATAGGGGGCCGCCCACCGCAGGCCACAGCCCGCCCTGCCAGCACGGGCGCAGGGCCAGCGCAGACCCGCCACTCTGGACTGGGACCCCACTCCGAGGGCAGCTCCCGGCCTTGCCGGCCCAATAAAGGACTTCAGAAGTGTTTCCCGCCCCATGTGCTGCCCCGGGGGGATGCAGGGCCTGGGCTTTTGGCTCCTCCTGGCCGGGCTTTGACCTTGAACGCAGGCCTCAGGCCACCCCTTTGTGGCCTGGCTGTGGACGCGGTGTGGGGAGTCACAGCAGGCCACCAGGGCTCCTGTCTGCAGACAGCGCTCGGGGGCCGGGGGAGGGCTGAGAAGGTGCTGAGCATGTGCCGGGCCTGGGGGGGGGCCCTGGGAGGGGGCAGAATTGGCTCTTTGGCATTGGGCTGGGCAGGAGCCCTGAGGCTTTTCTAAAACAATTTTTTGGGGTGCTCTACCATGGCACTGCACCCTCAGAGAGTTTTTTATTTGGACACAGGCTACTACTAAGTGGCCCAAGCTGGTCTCGACCTTACAATCCTGCCTCAGCTTCCTCAGTAGCTGGGGTGACAGGTGTGTGCCACTGTGCCTGGCTTCAGTGCTCTTTATTTCTTTTTCTTTTGAAAGCGATCCTTTCTGTCTCTTTCTCACTTAGGGCATTCTGTGTCCCAGGCAAGCGCTCACCACTGAGCCACACCCTGGCCCTTTATCTGTCTGGCTCAGCTCCTTGATGGAACCTTTGTCTGGTCCTGGCCATCACTGTGTCCCCCACAGCCCCGGTGATGGACAGCGCAGGCTGGTACCATGGTTAGGGCTGTTCAGGAACTCCTGAGCCCCACAGCCCCCGCCCTGCTGACCTTGGGGCCCTGCAGCCTGCATGTGCCTCCGCATGTTGGGCAGTGAGCACTGGGGAGTAACTTTGTCTAGTGGCTCCCGAGGGGTCCCTGGCACCCAGCCATGGGGAGCATCAAGGACAGTGATGGCCAAAAGCATGCTGGGAACCCAGACGGCAGTGTCCCCTGGCAGATGGCAGGAGGTGGGTTTGGGCAGAGACAGCATCCTCCCGGGAAGCAGGCCTGGGTCGTGGCACCACGCTGGGCTTTCTGAGATTGACGGTGCTCAGTTCAGGAGAAAGATTAGGAGAGATATTACAGACGAGGGGAGCTGTGACCGGAGGCCCCAGGCGGCTCCCCAAACCACCTTAATCTGCACTCCTGTAGGCCCGAGGGGAATCTCCGGCCTAGGGAGCAGGGCACCCACAGTGTCTGTGCCATGTGTCCCCTAGGAATGTGACCCCACAGTCACTATGGGCTGCAGGCTCCCCCAATCATTGGTAGGGATGGAGCAGGTCTCCAGTAAGCAACATGGGCACCACTCCCCTGCCTCCCCCAAGCCCACACTGGCCTGGCAACCCTGAAAGGAGAGAACTTGCTTGGCCTGATGTAGAGCCCACTCTGGCTGAGCATGGTGCTGGCGCACCTGTGATCTCAGTGCTCAGGGAGGCTGAGGCAGGAGAATCGCAAGTTCAAGTTGCCAAGTGCCACTCCCACTTTGACTCTGTGAGACCCTGTGTCAAAGTAAAAAGGCCTAGGGCTACAGCTCAGTGGTAGCATGCTCTGGGCTGGGTCCTAGTACTCCAAACAGCCCGCACCGTGCTGGTAGCCAGGTTTGCAGTGCACCGTCCCTGGGCACGTAGGATGCTGCACTCACAGCCCAGTCCTGAGCCTCGGCACACAGGCAGGGTTGGCACTGTGATACCGAGGCTGTGCCAGAGGCGGGGATGGCCTGGAGGAGAAGGGCCTGGGAAGGTACCTCTTGCCCCAAACACAACTCTCAGGGGTTCTCTGCTGAGCTGTTTCTCAGCTGCAGCATAAGCACAGGTGACCAGGAGCAGTGGGCTCCGGGTGGCCAGGGCTGCCGGGCACAGGGGCCACGTGGTACCAGCTGAGACAGAAGGTGGCACATCCCAGGCCCATCTGTCCTGGGTTGTGAGCAGGCGCTGAGCCAGCTTGAACCAGCTGGAGAGGAGCAGGTGAGAGCCAAGCACCCCACAGCCGTATCTTACTTTCAGCGCTGGAGGGGGAACCCTTGCTAGGCAGAGCATTCACTGCTGTACTGCTCCTGATCCTTTTTAAAAATTGTGATGAGGGCCGGGGATATAGCTCAGTGGCACAGCACCTGCCTGGCAAGCACAGGGTCCTGAGTTTGATCCCCAGGACCACAAAAACAAAACAAACAAACCAGAAAACCAAAGAAAAAAGAAAGCAAAGATTAAAAAAAACAAAATCGTGAGAGCGGCTCACTGAGCTGTTCCCTTCAAACGCCTTGTATTTCTGGCATCCCTAGCGCCGGGAAGATTTGCTGTGAGCAGTGATCCTGGTGCGGTGAACTTGGGAGCAGCTCTGTGGCCTTGGGGATTAGCCTTGGTGGCTGGGGAGAGGGAGGGAGGGTCAAGCCCCAGCTGCCTAGGGAAGGGGTTGCCCACCATTTCCAGCCGCCTCACCGGGACTCAGCCTGGCGGTCCGGAGGGCACTAACAGGTGAGGATGGGGCAGTGGGGGTACTGTGCCCAAACCCACCTGCCCCTCCCCCGCACCGGCCCACAGAGGGGCCTCCTACGCCAGGGTGCAGGCTGGTGGGCACCTGTGGGTCTGCCTTGCTGGAACTGGGCTGGATCTGCCCTCTGGGACCAGACCTGGGCATCAGCTTCCTGTGGAGCCATGGACCAGGATGGGAACATGCTGTGGGGACAGTCTCTTCTTATCCTACATAGTAGAGGCCACCAGGTTGCCTGTGGCTGGAGGCCGAGTGGCGCTGGTTATAAAACCCAGGGCCGTGCACAGGCCAGGCCAGTGCTGCCACCCAGCCACGTCCCCAGCCTGTGAGTGACACTGAGAACCCACAGGAGAGGCCCCAGGGAGGAATCACTGCTTGTGACAGCGGGTTCTCCCACCTGAAGCAATTCCAGTCTGCGCTGTTTCCCAGCAGTGAAGCAGAACTGGTCAGGGGACTGCGGCTGCCGTGGAGGATGGAGCCTGCGGCCTAAGCCCTGGAGAAAAGCATTTGATATGGAGACTAGAAACATGCTCAGTCCTTGCACCTGCTGCAGGGCCAGCATTTTTGTATTTCACAAAAATAGGTAATTTTGCCAGGCATGGTGGCACACACCTATCATCCTAGCATTCAGGAGACTGAGGCAGGATTGTTGTGAGTTCAGGGCTAGCCCGGGCTACATAGTGAGTTCAGGGCCAGCCTGAACTACATAGTAAGATATTGTCTCAAAAAAAGGGCCCGGTTGGTGCATGCCTATCATCCCAGTACTCTAGGTGGCTGAGGCAGGAGGATCACAAGTCCAGCTTGAACAACTTAACAAGACCCTGATTATTATCTTTATTATTATTTATTATTATTATTTGGTACCAGAAATCAAACTCAGGGCCTCACACTTGCCAGGCAGGTGCTGTGCCACTGAGGTACATCTCCGGCCCCCAAGACCCTGTTTCAAAATTTTGTTGTAGCTGTGTGTGATGGCCCAGGGTTCCGTCCCCAGTGCTACAAAAAGCACATCTAGGGAAACGTGTACTGGTATTTAGGTATGAAGCAGACAATGAGGTGGCTGGGTCACTGCGTGGATCCTGGTCCTTCTCAACACTGTGGCCTCACTGGCACTGCAGTCCCAGCGGGTGGGCTGGGCCAGGCCTGGCTGCAGGGATGGTGCGTGGGCCCCAGGATCTGGGCAGCACTACAGGCACTTGCCATCTATGGACCAAAGTTCTGAGTGGCTCGGCGCAGACTTTCTGTTTAAGACCATCTTTGTCTGGGCACAGGTCCTTTACAGCTGAGGAGACCCTTAGGCCAGGGGGAGGCCCGCTGTCCCGATCCTCCCTGCCCCGTTGCAGGGGCTGGCTCACCAGTGACGACATCCACTGCACGGGGAGAACCACACCGCTGTCCAGAGTGAGACGGCGGTAGCATGAAAACAGCAGGTGGTCACGACCGGGCCTCAGATTTTGGCAAGGCGACACGGAGTGGCAAACTGGGCTCCTGCTGAGGGAGGATGGCCGTGGAAGCGGCTGCATCCATGAAAGGACAGCGGAGCGAGCCATTGTGGACGGAGGCCCCAGCATGGCTCACGGGTTACGTAACACTAACCTCTTGAAATCTCAGTGAAGAACTGCTGTCCACATCGGATGTCTTCGGTGATCCAGGCCCAGGGTCCCCTGGGGGCCACCCCCCACTAGCGCAGCCAGCCCTCCTAGCGGTCTTCCCGCACACACAGGGCCCTGCTGAAGAACCCGTGCAGTGGGACTGGTGCCAAAAGGTTCAAAGGCAACAGACCCATGCGGGAGGTGTCAGGCCTGTGTCCCTGCAAGGCCACATTCGGCAGACAGCGGGATGCAGCTGCTTGGTCACAACAAAGGCGCCCCTCTAGGGCTCCCCAACGCTGCCCCACGCTGTGCTCACTGTGCTCGGCGGTGCAGACTGCCCTGCCTCCTCCGGGCCCGACCCCCGGGAATGGAGCTGCTCCTAGGGCCCGTGTGGCAACCTCAGGCCCCCGCATGTTTTAGGAGGAGGTGTACTTAGGGCAACCTGGTGCGCACACAGCCCTGCACGCAGCTCGGAGGGCCTGGCCTGTAGAGATGGAGCGGGGCTGTCCAGCGCTGTGGCTCCCCCGACACCCCGAGGTTGCTGCTCGCAGCCCTGGCGCCAGTGCTGAGCAGAAGCCCTCTCACTGGCGGAAACAATGAGATGATGCTTAGGGGTGTGTGAACAGAAACACCTTTATTACAAAAAAAACAAAACAAAACAAAAAAACAAAAATGAACTTTCACATTGTATTGAGCTACAATATGGCAGCAGATAAAAAAAATTATTTATACACGGTTTAAGATAACTCCTAACAGAACATACTCTGGTCACAGGACAGGAACACAGGCTTTGGAGTCCTCAGTAGCGGCGGGTGAAGCGGGCGTCGCTGGGTCTGCTCCCCCGGCTCTGTCCTCGGAAGCCGCCCTGCATCCCCCCGCGCGGGATCACATGGCCCCGCGACGCGCCGCCCGGAGCGAAGCTGCCGCGCCTGCAACAAGGAGGGCAGCGCTGTCCGTCCAGGCCCCCGCTCTCTGGCAGGTCCCCGTCCCCACCGGCCGACCCCGCCTTACCCTGACATGCCGCCTCGGTTCATCATGTGACCAGGCCCCGAGTGACCGGACATGCTTCTCTCTCCACCTGCAAGACAAGGACACTCACCCAGGGCACACAGCGGGGATGGCGGTGGGGGCCGAAGCCCCGTTCTGGGGTTCCCGGTTTGCTCAGGACTGACGGGGTTTGCTCATGCTGCCTTGGCACGTGGTTCATGGGTCACACACCCCAACAGGCGCAGAGCGTCTGTCCTGCTACACACTGAGGGACCAGCGAGGCCCGGGGCAGCACAGCAGCACCTCCCTCCCCGTGGGTCCCCACCCAAGACAAGGGGCGCCCAGACGAGAGCCCCGCTCACCCTGCCACCTCTTGTGGTCCCGGTCTATCATGCCCCCATCAGCAGCGCCCTGCCAGGCCCGGTCATCCTCCAGTCTCCGGCCGTGCTCCCCCCAGTCACGCCTGTCCCTTGGAGAAAGACACCTCTGATCTCGAGTGCCCCATCTGTAGCTCCCGCCCCGTGTCCTCCCCGCTGGGCAGCGGTGCCTTGGGGGACAGGAATGGGTCTTGCCCGATGCTGCTCGGGGGCTCTGTAGCGGCTGGAACCACCGCAAGCCAGGCCCTCAGCGGCACCGAGCTCTTCGTGAGGTGACAGGGCAAGGCCGGGAGAGGGACACAAACCTGGGGGGCGGGGGCAGTCCCCGGCCCTCGCTCATCCTCTTGTCGGAGCCGTAGCCCCAGCTGTCGCGCGAGTCCCGGCTGTGCCGCTCTGGCCCTCCGTGGCGCTCGGGGTAATGCTGGGCGTTGAAAGAGCCACGTGAGAAGGGAGTCTAGGCAGGCAGCCCTGGGCCCCATGGCTGTTTGGGCAACAAGCTACTGATGACAAGGTCATCAACTGGGGCACAAGCGCTGACGGCATGTGGGGTCCCTGAAATCAGGTCAGGCTCGGGGCATGGTGAAGAAAGGGACCCAGAGCTCCTGGCGGAGGCCATCCAGTCAGGTGGAGAATTCAAACTGCGGTGACAGTGCCTCACACCACATGGCTGTACCAAGGTGACAAGGCTCAGGGTCAAGTTCCAAGGGCCAAGTGGGTGTGGTCAGGGGCATCCTCCCACTCTCAGCGCAAGGCCAAGCCCAGAACGCCCCGTGCGCGCCCTGGCGATACTCTACACTCTGCAGATCTCTGCATCTGCAGCAAAGGAAGCGACAGTCACTCGGGACACCCTGCCCAAGCTGCGAGCCAGCTGCAGCGCTGAGGAGCCACCAGGGCCCAGTGTTCCCTGCGCCATGCGCTCGGCCTGGGCCCCAGGGCAGGGGCGCTGGTGGCGCAGACACAGCACACTGACCACACCGCACCCAGCCCAACTCAATTTTAGAGACAGACAACCTTGAGACAGGGTGCGCTGTCATCAAAGATCTTCAATTTCAAGGCAGAAAACTAGACAAAAGCATCTAGTAAGGACTCAGGACCATGACTTGGAACACTTTTGCCTACAATTAAAAATTTCTCCAACACCTGCCTGTCCAAGAAATCTGTCAGCAGTGCAAGAGACCACAAGGTCCCGCTAACTTTCTCTTCCAGTGCCTCCTTTCTCCCGAAGCCGGCTGTCACCTTCAGCCGCTGGGCCCAGTTGAGGGACTGTGTGCACACTGGGACGAGCACCACACCAGCTGAACCACACTAGGGCCACAGTCACAGCGCCTGGAAGGTCGCCACACCGTCACCAGGTGCAGACAGAGAGCACAGCACACAGGGAGCCTCTGCGTGGCTGTCTGCACTGGCGGCCGAGACCAAGCGTGAACCGGCCACACGCCACCCCAGACGTGGAGCCTCTCCCCTCCCACACTGGCCTCTGCTGCGGCAAACAGAGGCTGCAAGTGCGGCCTCACTTACCTGCCCTTCTCTTTCTGCCATCATGGACCTGGAACCTTCTCTCCTGAAAAGGGGGTAAAATCATACTGTAGGGCGAGGAAGAGGCCGCTCAGGCCCTGCGCGGAGAGTGACATGTTTCAGCAGGCACACCCACTGATGGCTCGAGTGGGCTCCAAGGCCGACTCACCTATCCACAGAGTGGTTGGGGTAGCGACCTCGGTCCCGGTGGTCAAAGTCGTGGAAGCGGTCCTGGCGGCTAAAGTCGGAGTGGTAGCGCTCGTCCAGAGCCGCCCGCTTGGCCTCTGGCCAGTAGGCATCGTCCCTCCTGGAAGAGACAGGACAGAGGCATTTCCTCCACAGGCTGCCTCTGTGAAACAGGTAAAATAAACTCCACATTGGCCCAGGGCCCCGTTGTCACTCTGAGCTCAGGGGCTGCATGACTCTGTCCTGTCCTGCGTGCCCAGGCCACCCAGGCAGGGAGTGCCCCCAACAGGGGTGGGCACACAGTGCACTACAGCTGGGCCCCACCGGAAGGACAGCTGCCACCCTTTGGCATGTTCTCGGGGCAATGGACAAGGATGGCACCGTTTTCACAGGCCGGTCAGAGTGGGGACCCCAGCACCCAGTCTGTGGAGGCCCAGAGCCCCACTGCAGGGAGACGGCCTTCAGGAAGGCAGGCTGTGTGTTACAGGGCTCCGCCGTAAACCACCGCCCACATCGGTGCGTGCTGCTTTGGACGCCTGAGCTCTCCCAGAGCTGCACCTGGCACGGCACACACTGCTGCTGAAACAGCACTGGCTGGCGGCCGGGGCCCAAGCTCACCGGCTGTCCAGGTCGTAGGGCCGCCGCACGGCAGGCCGGCGCTCCTGCTCATAGCGCAGCTGCTCCTGCTGGCGCCGCAGCTCCTCGCGCTCGCGGTGGATGCGCTCCTGCTCGCGCCGGCGCTCCTGCTCCACGTGCATGCGCTCGCGCTCCAGCCGCTCCCGCTCCATGCGCTCGCGCTCCAGCCGGTGCCGGTGGAAGGCCAGCCGCTCCCGGGCGATCTCCAGCCGCTCCCGCTCCTCACGCTCCCACTGTGCCTGCAGGCGCTGCTCCCGCTCGCTGCGCTCCCGCTCGCTGCGCTCCCGCTCCCTGGAAGACAGCACACTGCACTGGGGGGCACCCTCCACCCTGGCAGGCTCATGCTACAGGGCAGAGGTGTGGGGCTGCGGGCACCTGTGGCTACACGAACAGAGGCGCGGGGGCCTGTGTGTGACTGGCCACATCGTGAACCATGTGCCTCGATTTTCAGGCGGTCGGATACCAATTGAAGAGATACTGGACCTTACTTTTGCACAGTGAGTCTTGAAAAGGGTGCTGTCCCTTTAACCACCAGCTTCAATGAGATGCTGCGAAATGGGGCTGGGGCACAGGGCGCTCCATAGGACAGGTACAGGACCTTGGCCACTCCCTCTGACACTGCCATGGCTACCGTGTGCCCTTGCGCCTCCACACAGAGGGGCAGCAGGTGGACGCCTCTTGATCTCTGGCTGTGCACTACCAGGCACACAGCTACAGCAGCGGAAACACTCTCCTCTTATTTTGTCTGTCTTACACTAAAGGCCACGCGGGAAGTCGGTCCAGCCTGCGGGGGCAGTTCTCCCACGGCCCGCCTCGGTGGGGGCGGCACTGGGGGGAACCAGTGCCTGGAGAGGAGGCTGCGAGGTGCCGGAGCAGGCCGAGTGAAGCTCCCGCTCTCCACGTCGGCATCCGTCCAGCTCACAGCCTTTTGGTCCTCTCTGCCGTGACTGTCACAGCTGCTGTCCATTTCTCTACTGGGCTGCTCCTCTGTTCTCCTTTTACTACCTCCAGTCACTTTCTTCCCATCTGCCACACCTTCGACTTTATGGTTTTCCTTGGCACAGAACAGTAAACTCCTCCCTTAGGGCTTTTAAGGCCTTCTAAGCTCCCATTCCATCAACACTTTCATGCTGGACAACCAGTTTGATGGTGTTTTTGTGGTAATGAGGATGGAGCCTAGGGCCTCTACACTGAGCTATATCCCTAGCCCCTTTTTTAAATTTTGAGACAGGGTCTTACTAAGTCACCCAGGTTGGGCTGGAACTTGTGATCCTCCTGCCTCAGCCTCTCAGGGTGTTGGGATGACAGGTGTGTGGCACCACACCGTATTTGCTTTTTTTAAAGAGTATATTTTTAATTTTGTTATTTGTGTATACACAGACATATGCACACAAAGTTTCTCTTAAGAGAAACCATGTGGTATTTAGGCTTATGTTGAACTTATTTCACTGAACACTATGGTCTTGAGTCTCCATTTATTATGCATGCCTCAAAGCTATCTTTATTGCACAGTATATATACCCCTGTGCATGAATGACATTTTCCTTATCCGTTCATCTGCTGATGGGCACAGTTTCCAAGATCCAGCTATTATAAATTGTGCTGCTATAAACACCACTATGCATGTGTCTCTAAAATACGCTCATTTTAACTTTTTAGAAAATACTTAGAAGAGGGAGAGCAGGGTCAAATGGACTTCTACTTATACCCAGTTTTCAATAGCCTGTTTTTCTGCTCAAATGTTGGTTCATGCTGTCTGCTGACAGTGCCAGTGAGGCCTGGTCCACACGTGCAGGGGTTCAGGTGTCCTTGGAGTTGTCCTGTCTTCAACAGTGGGCAACGCTATGAGGGCCCTGCACTGCTGATCTCACAGCCAAACTGCTGCTGCTCCTTGCTCTGTAGCCGCCAGTCCTGTACCGGGCTTTACAGAGACCCCTCTTCCAGCACCCCTCCCATGCTTAGCCTGTTAGCTTTCAATTCTTTTTTAAACTGATGCTGTTTATTTTTTAAAAGATACTTTAAAAACTGCCCCTGAAGCTGGGAATGGTGGTGCACACCTGTGATCCTAGCACTTGGGAGGCAGAGGAAGGAGGGTCGCTACGAGTTCAAGGGTTACGTAGCGAGCTCAAGGCCAGCCTAGACTACATAGTGAGATTTTGTCTCAAAAAACAAAATACAGAAACAAAAACAAAGGAATAGCTTCTGGATAGGAAAGATAAATTAACTGGACCCCAAAGTGACCAATAATTGTTTGATTTTTTTCAAAAGCGTGACATCTTTTCTGGCTAATTTACAGAGGTCTCAGGGTGCTCTGTGGGGCTGGCTGTTTCTGCTCCCCTTTGCCCAGCCTCTAAAGTAGCCTTGGTACTACTGCATGCTAGCTGGCTCTACGGCACCAGGAAGAACTCCACCTCCTGCCCCTGCTACCCTAGATAACCTCTGGGAGAGAAGGGCCCATCCACACATGCCCTGGAATGGGCTAGGGATGACAATCACACAAAGTAGGTCCATGAACAGAAAGCTAAAGGACCAGGAGGCTAAGGGGACTTTCCACTTACAAGGATTGTGGGAGTCCTTACAGGACTCGGCTACGACCTCAATCTAGGGTCAACCAAACTTGCGAGGGTCTCTAGGTCCCGACTCACCTACGGGACTCTGAGTCTCTTGACTTCCGAGGCTCTTTGACCTTATCAAAGGACACGACAGACCGCTTCTCTCTGCTAGCCGATTTGCGATCCTGGCTTTTAGAGGCCTAGTTCATCAAAGAACACAAGAAAGTTAAAATGGAAATGACAATGAACAGAACAGGTGTGTCCATCTTAGCAATGATATGCCCCCCCCTTTTTTTTTTTGATATGCACTTTTTGTTTGTGTAAGTGGTACTGACGATTGAGTCCAGGGCCTCTGCACTGAGCTACAATTCTCCATCTTTAAAAAAAATTTTTTTCTTTGCTGAGTTTCACTAAGTTGCTAAACTTGCAACTTTCCTGCCTCAGCCTTCCAGAGTGCTGAGATTACAGATGTGTGCCAACATGCTCCGTTTTCAGGTTTACATGATGATTAATTTAATGAAACAACTGGAGAATGAGATGTTCTCTTTCTGAAGAAACTGTATCCCAGTGTGGTGATGCATCCCTGTAACCGCAGCACTCTGGGAGGCTGAATTAGGAGCATCACAAGTTTACGCCAAGCCTTGACAAGTCAGCACGCCCGTCTCAAGAAATAAAAGGGCTGGAACGCTGCGCAGTGAGAAGGGCCCATTCAATCCCCAGCACCACGAACAGACCGCCAAGAAGCCTCAAGTTTCACAGTTGAAAGTCACAGATTTTCTTTGACATTTGTGGCTAAAATATGATCAAATATATCAAAAAGGCCAAAACGGAACTGAGTATTTCCCTTAAAAACATTTTACGAGATCAGTTTTCTTTTATACTTTATCTTGCATTCAAAACATATTCTTTAATTTTTTCTTTCCTTTGTACCATTCAGCAACTTTTCAAATGAAGCCACTTCTCACGCTTAACGAAAGGCAGGCGCTTTTGCCGCTGAGCTAAATCCCCAGCCCCACGATTTCCTTGTTGAGACTACATTTTAAAGACAGCTCCCCTTCCCAGTGCGAGAATTCTTATTTTTGCATTACAAAACAAGGGAAAAGGCTCCAAGGTAGTGAAGTAGCTGCACACACAGACTGAAAGTGCCTGGGACAGAAAGGTGGGTGCACGCAGCTGTGAACCACACGGACATGGCACAGGAGCTGCGGGCTATGAGCAAGGTCAGTGCTGGGCTTGGTGTCTGGGTGACTGCTAGCTGTAAGGGTGCCGGACTGGGGTGATTCCCTGTGACCAGCAGTGTAGTTTAGGCTGAACAGCTCCTTTCCTCTTGGGGGTAGACAGCACCAGGGTGCTGACCCTCCACAGGCTTCCCCAGGTACGTAGGGCCCATGCATGCGGCTGCGCCCCTCTGCACTGCACGGGGAGCCCCTCAAGCAGAGTGGTGGTTGGTCACGGGGCAGCTGGCACAGCAACCTCAGCCCCCGCTGCCATCCTTTCTCCAATGATCACTGCAGGCCGCCCTACCCCAAATGCTAGTCCACCGGACACCTAGTGGAACCCCAGGAGGTGCTGAGCGTGGGGCCATCTGGGGAACCCCAGACCCAGGTGATAAGGCTATGAGGCTGTGAAAATGTAACAGGGAGGCAGAAACCACAAGCCGCAGCCTGGAGACGGGGCCGGGAAGGGCCACTGCGTGGGCAGCTTAGAGCGGCTCGAGGAAGGAGAGCGGGGGAGATCACCGCGCACAGCTGCTCCCACGTGTCCTTTTCAGTTAGCTTTAGAAAGTAAAGAAGTAGCACTCGGAAGGCTGAGCAGGAGGATAGCTGGGAGTTCGAGGTCAGCATGGGCTACAAAGTGAGCTCAGGGGTAGTCTGAGCTGCATAGCAAGACCCTGTCTCAAAAAAAAGTAAAGCAACAGCACAAACCGACACCCGCACAAAACCAAATACAAAGAAAATCTTTAAAATTTTTTCTTTTTCGTGATGTTAGGATCAGAACACAGAGCTTCTGCAATGAGCAACCAGTTCTTTTAGATTCCCCATCCCTTTAAATTCTCTTTGTGTTCTGGGCTGGGTTGCATCTTTCACTACTTCTTGGGGTCCTCCTGTACCACTGTGCCTGGCTTCTTTGATCACATGTATACAGGAACTGCACGCTGTGCCCTTCTCCTTCCTAAGACAGTCTGCCTGTGCCACCTAGGATAGTCTTGAACACTGGGGCTTAGGTGATCCCCCTGCCTCAGCCTCTTGAACAGCTGCACCGCAGGCATGTAACAGCATATCTTGTTTCCTTTTTCTTTTTGAGACAGGGTCACTATGCAGTTTGGGCTGCCCTTGAACTTGCAGTGATCCTCTTGCCTCAGCCTCCCGAGTGCTGGGATTACAGACTTCTACATTTTGGTGAAAGTCAAGAGCTTTTTCACTAATTCAGCTTAAGAATTCCCTAAATACACACAGAAAAGGCATAAAAATAAGGTAAACGCCCTCGATGTGAAACTATCACTTACTCTCTCTTTGGATCCGGACGTTTTTACGCTGATAACAGGAACACCCTTCGATTTGTCCATCACCACGATGCGCTCAGTGCCTCGACTTCCTACAGGAAGATGGGGAAGTAAGAACCAGGCCCGGCACAAGAATAAAGTACCCTCAATGCTACGCAAGGGGAGTTGGGTTTGTGCTGTCACCGGACGAGAACAAATTAACACACCGCGCTGGCTGGGGATGAGAAACCAGATGAGCCCTCCCGTGCGGGGGGTGCACGGCTACCTGACTTTGTGGCTCGAGATCGCTCTGAGGAGCCTGGCTTCTCATCTGGGTCTTTACTCTTTTCTCCACTTCCATCTTCACCCTTTTTGGCATCGTCTTTTCTGTCAGATTTATCGTCCCTCTTAAGGCTCAAGGATCTGTAAGCGACAGCCAAGGACCCCCGAGTCACAGCAGGGATCTGGGGTGACGGACCAGTCCCGACTGGACCCTCCCAATGAGCACTGAGTGACAACAGTGAAGAAGTTACCTCCCACTGTCGAGGACACAGCCTTCTGACCATAGGAAACCAACAGCCCCAGCCTGCACGGAGGAAGGCAACAGAGACCCCTCGCCAGGAGAGAAGTACCTGTCACTGGTGCTTGACTTCTCCTTCTTGCCCTCACCGTCCCTCTTGTCAGAGGTCTTCTTGCTGGCTGGTTCGTTTTTTGCCTGAAGGAGAATTGAGTGCAAGTGCCACCTCCTGCCCCGCCCCGGCCCACCCCAGCCCGCCCCAGGGAGCCAGGCGCTCACTTTCTCCACAGAGATCATCTTTCCGTGCAGCTCCGTCTTGTGTAAGTGGTTGATACATTTTGTTGCTTCTTCCGCTGTGGACATGGTGACAAAGCCGTAACAGCGAGCTCCAGGACTCCGGGCATTTGTCACGACCTTGGCGCCCACCACCTGAAGGAGCGGCAGAAACTGTTCAAACTGGAGGTGCAGAGGGGACCCCACAGCCATTTCCTTTGGGACAGGGGATCACGTGAGTAGGAAGGCTCAGGCGGTGTGCCGGCCTGGGAGCGGGGCTGGCGGGACACCACGTGCCTGAAAAGTGCCACATGCGACCTGGGAGAGGGAACACTAGTGTCTCATCACTGCTCCTCCCTCTCCAGCCCCTTCTCTATGCTCTCAGGGAGGCTGAGGGCCAGAAAGAAGGCAAGACAATACCAAGTCCTGCCCACTTCCATCGTGCTGTACAGGCAGGAGACAGGACCCCGAACTAGGACAGAAGACCTGTGTGCACCCCAAGGCAGGCAGATCCCCAGAGAGCCACACCCACACAGGTCAGGCTCCTGACCACCACCAGTGACACGATTCACAGCTGTTTCAGCCACTATGGCCAAGTCTTCAACGTGCTGCTTGCTTCTCTGAACAACTCTGGTGCACTCAAGGGACGCCTGCTTTTCATGACAAGAACACACCATGGCTCAAGATAGTCCCATGGGTACCACAGGCCACTGACAGCAACCGCATTCATGATGCCACACACAACCTTGGCACTAAGGGAGGCTGTGATACACTCCAGGCCTGGCGTGCCCCGACCAGACCTTCTCCTCTGACAGCACTGCCCCTGAGGGCCCCTGTCAGGGCGCAAAGGGCTGCCGCTGGGGAGACGGGAGACGTATACTCAGCCCTGGGCTGCTGTCAGCTATCTCCGTAACCACACCGTGTCGGGGGCTGTGTCTCTGTGTGGTCTTAGAGACTGAAGTCAAGGCCTTCATACTGAACAACAGCTCAGCCCTGCATTTTGACAAGTCTAATTTGCCCAGGCTGGTCTTCAACTTGCAATCCCCCTGCCTCACCCCAGTAAAGCTGGGACAATGGCATGCAGGGCCGCAGCCAGCTAGTTTCTCTCCTGTCACACAAATAATCAGTGTATGCACTGCTGGCGCTATCTATCAGATGCCAACCCCTCAGGAGGGACAGGGGTCTCTGCTAGAGCTCACTTTAGCTCCCCTGAAACTGACCAAGAGAAGGAACGTGAAGTGAGGAGGACGGCCACGACAGAAGCCTCAACCCACGGGATGACAGCGACAGCGGCACCTGGGCCGGGCGGGGGAGGCAGGCGCACAGATGCAGGAGGGGCTTGATCTGCTTCTACCTGGGAGTGGTGCTGAAGCAGCCACTCCATGTGTCACCAGATATAAAGGAGGTTTAGAGGAGGGTCCTGACACATCCATGGTCAGGGCCAACTTGGCCCTGCTCTGGAGGGCTACATTCCAGCATCACGAGATTCTTCTCCAGTCACCACTGGCTCCCACAGGCTGCCCTGCTGCTCTTACTGGCCCACGGGGGGGTGTGTGGGTGTGTGTGTGTGTGTGTGTGTGTGTGTGTGTGTGTGTGTGTGTGTGTGTGTGTGTGTGTGTGTGTGTGTGTGTGTGTGTGTGTGTGTGTGTGTGTGTGTGTAACAGAGGGGGGGGGGACAGAGAGACAGAGAGAGAGAGTGTGAGAGGAGGGTACCAAAGCAGCATCTGGCGGCTGGCGGCGGGGCAGCACCACCGGAGGGCAGCCCTGAGGTCACTAAGCACTGAGAGAAGCTCAGTGCCCGGCACACCAAGGCTGCATGACAGGGCTTACTGACCCTTCCTGCTCCACAGGGACCCTGGCTCTTACCTTCCCATACTTGCTGAAAAGAGTCTTCAAATCTGTAGCTCTGGTCGTAGAAGACAGTCCACTAACCCAGAAATTTCTACTACAACTGCTACGACCTATTGCAAAAGAAAGTTCTGGTCAAAAGCACAACACCCACAAGGTCCTGAGTCCTTAAGAAAGTTGCTCCAAACCAGAATGCAGTTCCTACTCGCTCCAAGAGGGCTGCAGCACCCAAACCTATCCGCAGTCAGAATCACTGACTCCAACGGGAGCCAGGACGGCAGCACTGCATGAGGCTTCCTTAGAAAGCAACCCAACCCTTGGCTGGACCACACAGTAAGGTGGTTTTTCTTCTGTGTGTGACTGAACCTAGGGCCTCACACATGCTAGGCAAGTGCTCACCACTGAGTGACAGTCTCAGCTACAGGTTGCTCTTTAACACAAAGTTGACAGTGTCATTGCAAAAATGCTCCTGTCACCATTTCTAGTCACTTCTATCCTGCACTTACAACTCTTTCAGAAAGACTCCAGTATAATTTGGGTCTAATATAATTAGAGGGTCAGAGGATCAATGATCCAAGAACACTAAAAGCCAGGGTCTGCATCAGGACACAGCACTGGCCCTTAGGAACTGGTCTGCTGCTACAATCCAGAACCCGTGGAGCCAAGAACAGAGCGTGGGAAAGTTTCTGAAGTCTCAAACAGACCTGGGTGGGAAGCGTAGACGTGGTAAACTAGTATTAAACTACCCCCACGACCCAACATAATCCAAGGGACTGGGGCTGTGGGTGACCTACCCTTTTCCTCTCGGTAAAGCCTTTTAGAGTCCGAGTCATCTTCGACAGAACTAGAGACAAAAGACAGTGTCACTCCAAGAGGCAGCAGCATCAAGAAACAAACTCAAAATTATAAAATACGTGCTGAGATTGCATACCTACCCGAAATTTAGTTCTGAAAAAATGATACCCTGACAAACGTGTATTGGAAATCTGACCTAACCATAAGATTTCAGACCCACAGGAGTTAATTAATTCTGCTGGGCTAAAGATAATTAGAAAGAATTAAAGAAAACAACCATGATAGGTTGAGAAAAGAAAAAAAGATCATGTAATCAGTGTAAAATAAACAAAGAGAAATAAAACATTGTTTGGAAGTAAAACTACAATTTCAGCAGTCTGGCTGGCCAATTGCAGAAAAACAGCTTATGTGTGTCATAAATGACCAATGAAAAGGAGATAGCGTCTGGTCTAAAACTGAGAAACAACAAACCTCATTTTCTGATCAGCGCCCTCACTGGTTGAGGACTCTTTAGGAGCCGGAGGGACTTCATTACAAGCGTCAAACTCAAACTTCTTCACGTCTTCCTTGCTATCTCGGGGCTCCGGGCTCGGGGCTTCCGCGGGCGCTTCCGCCAGCTCCTGGCTAGAGGCCTCCGGCAGCTCGGAGGCCGCGCTACTCTGCTCAACTGGCTTCTCTAGCCCTACAGGCTCACAGTCCGTCCTCGCGCCTTCGCCTGTCTGCTCCACGGGCTCCCTTTTCACTACCGCTAACAGGGTGTCTGCCTCGCTCCACTGAGCGCGTGTTGACTCGCTGGCCAAATCTAAATCTCCCTCCTCCTCTTCCTCTTCCTCCTCTTCCTCCTGCTCCTGCTCTTCCTCCTCTTCCTCTTCCGGGTGGGCGCTGCCAAAAAGGTCCTCTTCCTCCGCCAGCTTCCTGTCTGGCCCCACGCTACTTGTATCCTGTGCAAATGGCTGCTCCAGCTCGGAACCTTCTTCTTTTACTGGCTCAGATTTACAAGTTTCCCCCAAAATGTCGAGTATTTTCTCATTTTCTACGGATTTAACAGGAATAGAATGGCACAAGGTTTAATTACCAGGGAAATAAAGCAATCACAAATGTGGAACTGGCACGGCTGCCACACTAACACGAAGAGCACCGCTAGCTACACAGAGATTGGAAAACCCGCGGGTACACACAGTTACACTGTACACTACCTGCGCTCCACCACTGCTACGCCAGCCTCTAGCTACAGGGGAGAGAAAAGTATCCCAGAGATTTAACCCCCAAAACCTTCTGGGTGAGTCTTGACAGTCTTCATTCTGTTGCCGTGTACACATGACTCTTCCAAATTTAGCTTCTGAAGTCCAGGTTGCTTAACTGAATGACCGTATCACCATTCACTGAACAGCTCAATTTCCAAATTTCTTTGAATTTCATTTAACAGACAGTCCGACATGAATACCAGACTCTTCTGTGGGCGCTGAGAAGTTTGCAGTCCAGAAGGGAACATGTTTATGTGGTGTTCTCATGAAGCAGCGCTTTGCTCTTCTGGAATCCATCATGCCCGAGGGTTTCATGGTCTCCCTACCACTGCCTGCACTGCCTACACCAAACACCACACAGTCAAGGTACTGCCCGGTATCACAAGATCTGTTTCGTGGGGTGCGGGGCATGAGCTCTGGAGAGCGTGCCCACTCTTTCCATGATGTTAAAATACATTTCTGTTTAAAAAGGCCTGAGCCCATTTGTCTCACCAATATGTTTTGTAAAATGAGAGGTTCTCCACTTTCACAGATCTGGTGATATGGCTGGGTTTCCAATCTCTATGATCCTGGTATGTTCTGGATTGTAAACCTTTAGAACAACGTACACTATAGTACGGTAACTTTTTTAAATTAAAGACTTTAAATTAGAGAAGGTGGAAAACTAGAATGGTTCCAAACCCCCGCTGGTAAGTTTTTCATTGAACAGTACCTGGCTCCAGAGATGGCTCTTCAATCTCCTGCAACAAAAGACAGAAATAAGACTGTGCCAGGCAGAGGAAACCTCGGGTCATCACAACTGTGGCTCTCCCCATAAGCAGGGCGGTGTGACAGCGCCCGGGAAGCTCACCCGCTGACAGGCAGAGGCCTGCAGCCCCGACCCTACATGCTGCTCTCCTCTCAGGCAGACCTGGCTCCCCTCGTCTGGCTCTTACAGAGCTGGGGAGGTCTGGGCAGTCACAGGAAGGGCAGTCCCTGCCCCACCTGTCCTTCCAGATGCGCTCTCAAGGCCAGGCCTGCAGTGCCACCATCAGATGCCTGATACCCTCCGCAACCACTGTGCCCCTGCTTACCTAGCACTGACTCTGAAAGGCCAAACACTGGGGATAGCAGGGACAGGCCGTTTCTTTCCTATTCCTACTTCACCTTATCGCACCAGCCCCGCCTCAGAGCAGCTAGTGGCCTTGAACGTTCCCTCGTCTTCCTCCACCCCCTGCTGTCAGTGTGCCCGCTGGGGCAGCTCCATATTCTCATCCAGGTCATCCCAGGAAGCCTTGATGCTCAGACCCTTGCTGCTTTCTCCTGCCTACTGGGCATCTGGTGTGGGCGCCATACTATGAGCGGCTTCCCCAACGGCTGCCTCCCCAACTCCAGCTCCAGCTGCTACCCACAAAGGGCCCCATGTGCCCTGCATACATGTGGGACACCACCTGGAGCTCCAGCCAAGTGCAGAGCTAAGTGCCTTTGGTACACGCACATTCGTCATCAGACAGCCCAGAGGGGCACTACTGGTGCCATTCAACCTTTTGTAGATGAGGACACTGTGGCCCAGACCGAGGAATTCCCCCAGGGCTGCGAGGGCAGTGTGCCTCCGTCTGTGCCCCTAAACTCTCAATTCCAAGGCTGTGTACTCACATCTGTCACACTTCTCTCACCTCAGTGTCTTGGTAGCCCACCCAGCAGCCCACATACTTAACAACAGCTGTGAACTACGCTGCCGTTCTGGGGCATCCTAGGAAACGGGTCATTTCCTCATGGTTTGATTTATCGTCATTCTGCTTCCCTCCATGTAACCCACCCCACACTGGGATTAAGATGACGACTGAGCCAGGCATGGTGATGCACGCCTATCATCTCAGCATTTGGGAAGCTAAGGCAGGAGGAATGCTGTGAGTTCGAGGCTGGCGTGGACTACGTAGTAAGATCCTGTCTTGGGCTGGGCATATAGCTCAAGGACTGGGGATATAGCTCAATGGTAGAAGCGCCTGCAGTGCAAGGTCCTGAGTTCAATTCCCGGTACAAAAAAAAAGACGACTCTGACTTGAGAGAACGATTGGCCTGTCTTGGCAGGACAATCCCCCCCTTTACTAGCAAATCTATTCCCATCTGCCTCTGGGAGGGGCTACATGTTTTCCATGTTAACCTGGGATCTTTGACCTAGAAAGACACCAGAGAGACTGACATGATCTACCACTTCCTTTCCCCTCTAATCAGGAACGGCTGCGTCACTTTGCAGCGGCAGAGACACAAGCTCTACAGGCAAGCTGGCTGCACGCAGTTTCCTTGATGTTTGCACCCTCCTCAAGGCGGGAGTTCTGGCTTTCCAGCACCTCTCTTGCCCCCACTTGACAGAAGCGAAGGGAGTACTTGTCTGAAAGATGACTTCTTATTAAACAGCACAGGTGACACACTGAGGGGAAGGGTGGGCAAAGCTGCCTGTATTTTAATTTCCTCACAACAAAACTTTCCACTGAAAGCTAAACAGCAAGTAGGTAAGCATACCTTCAAAATTTACATCTCTGTAGGCTGGCAAAAAAATTAAGAGGAAACCCAAGACTCACATTCATGAAAACTCCATCTGCTGGGTCTCATCTGATTTGTTCTTAGATTTAACATTTAGACAAACAGTGATGATACTCACGAAAAAGAAACCTGGGCAGCTTCTCAGAGAAAAGTACACCAAAGAAAGGAGCAGAACCTAGAGACTCCACCTGTCCCAGCTTGTGGCCTCTGCCCCGGCCCCACACCTCACAATGCCCCCATCATGTCCTACAGGTCTTTCCCAGAAAAGGGATGGACACCCTGTAAGGGGTGCCATCCAGACGCCCCTCCCAACAATAAAGTTACAGGCCAAGCTTTCCTAATTTGAAAAGGCCCCCAAACCTCAAAGTTCTGAGCATGGACATGCTACAGTTGGAAAATCCCATGCTTGACCTCATGTGACAGGTTGTGGTTGAGATGTACACATGCTAAAAACCGTGCATGAAATGACCTTTATGGTAATGTGCATAAAGTGTACACAACACATAAATAAATTCTGTATTTAGGCTTTGGTCCCATCCCCAAGGCAACTCATTATTATATAAGCAGATAGTTCAAAATCTGAAAACCGAAATACTTCTTCTCAGAAGCATTCTGGGTAAGGGATATCCAACCTGTGGTAAGAGCATCACCAAATACACCCTTTAGTCCACTGCTGGTGAGCCGCACTGCTTCGAGGGCACCAGGGAAGCTAGAGCTGATCCCTCCCCTACAGGGATGTGGGCACTGAGGGAGAGCAGAGAGCAACCTCCTGAAAGGGCCTGATCACGTGAACAAACCCCACAATGACCGCTAGCTGGGACTGTCATGTGGGGTCAGAAATGATTTGTGGTCTAATCTTTAAGTCTATGATTGAGACATATAACAATTTACCTGTAATATAGTGAAGTCAGATGATGAAGTATCTAAATTGTTTATAGTTTCTTTGTCATCTACCTGTGAAACAAATGATGAACACATAAACCAACAATAAGGCAACATAACTTGCACATCTATCTAATGAAAAGTTACCAGCCAAGAAAATCATTTGTAACAAAACAACACTGGATCGGAGTTAACAGCATTACAGAGCCAGGTGACGCCTGTGATCCCAGCTATCTGGGATGCAGAGGCAGAAGGACAGCCAAGTTTGAGGCCAGCATGGGTAATTTAGATCTTGTCTTTACAGGGGCTGGGGATGTAGCTCAGGGGCACAGCGCCTGCCTGGCACGTGCAACATTGTGAGTTCGATTCCTGGTACCGAGGAGGGGCGGGGAAGATCTTGTCTTTACAGCGGGGGACCTCAAATCAAACCAAATCAACAAACCACAATTCATTCTAAGATTCTAGTAAGAGTAAAAAAATATTACACACAAATGTCCATTTACAGACTAGAAAATCCACTGAAGCAGTACCAGCGTGGGTTTCAAAATGCAAACCCAAACAGAAAACAGATGATGTGAGATACGAGAGAGACTCAGACCAGGCAGGATGGAGATTCTCCAGGGGGAGTAGAGTACTCAAGGGCGGCCTTCTGGCAACGGTCCGCAACCCCTCTGCACAGCACCTCTGATCACCACATGCCCATTTTACAATGAGCATGTATCCTCTTCATCACCTCTGTGTGGCCGGGAAAGATGTGCGCATGATCAAAACCTCCAAACGGTACAGCAAAGGCCTACTTGCTGAAAGCCCCGCACCCCAAAACTGTCACCTGGGACCTGCACATGCACGGGCACCAGAGCCCACCCTCCTCGGTGTGCAGGAGGTGGCGCAACTGACAATGTAGACAGAGTGGTGCTGCTTCCAACTTCACCTAAATTGTGCCCAGCCAGCTTGTTAACTGCTGCTCTAAGGGTGAGATAAACACTCCTCTGTTCGATCCTTGCCAGATGTTACTTTTGCAATTTGAGGCCTAGAGATCTTAGGGAACTTGGTTAAGGCCACACAACAAGTGGCAGACCTTGAGTAAATGCTCTCCATTCACAGTGCACTGCTTCTGTCAAATCTCAAGCACTCAACCATTACTGACAGACACTTAAATTGTTCCCCAACTCTTGTTAGGAAATGTACTGCAGGGCATGGTGGTGCATTCCTGTAATCCCCGCACTTAGGAAACTGAGGCAGGAGGATCGCCTGAGTTCAAGGGTAGCCTGGACTCCAATAGTGACACCCTGACTCAGAAAAAAGGGGAGAAAGAGTTATTTTCTAATTAGGAAGGAAAAAAGCAGCCAAAAGACAATGCAGCCCATCAGAAATGCGTCTACTGGCAGACTGCGCAAATATTTCTGCTATTCCTTCCTCATTCTAGTGAACGATAATCAAAACAAAACAAAAATCTATTCCCTGTTTGAGTGAGAAAAGCTCTTAGGTTTTCTGACTCAGAATGCAACTCCCCACTCAGAGCCATCCTGCTTATCTACAGATGCTGACAGCTGGCTGCAGGAGGACGTGCAGGAACCCTCAGAGCACGGGTGTGGCACACAGCAGGCCCAGAGCAGGGGCACCAGGCAAGGCAGTGTATGAGTTAAGCACATGGACTCAGGAAGCAGCCTGGCGTACTTTATATCCTCCACTGCAGGCTGGAGGCATCTCTTCACCTGTTTACTACACAATTTCTTCAACTGGAAAACGAGGACAAGAGTATATTCGTATTGACGTGAGAGGGTTACAGGACATAATACCTAATACACGGCACGCAGAGCTCAATCAGTGTAGCCCCACGATACTCCTGTTATCATCTGACATGCTCCTAACAGGAAAAAGCCAAGGCTTTTACAATTCCTGTCAGAGTTGGTATTAACGGTTGATTGTTTGGAAAGCACCAACTAAACGATCAACTTCCAAAGCCAAAGCCAGGCACAGAGGTACTTGCCTGTAATCTGAGCTACCTGAGAAGCTGACGCAAGGAGGACCCTTGATTCCCCAGGGTCACTCTGCACAACACAGCAAGCCTGCACCTCAGAAAAGATCAATGTCCAACCTCTTCCTATTTCCGCACTTTCAAAGTATCCAAGCTGTGCCCACACGGACCATTCGAAGGGCCTGGACAGCTAGCTGTCCTCACTGTCCCATGTCGTGCCATGGGAACAGACAACAGACACCTTTGTGCTCTGCGAGATCACTTTTCAACTAGTGTGCTTTCAGAATCATCTCAGTTTTACGTGTGCATGGATTATTACCCTAGTGAGCTGGCATTAAAAGACAACTTTCATGCCAACTATTGACCCTGTCATCTCCCACAGTGTTTGTGGGTGGCGCATGCGAAGTGCATTCCAGACACTGCCAAGTTACCTACAGCGTGTTCTTGAAGCTGCTCCGGAAGCTCTTTCATTTCACCCTCAACTAGCTCTCTACTGTCGGACAGGGACTCTGGAAGGTTGTCAGCGTCCTCCTCTTCCACACAATCAGCAACGCTTCCATTATCAATTTCTGCTTCGTCCAACACACTGATATCCATCATGTCGATGTCCTGCAAGTTCTCCAAACTGGTCTCAACATCCTCCTGGGACAAAGTAAAATGAGTCCATCATGTTTGTGACCGCTGCCACCACCACTGCATTCCCCTGCCAACGGGACGCACGTACCTGTCCATCCCCAGAATTCTCCTCAAGCCCGTTATCCTCCACACCCTCCTCTTCAGGTTTCCGCCCTGAAGAGATAAGCATTCAGGTGTAAGATTATATTGTAGGCCTGTGAGGAGATATTCCACGTTGCCTGTGGTACCTCCTAAACTAAAAACACTGCGGCAACCAGGCCTTCGTGGCCTCAGCCCTGACTCAGGGAGTAGAAAGAACAGACACCCTGGCTGGCAATGGCAGCAGGCAGTGGTAGAAACTGGATCTCAGGAAAGCCGAGGCGGACCAGACTTGTCTTGAGGCCTGGCCTCCTTGTCAAGTGCCTTTGCTTAAGGAAGAAGAACATCGATACTAATGTGCTGCTTTTCAGTGAGAGAACACACAGTGTGCTCCCTACAAAAACAATGATATAAAGCCAAACATAATCAACAAAAGCAAAGGAAGTGAATGTTGCGCGAAGTGGCACATGCAACTCCAGCACTCAGAGGCTGAGGCAGGAGGATCACCATGAGTTTGAGGCACGCCTGGGCTACATAGTGAGTTCAAGGCTAGCCTGAACTACACAGCGAGACCTGTCTCAAAGTTCGAGGCAGACTGGCCTCGAACTCACAGTGACCCTCCTGAATTAGCCTCCGAACGTTGGAATTACAGGCTTGTACCACCCCCCAACAAGGATGCCATTTTTAAGACTTAAAAAGAGAAAGAGGAGAAAACAACAAGAACCAGAACCACAGAGGATCAAAATGTCCCACAGGAAAGTTACTCTAATTTGCATGGGAATTAAAAGTGCCAATCTTTCTGCATCTCTGCCTGGTGTCCTGGTTGGGAACAAGGAGGATGCTCACTGACCTTCACGGGTGACAGACACGGGGGACCAGAATGCCTCACTGACTGCATCTTCCACCTGGGAGGGGCAATGAGAGGTGCAGGCCTGAGCTGCTTTCTAAGGTCACTGTCGAGAGTCTCCTCTGCAAGCCCCATCATCTCCAGCCAGCACACTGGGACATGCAAGTCCCCTAACAGAAATCCAGGATGGGAAGTAGGCCAAAAGGGAGTATTTGTTTTAATCCCAATTCATCTGACTGCTGCCTTGACTGAATCGTTGTTGTTAATCTTATGTCCCTTTAAAAAATGCTCACTTATTTCCATGGCCTGTGTAAAAATTTCTGGCCCATCTTCAGGGCCTCAAACATGTCAAAGAAGTCATCTACCACAAGCCCTATATTATATAAAGAAATTTCTATCTGTAAGAAAGTTTAAAACAAATTAAGTAAATCCCATGCTGGGCTGGGGGATGCAGCTCAGTGATGTAACACTTACCCTGGCTCCTATCCTCAGTAATGGGAAAAAAGTTTCCTCCTCACATGTAAGTATATACTGTAACTTTTCTGTATCCTAATCCCATTCGTATTTCAGAATTATTTTGTTTAGAAATAAACAAAGGACCATCATACCAGTATACTACGTGTACACAGCCTTGGTCTGCAGGCAGGAACTCGACTTCTGGTTTATAATATACTTTCTTTGGCAAAAACTGCTGAGTTTAAAAAAGTCTGGAACTCAACTCACTAGTCTTTGCAAACACAGCAGAAAGATGTATCAGAAGAATTTCTACTAAATAATTACATTTGATGAAACTGCTATAATTCTACAATATATACACTGGGTTTTGTCCAGTTGTATTCTAGTTACTAGGAAAAGTAGAATAGCTGATTACCCCAAACTTGCCGTCCTTCATACTGTCCTCTCTTTTCATAAGGAAGGCAGTAGACATCAAGCAGAATTCCTTTCACTTTTACCCTGCCATCCTGGGCGTGCAACCCAGGACCTCAAGCATGCTAGCCAAGTGCTCTACTACTCAATCACATCCCCAGCCTTTAGAGCCAATTTTCTTCACACTAGTGCACCAATTACACCACTGCAATTAGGTAAGATTCACCTTTGTAAGTATATGAAGTAAAAAACTAGTTTGTCTTTACCCCACTGTCCTCTCAAGAGGTAAACACTCATACACAGAAATAAGCTTGTCATAGAAATGAAATCACACCATCAATACTTTCTGCAACTTCCTGTTACTGTTTTCTGAAACAGGGTCTCACGATGTAGTTCAGGCTAGCTTTGAACTCCCAGCGATTCTCCTGCCTTAGCCTCCTTTTTTTGGTTGTTTTTGGTGGGGTTTTTTTTTGGTCTTTTTGAGACAGGGTCTCGCTATGCAGTTCAGGCTGGCCTTGAGCTCACTTTGAGGCCAGGTTGGTCTCCAACTCACAATGATTCTCCTGCCTCAGCCTCCCGAGTGCTGGGATTACAGGTGTGTGCCACCACGCCCGGCCTGCCTCAGCCTTCTGAGTACTAGAATTATAGGAGTGTACCATCATGCCTGGCTTTGCAACTTATTTTCATCACTCAATAAACAATGGGATCTGGCACATTTTTATGTACTATAAAATGGACATTCCCTAGTTTAACTGTCTTCTCATTAATTTACTATCAACAGTTAAATCTTCCCACATCCCTGTCAATATTGGATACTAGGAACTGTGCAAATTTCGGCCAAGTGAAGCAAAGTGGTGTTTTGACTGTGTTTTCCTCCGTTACTGTGTAGTAGAGGAAAAACTGTATTTAAGTTATGTTTGCTCCTTCATCTACAGGCTCCCTGTTCAATTTAAACCAATGGTGGTGAACATATGGCATGTGTGCCACAGCAAGCTATTTATATCACTGAATGCTCTAAAAGGTTCGCCCTCACTGGTCTAAGCTCTTTTCTTGAGCATATTTTCCTTATAAATTTATAGAACTATTGAGTTTTCTCTGCTCACTTTTGCCTGTTCATATATGTATTTTTTCCTACAGCTGTGTATCTTACTTCTTTCGTCTTCATTGGGCAGGGTCTCACAATGCAATTCGGGCTGGCCTTCAACTCACTTTGCAGCCCAGGCTGGCCTTGAACTCAGTGATCCTTCTGCCTCAGCCTCCTGAGTGCTGGGATTACAGGTGTGCACCACCACAACTAGTTATTGATCTTTGTTAATAGAGGATTAAATAACTTTTATGTATGTATGTATGCATGTATATGTGTGTGGGGGCTGGGGATTTAGCTCAGCGGCACAGCGCCTGCCTGGCAAGCACAAGGTCGTGAGTTCGATTCCTGGTACCGGAAGAAAAACATGTATATGTGTGTGTATATATATTTTTTAAAATAATATTTCAGGTTCTCTTTAGGACTTTTCTCCCCTTGTACTTTAAAGTACTCTCCTAGCTGGAATATCTGTCTAACACCAGCAAGCCAACTGTTTCAACATCATTTACTGTAAAATCCTTTCAAATAGGTAAATCTTTAAATTTTCCACTGTTAGCAAAAGCCTATTATTTTTTTCCAGTACAGGGGATTGAACCCGGGACCTTTTACAGTAAGCCACACCCCCAACTCTTTAAAAATATTTTTATTTTAGGACAGGAGCATCCTAAATTGCCTGGGCTGGCTTGAATTCCTGACCCTTCCGCCTGAGCCTCCCAGGGTGCTGAGAGAACAGTCCTGTGCGACCCCCTTTTATCTTTAACATTTTTTTTTGTCTTTTTGACACAGGGTCTCCCTGTGCAGTTCAGGCTGGCCTTGAGCTCACTTTGTAACCCAGGCTGTCTTGACCTCACAATGATCCTCCTGCCTCAGCCTCCCAAGTGCTGGGATTACAGACGTGCACCACCACACCTGCCTTATCATTAAAATTGAAGCAAGTTCCTTCCCTTTTCCTCCCAAATTTTAGAGTATTCTGGTGCATTCTTTAAAATCTTAGGATAAATTACAAAGGGTTTTTTTAGATG
The DNA here is from genome assembly GCF_000276665.1 of Chinchilla lanigera. NCBI lineage: Eukaryota > Metazoa > Chordata > Mammalia > Rodentia > Chinchillidae > Chinchilla > Chinchilla lanigera. The sequence goes on from NW_004955495.1 coordinate 3,766,388, forward strand.
ACTGGGGATGATCAACAACTTTCTCTTATGAAGTGAAAAAATACAGGAAAACTCTGTGAGTTACATCATAGGTCTCAAATATTTCCTCTTAAGTTAGTTGGTATTTAAAAACAGCGTGGCTGGGTGCGGTGGTACAGGCCTATAATCCCATCACTCTGGGATGCTAAGGGACGAAGATCACAAGTTTAAGCCCAGCCTGGGAATTCAGTAATTTAGGGAGACTGTCTCAAAATCAAAAGGGCTGAAGCTGTAGCTCAGTGTAAAGGCCCTGGGTTCACTTCTCAATGTCATAAAAAATAAATAAAAACATACTCTGTGTGTGTTTCAAGAATCTCATTGTTGTTCAGGTTGGCCTTGGAATCCTGGGCTCAAGTGATTCTCCTGCCTCAGACTCCCAAGTAGGTGGGACTACAGGCAAGTATTACCATGGCCCTCTAAAAAACACTATATAGCTATCTGGCAACATTTTAATCTTTGATTTTAAAATGATACAATTACCAATTAAAAAAATCCAGGAGAATCAAGCAGTAAACAATTATAACTAGCTATAAAGTTACGTAGGTGGACTGCCCCCAGTAGACTACAGATTATTAAATCCAGGACCTCTGTGTTGAATACTGAGCTATATCCCTAGCCTCTTATGTACGTGTGCATATACATACACATATATGTATATATCAATAAATAAATATAGATTTTTTTTTTTTTTTTTTAAATTTAGGAGTTTTTTTTTTTTTTGGTATAGGGAACCAAACTCAGGATGCATTCTTAAGTGCTCCTACCTCAGCCTCTCAGAATGGGGGGATAACTAGTGAGTTTCACCAGGCCAGTGACCTTTTCACGTGTCTTTGCCTGGCTTCAGACTGCTTTACCATTGAGCCCAGTAGGCCTCTCAACCCCAGGCGTAGCTGGGGAGGAGTGAAGATCCCAGTAGCTAAGAGCACACCTCCATGTGCAGACCTTGATTTCTTACTGTTGTTCACAGGGAAGCAGGGCACCTGTTTCTGGGGATGGAACAGGAAAGGTACAAGATGAGACTGGAGTACTCTCCTGTGTCAGAAAGTACTGATGCCCCCAAGGAAAAACGTGAACATCCTCACGTAACACAGGAGCCACCTGGCGGGACTTGCACTGGGACAATCAGCACATCATAGTAAATAAGAATAACAGCTTATCATCTGTTGAATAAAATAGAAATGTCTCAGTTTACACTGATAAATGGGGAGAAGTATTCCTTAAAGCAGAAAACCAAGTATTGCACAGAAGGAAAAATGAAAGGAGAAAAAATTACCATTTGACAGGCATCACAAAGGACTGGACAACAGTCAGTGGATTTTGCACCTGGTGGAGACAGACTGTACATGTATAATCTCAACCTACGTTCTCCACAACTCTCAGAAAGGCAAGGACCCAAACTCACCAGCAGGGAAAGTGACCACCACTTCACACAGCCAGAAATGATGCAAAATGACAACTGTGTGTGTCCTGAAAAGGACACTCTGAGAAGCAAAGAACACTGCTAGTGGTGTTTCTTCTTTTCTTGCATTGCTTCATCTGTAAGCTAGGAAAGCACTCTACCACTGAGCCACACCTAGCCCACTGTTCATTTGATTTTGGAAGCTATGATTATGTAATGTAATGTAATGTAATGTAATGTAATGTAATGTAATGTAATGTAATGTTCTCTCACCTTTAAGAAACACTGTAGAAGGACAGGGCTTGCAATGCGTTCACAGTTTAGGGAGGCCCTGTGTGGTAGCACATACCTACAATCCAGGCTGAGCCAGGAGTGCAGGTTAGTTCAAGGCTACCCTGGACTACATAAGACCCTGTGTCTCACAAAACCAAAAAACCAACCAACCCAAAACAGTGTAGAGAGAAAGAGGAAGGCAGCAAAAGAAGTAAAATGCTAACATTTAGCGAATCTGGGTGAAGAATACATGAGAATTCTTTACATTAATCTCACAACTTTTCTGTAAATAAAAATGTTGTATCAAAACAACCTAAGCAGTACAGGATTAAGTAATACTTAAAAAGCTGACTTTGCTTCTCCAAGTTATAGTCTCAAACATCGCAAAACATTCTATTAAATTGTATTTGTGATCATCGCACTACAAAGAAATTTACTTTGCTGATAATTATTTTAAGATTCTGGCTGATCGTGATGGCGCACGCCTATAATCCCGGCACTCAGGAGGCTGAGGCAGAAGGATCATTGTGAGTCCGAGATCAGCCTGGGCTACAAAGTGAGCTCAGGGCCAGCCTGAACTGCATAGTGAGATCCTGTCTCAAAAAAAAAAAAAAAAAAAAAGATTCTGCCCGAAACAGTATGGATATTTTGGAGGTGTCTTTTTTTTTCCCCCAGTACCGAGAATCGAACTCATGACCTTGTACTTGCCAGGCAGGCGCTGTGCCACTAACAAGGTCTTGCTATGTAGTTCAGGCTGGCCCTGAACTCATTTTGTAGCCCAGGCTGGCCTCAAACTCACAGCAATCCTTCTGCCTCAGCCTCCCAAGTGCTTGGATTTACAGGAGTGTGCCACCTCATTCAGCTCTCGTTATGGATGTTTTGGAGGAATGCTGAGATTTGAAGTATGCTTCCAAAATTTTAAAGTAGAATTCATTCATTAAACACATCATTTTATTTTCAATTAAAATCTTGGTAAGAACCTAATAAGGTACTCAAAAAATAATTCAGTAAAACTTAACAGACCTGTACTACTAAATATCAAAATGGATTGCAAAGCTCCAGAATATAAGTATACCAAGGGAGAGGAGGGACCAGACAGAGAAGTTTTATTGTATGGTTTCATCTTATATGAAATTCTAGAATAAGTGAAAGTAATCTCTGGTGAAGATAATCACAAGTGTTTTGTTTTTGCTGGGCTGGGGTTGGTGACTAGTCTTCAGTGTGGGAAATGTTCCATACTTTGATTTCACTTGCCACTCACACAATATGCAAAGATAAATTCTAAATGATTTCAATCCCCTGAAGTAAAAATAAAACCATTATCCAGGTGTGGTGGCATATGACTGTAATCCCAGCACTCCAGAGGCTGAGAGTTCATACTAGCCTCAAGTAGATATCAAACCTTGTCTCAAAAACAAACAAAGCAAAACAAAACAGAGTAGTATAGACACTACTCTATAACATAGGGTATTTTCTCTTTTTAACCACAACATAAAGCTTGGAAGCCAGACAGAATAGGCTGGGTGCACTGCCCATATAGAAGTGCAAGACCGCTGGGGATTTGGCTCAGCGGCACAGCGCCTGCCTAGCAAGCACAAGGTCCTGAGTTCGATTCCCGGTACCAAAAAACAAAACAGAAGTGCAAGAACCAAAGCACCACAAACAAGTCAAATAACAGACTAGAATAAACAACTGCAATATTTTCTATAAAGAACAATTACAACTCTGTAAAAACTGTGCAAAGGGCATAAAAAGGCAATTCAGAAAGCTTAAATGGGCAATTATCGGAAGCTGTCAAATATGTAAAGAAACACAAATGAAATTTTATCTGCAGAAAAATGCAGCCAAATACAACAAAATACTTTTATTCTAACAGGCAACTTAAACAACTACCACCATCACCCTCACCCCCACCCTCCACCGTTAATAAGAGTTTAAAGAAATTGGCGCCCACTGCTAGATAGACATTAACTGGTACTGCTGACGAGCTACCTTAAAATAAAAATGTCAAAAACTTTGACCCCTTAATTCTGCCATGATTAAAAAGTACACTCTTTCCTGGGCACAGCCGTGTGCATACCCATAGTCCCAACAATTTGGGAGGTTGAGATAAGATCACTCAGACCCAGGCTAATCTGGGTAACATAGCAAGGCCTTATCTCCCCCCAAAAAAAAAAAATCCCTTTGACTTTAAAGTGGTCCTTCTGGTTCACAGCAACACTGAAAATTACAAATGCCTAGTAAAAACTGCCAAAAACCTATGACAGACTAATGAGTTAAAGGTAATACTCTGAAAGGATTTCTATTAGTCTGTTGAAAAAGAATAAGGCCTATTTATTTCATTTGTAGGACCATGGGAAAGACATCCTGTTCTAAGTGAAAAAAGCAAATTACAGAAGATTTTTAAAACAGGGCCAGTTTCTTCACAGAAAGATGCATGCATTCAATTGTGTATGCGTATCTATATATGTATATAGATATATATATATATATCTATTTACTTGCTGGGCAAGTAAATAACACTTGTCTCGGGAGGCTGAGGTAGGAGCATAGCCCTGAGCTTGAGGCCAGCCAGAACTACGTAAGTGAGATCCTGTCTTTGGACACAGATATTTAAATACGTGGATGTACATAGAAAATCTGAAGAACCAGGCCCCCACTTTCACTAGTGTGTTGTTTCTGTTTTTTGGGTTTTTTTTTTTTTTTTTTTTTTTTTTTTTGTCTTTTGTTCCGGCACCAGGAATTGAACTCACGACCTTGCGCTTGCCAGACAGGCACTTTGCCGCTGAGCTAAATCCCCAGCCCCTAGTGTGTTGTTTCTGACTGGAAAGGGTGGCTGCAGGTCCAAAGAACAATCCATTAATCGAGGAGTATCACGCACACTTATCAATCCCTCATACCTTTGCTGGATCTCTTGGGTGTTTTCTTGTTTCCTTCGGATGTAATTTCAATTTCATCAGGGTTACCACCTTCATCTTCAATTGCCTAAAGGGAAGGTATAAAAGCTGACCAAAGAAAACACAACCAGGTGCAGCGGCACAAACCTATATTCTCAGTGACTTGGGGGCTCAGGTAGGAGGACCTCTTCTGCCCAAGAGTTTGAGATCAACCCAGATTAACACTGTAAGCCCTCCTTTTAAAAAACAAAAACTACACACACACACACTTTCCCAGAATCCTCATGAAGGATGGGAAGCCCTTCTTTAGAATACAGTTGTTGAAAAAATACAAAAAACAAAACAAAACAGAAAAATAGAATACAGTTGCTACTGCAATCTGAAAATGCCCTCAGTAGGCATCTATTCTCCCTGTCCATTTCTTATCGTGCTCTACATGGGAACAGGAGCTCTGGAAATAAAGAGACAAGTTCATAACTTGGGGACATAGGCAGTTTTACTATTTCTGGGCCCAAAAGAACTCAAAAAGAGAAAGGCGCCCTGAATTTCTTTTGGCTTTAGCCAACAACCTGCACTTTAACCCTCCAGCCTCACCTCTCTATGCCATGCCTGTCCTCTGGACAGTCGGGATAAAATACTGACACTCTCTGGCTGAGCGCCCACTGTGTGACAAGCTTAGGACCACACACATCCTACCACCTCCGTCGGGATCTTCTCTTAACCATAGGTGCCCTGCCTCGCACATACTGAGTATGTTTCTTGGCAGGCACTGGCTCTCACCCTAAGCATTTGTTATTCAGGCCCCTTGCCCAGGACTGCACCAGCACGGACGAGACACTGCACATCAGTACCGATACTGCTGACGACACTCCTAGAAATGGGGTTCAGGTTTGGTTTCACTTAGAACCTTTTTTCTCTTTATTATACTATCTTTTTTTTTCAGTCTTTTTGAGACAGGGTCTCACTATGCAGTTCAGGCTGGGTTTAAGCTCACTTTGTAGCCCAGGCTGGCCTTGAACTCATAACAATCCTCCTGCCTCAGCCTCCTGAGTGCTGGGATTACAGGCGTGTGCCGCCACGCCCAGCTCTATTGTACTATCTTGTGAGCTCAAGTTCTCATTTGCTTTGTTTTGCTTTTATAGTACTACGGACCATCCCAGGGCCTTTCACATGCTAGGGGAGTTCTCTACCACTAAGCTATACCCTCACCTACACACCGTTTGTTTAAACCCATTTTAAGTGCTATGTTTTACCTACAGACAGTTTCAAAAGTCTCAAATTTTCTCAGGAGTTTCTCAGCTTGATAAGTCCCAATTTAGAATGGGACTTGGGGTTCTGCACAGAATCTCTACCAAGAGCAAAGACAACCTCTCCTCTACATGAAACCCAGGAGGAGGAACCAGTTCGGTCTTGAGAGTAAGGAAAAGCACAGTCAGTCCCTCGCCCTCTGCCTGGCAACAGTCAATTCTGAACTGTCACAAACACAGACCTGCCTCAGGCAGGAGGCAGTCATTCTACCCACAGCGCCTCCCATGGTGCAGTGTGTAGTCACCCTTATAGGCCTAAGCAAATCCCTCCGCTTTTTCCTCTTGCAGTTCTTGGCAAAAACTAGGAACCAGACACCAACTGGGTGACAAAGTGGGAAAGGAAGCTCCCTGATTCCAGCTTTGCTCTGGTACACCAACAGGGTACCGGCTGATGGCATTTCTGCACTGACACCACATCCTTGAGAAACTGAGAAGAGGGAGAAGGAATCAGGGATGCATTTGTACCTGCCAGGATGACAATGGAAAAAAAAGGGGAAGGTTTTCGAGGTCATACACTAATCCCAGACAGGAGCCTGACAGAACAGCTCACCGCCAAAAGGAAGCTTTGCAGGCCTTCTGACTGCAGATAGGGCGCCTTCACTCAGTGTGACTGACAGAAAGCTCTAAGACAGGGCCCCACACCTCCCAGCTGTGAACTTCCACCCTTTCTGCATTTTCTCCAGGTCAACAGAGGCCCTGCTCTGTTTCAACGAAGACTGAGTAACTATGGAGAAAGAAACAAAAGCTTCAACTTTAAAGAGGTCCAAGCCCTCTGGGCACATCAATCTGCTCTTGAGCTTAAGCTTCTTCCTGACAAAAAAGGAAAATATTCCCTACTTCATCTTAATAGTAAATGCTAATGAAACCCCAAACTTCTTTGGTTTTTAGGGTCCAGGAAGATGCAATGACTCACCAGTCCCTGGCGCAAGGGCTGGGGGGCAGGCGGTACAGCTAAAGACTGCAGGGAAGAAGCCCCAAGACTGCAATAGGTGAGAGAAAGGAGAAAAAAGCAGCCCCCCAAAAGAAGGAAAACAGGGCACTAACTGGGTGCTAACCACTTTTACAAAGGGATCCCTCAGAATCCTCCAAGGTTAGAGACCAGATCTATAAATGAAGAGGTGCAGCGGAGAGGAAAATCAAATTGTGATAACAATCGCAAGCAGTGTTTATGTGTGCCAGGCAACAAGCCAAACCATGCCACGCGACCTTATCTAATCCGGAAAAACAAAGCACTATCGTTTTTCTTTTAAAACCTTCTAACCCTACACCTTTTTAGGCTTTTTTTTTTTTTTTTTTGGTGAGACAGTGTCTCGATTAAAACTCACTATATAGCCCAGGCTGTCCTCGAACTCCTAGCGATTCTCCTGCCTCAGCCTCCTGAGTGCTGGGATCACAGGGGTGCGCCCCCACACCCGCTTAACCCCTACACTTTTAAGTGCTGAGGTAGGTAGGAAGATTGCAAGTTCAAACCCAACCTAGGCAACTGCGCCAGATTCAATCTCAAAATAAATAAGAAAAACGAGCTGGGGAGGTAGCTCGGTGCAAAGGCCCTGAATCCCTCCTTTACCCGCCCCCAAAGAAACAGACTCAAAAGAGGTTAAAGGTCTACGCCCAACACCTAGCCAGACGACCCGATCGGAGAAGTTCCAAAGCTTTTTCCCCCTCTAAACCTAACAGCAAGCGTACACGTTGGGGCACGCCCGCAATCCCAGCACTCGCGGGGGGCGGGGGGGGGGCGCTGAGGCAGGAGGATCGCCCCGATCACAGGCGATCAGAGACCAGCCTGGGCTATACAGTGAGTTTAAGGCCTGCTTGAAATACAAATCAAGACTGCCTCAAAAAAATAAAACACAACCCCCCCCCACAAAACCTAACAGTATATATCTGACATTCCCAATCGCTGACAGATGTCTTTCCTTCCTGCTACCCCAGGCTAGTCCTTGGAAAAATCATTAAAACCAGTTTCGTTTCTGCCCCCGCCACGGACATTTCCCCGAGCTGTTTACTTTCCAGCCTTCCCCCGGGAAGCCCGCACTGACGGCAAACAGGAGGACCGGCTTAGGTTCAAATCCCGCCTCTCCGCGCCCCGGCTGGGTGACCTTGGCCGAACCCCTTCGTCTCAGCAAAGTGCGGATTTCGGGGTACCGTCCAGCTATGGAGGCCGGGAAGGGACGCGCGAGGTGCTACCTCAGCGCTGGGGCCCACGTCGCAGGCCCGCAGGCCCCTGGGACGGCGGCCGCTTCTCCCGTCTGCATCCCGTCCCCCTCTTCTCGCCCCAGGGTGGCGCCGAGACCCGAACCCAGGCCTGGCCCGCCTCGGAGCATCCCGGGGCCTGGAAGAGCCGAGAGACGCCGGCGCCAGGCCGGAGGCGGCCGAGGGAACACAGTCGCGGCCGCGGGGCTCTCCAACCCACCCCGGGCCCACCCCCGAGCCTCAGCGCTACCTTTTTCAGCCGCTCCATCAAAACGCTCTTGTTGCCGCTGGAATCTAGATTCCGCTTCCTCAGTTCCGCCCGCAGGTCGATCACCCGCAGGTCGCTGAGGCGCCGCGTCCCGGTCTCCGACGAGGCGGAGCTCAGAGCCGCTGCGCTCGCCGCACCCGAATCTCCTAAACCCGACAGCGTCTCCGCCATTCCAGGGACCCTGGTGCCGTCGTCCCCTTCACACAGAAACGGGCCGGTTTTATCTCCGCTCCTAGCACAAAATGGCGCCTCCTGCGAGGAAACCGCTCCAGCCGTCCGGCGCGCCTCGCTTCTACGCAGGCGCATCCGGCGCAAGACCGACGCTCCAAATCGCGTCTGCACATGCGTGGTGAGAACCTCGGGAAGATGCGCGCAGGCGCGCTTCCCCTCATCGGCCTCCCGCCGCGGACGACAGCGACGCATGCGTACTGCAGTGGTGGCGCCTGCGCGTTCTGGCGGGAACTGGAGGTTGGTCGGTGAGTGAGCGTGCCTGAGGCTGAGAATGCTCGTGGGAACGGTACGCATGCGCGGCCGCAAAGCGGGGCGGGAGGAAGCGAGTGCGTTTTCCTCTTAGGCGGCGCCATTTTGTGCTCAGAACCGCTACAGCTGCCGGCGGTGAGGCGGCTGAGCCGCGCTAGCAAGGATGGCGGAACCTCTGGCGGGGTCGGCGGACTCGGGTTCTGGCACGGCTGTTCTGGGCTTTGGCTCCTCGGAGACCGGAACGCGGCGGCTTAGCGAGTTGCGGGTGATCGACTTGCGAGCGGAGCTAAAGAAGCGGAATTTGGACACTGGTGGCAACAAGAGCGTCCTGATGGAGCGGCTCAAGAAGGTGAGAGGGCGCGGGAACCCGGCCTGTCACCGCGACCCCGCGACTTCGGGCGGCCCCCAGCCGCCGCGGTTGGGCCCGGGGTCCGCGCTGTGTGACCTTGGCCGCCGCTGCCCGTCTCTGTGCCGCGCGCGCCCCCCGGCCTCGTTGCTGCCCCTCACCCCCGGGCGCGCTTCAGGGCTCCGGTGGCTCGCGGAGCGGCCCTGGACGTGTGCTGGGCTTGGCGTGGACGCTCGAATGGGTGACCTTGAACAGGCGCTGCCGCGCGCCCCGCGCCTCAGTTTGCTCCTCTGCAGAACGGGCGCCTGCGAGCGCGGGCGGGCTGCTCCCCGCGGCCCCTGCGCCCCGCGCCTCGTCCGG
>NW_004955495.1:3776330-3801727 GCF_000276665.1 Chinchilla lanigera
GCGGGGGTGCGCGGGCGGCCTCAGCCGGGGGAGGAGGACCGCGCAGGGGCCCGTCCGAGGCCAGCCACGGCCGTGTAGCGAGACCTTCTCCGCACCACAGCGCGCGCCGGCTCGGGTGGCCTTTTTGGGGACGCTCGTTGACCTCGATTCCGCAGCAAGGCTCACAGTGACCCTGTCCTTTGTCATTTGGGCCCTGGGTTCAGACAAGCCAAGTTGTGCTGGGTTCATCCTGTGCCTGGGGGTTGCAGCCCACAGAACAGAAGCAGTGTCGGCGGCTTGCAAGGACAGTTGCCTTTGTGTTTTGGGAAGTAGCCACTGGGAGAGGACAGGGTGTGCCCCGGGCTCTTAATAAGTAACTTTGTGAAAATTTGTTTCTTCCCACAGGCGGTTCAGGAAGAAGGGCAAGATCCTGATGAGATTGGCGTCGAACTGGAAAGCACAAGCAGGAGGACGCCGAAGAGATGCGCTAAAGGTAGCCACCGGTCCATACTTACCGAGCAGAGGGATGGGCACTGCGGCCTTGCTGCCTTGGTACCCGCGGGCTGCCGTCTAGGAAGTGGGCTCTCTCCTCACTCCCTGTCAGCCAGCTGTGCCAGGGCTGCACAACAGCACACACGTGCTGAGTCAAATTCAAATAGGGAGCGTGTCAGCCCTTGTCTTCGGAAAGGACAGAGTAAGGCTATCCCAACTGAGCTGAGCAACAAATGCTGCCTCTGCCTGGCTTCTTTCCTTGTTCAAAAAACTCGGTGGCATGGGAAATGTCGCCAGCCCAAGGTGAAGGAAAGACGGGCTTCCCTAGGGTCCAGAATAGATTGCTGGGGTATTTGCACCCAGCCTCTATTTTTACCAGTGTGTTGTCTTCTGTTTTCCTTGGTGCTGGGATCACACCCAGAGCCTTGCAGGTGCTCGGGGTGTGTTGTGCCTCTGACAACACTTGTGATGTTTTAAAAATCAAGATGTAGCTGGGCCTAATGGCAAAGGCCTGTACTACTGGCACTGGGGAGGCTGAAGCAGGGGAATCACCCTGAGTTCAAGACGAGCCTGAGCTACATAGCGAGATACTGTCTCAAAAAAAACCCCAGGTGTGGCACATGCCTATGATCCCAGCACTTAGGAAGCTAAGACAGGAGGTTCACTGCAAGTTTGAGACCAGCCTGGGCTACATAGTGAGTTTAAGGACAGTCTGAACTACATAGCAAAACTCTATCTCAAAAAATAATGATTTATAAGCTCTTAAATTTTCACCTAAGATAGTCAGTTCAGTGCTTTCTAGGCTAGTCACAGGCTGTATGCCCACCATCACTTGTCTAGCTGTGGAACATTGTTGTCATGCCAAGAGGAAACACCATTCTTGTCAGTGGTCAGTCTGCAGCCCCTTCTGTCTACAGCCCCTTCTGTCTGCAGCCCTTGGCACCCATGAACCTATTCTCAGTCTCTGTAGGTTTGCTTGTTCTGGACATTGCTTTATTTCATTTTTCGGAGGCAGGGTCTTGCTGTATAGTTCAGGCTGCCCTTGATCTCAGTATGTAGCCCAGGCTGGCCTCGCTTAAACTTGTGGCAAGCTTCTCATCTCAGCCTCCTGAGTGCTGGGGTTACAAGCATGCACCACCATGCCCGGCTTGTTCGGGACATTGCACAATGGGACTTACACAGCATGGCGTTTTGTGTTAGTTTCTTAGTGACGGTCTTCAAACCCCAGCTTTGTGACCTGTGTCAGTACTTTATTTCTTTTTGTGATTGATAATCACTTATTTTCAGAGATACCTAAAGTTACGACTTGGAACCCTTTGCCATTAGCTCTGTCCTGCTCATCAGATTTTCTAGGGAGAAGGACAATATATCACTTAAGAATTTAGGTGCTGGAGGGCTGGGGATATAGCTCAGTGGCATAAGCACCTGTCTGACAAGCAGGAGGTCATCAGTTCGATCCCTGGTACTTCAATCAATAAATCAATCAATCAATCAATCTTTTTTAAAAGGGGCGGGGAATTTAGCTCAGTGGCACAGTGCCTGCCTGGCAAGCGTAATGTCGCGAGTTCAATTCCCGGTACCGGAAAAAAACAAAAAAACCCAAAAAATTTGGGTGCTGGGCTTGCTTTTTTGTGTTTTGTGGTGCCAGGGTCCTTGTGTCCTAAGCACGGAGTTCATTCTGTGGCCCAGACTTGTTTCTGGAAGGTGCTGTATGGAAATTCTCTCAGCTGTCAATGTTCCTGTTGTAGGAAAAGGTACTAAATTCAAGTAGTGAGAACAGCTGCTTAGAAAGTAAAATGAAATTCAGCCTGGCGTGGTGGCACACACCTGTAATCCCAGCACTCAGGAGGCTGAGGCAGGAGGATCACTGTGAGTTCGAGCCAACCTGGGCTACAAAGTGAGCTCAAGGCCTGCTTGGACTACATAATGAGATCCTGTCTCAAAAAAAAGAAAAAAGAAGAGAGAAAGAAAGTGGAAAGGAATTCAACTGTAGCTCTCCTAACTATCCCTGTTTAAAGAGCTTCTCTTACAAAAACAACTTTTCTATAACACCTCTGGGTAAAACTGGTGCAAATATTTTGAAAAGTTAAGTTTTTCAGTTGGGTTACATAAGGAGTTGAAGTTAGGATTTACATCTGAGACGTTGCTGTGTCTTTGTTGTCCCTGAAAGTGTTGGACTCTCAGCTGGGACACTGAGCAGGTGGCAAATGGGAGAGGCCAGTGGCCACAGGATAAGCACCTGCTTTGCCTGCTTGGCAAGCGCAAGATCCTGAGTTTGATTTCCGGTATTTTTTTAAAAAAAAAAAAGGCCAGAAATATGGCTCAGCGGCATAAGTGTCTGCCTGGCAAACGTGAGGTCTTGAGTTTGATTACCGGTAACAAAAAAAAAAGACAAAAAACAAAAAGTTACAGTAAACCAAGGGTGGTTTATTTTAGCGTGGTGGTGCACACTTGTATCGGGAGGCTGAGGCAGGAGATTCGTTGTGAGTTTGAGACCATCCTGGGCTGCAAACTGAACTCAAGGCCAGCCTACTGCATAGCGAGACCCTGTTTCAAAAAGACCAAAAAAAAAAAGCAGCAAGCTGGACATCCAGCCTGTGCGGCTTGGGTGGGCTTTTCCTGGAGCTGGGGGTGGAACCCAAGCCTTGGTGCTGGGTGCACCCCTGCGTGGTGCCTTAGTGTGGGGTGCATTTCTGTGGTTACTCATAGGCATTTTGTTGTCGGGTCGGTTTGTGGGAAATCACTTGCTTTTAGCTTTGTCTCGCTTTTCTTTTGGGATGTTTGTTTCAGTTTGAACCGGTTGTGAAGTCTTCAAGTGTTTCGCTATCTTGTGAAAAGTCTCAGCTTTGATCAGTCACTGAGGCCTTCATGTCTCCTGTCCTTGTTGAGGGCTTTCAGAGAGCGCAGGCTGAGATGCGATTCCAAGTGACGGGCAGATCTGTGGCTTCTCCCTGTGATGTGTTCTGACTGAGACGGAGTGCTCCTCCTGGGTAAACTAAGTAGAAGGTCAGCACTGGAATGTTCCTGATCAAACGATTCTTCTTTAATTAGGGCAAAAGATGGAGGAGGAAGGCACAGAAGACAACGGCCTGGAAGAAGATTCCAGAGATGGGCAGGTATGTGCTGTCCCGGGAGAGCAGCGCCCAGATTCTTTCTGTCCTGGTAGCTGATGCGCCGTCGTCCTCTTCCAGGAGGACGTGGACTCGGGTCTAGAGAACCTGCAGAGCATGGACATGGTGGACATGAGTGTGTTAGACGAGACTGAAGCTGAGGACAGCAGTGCCCCAGACTTTGGGGAGGAAGGCGGTGGCGAGGACAGCATTCTCCATTCCTTCTATGACAGTAAAGAGTACGTGGCTGCGCAGCTGGGACAGCTTCCAGCTCAGCTCTCGGAACACGCTGTAGGTAACTTGGAGACACGTGGTATGCGCCGGGGGCAAGGGCTCTGTCCCAGGGAGAGCTCCGCCAGCCGCCATGAGCCCAGTGTGCTGCCTAGCCCTGGCTAAATAGACCTGGCGAGTATTTTTAGAATATTTTGGCAGGGAGACTCTTTCGAAACATGTAAGTTATAAAGTGGAAAGCCCACACAGCTACAGATATGTTTTTCCATTTAAGAGAGAGTTTTTTTGGACAGCTTTTTAAATTTTGAGTCAGGGTCTTCTTAAGTTGTTCAGGCTGGTCTTAAACTTTTGATCTTCCCGCCTCTTCCTTCTGAGTAGCTGGGATAACAGTCATGTGCCAGTGTGTCTGGCTCAAGAAATAGATCTTTTTTTTTTTTTTTTTTAAGGGCCTTTGCACTGGGTTACATTCGTAGCCCTGTCCTTTTTTTATTTTGAGATAAGGTTCTTGCTGAGTTGCCTGGGCTGGGCTTGAGCTCGCAGCCCTTATGCCTCAGCTTCCTAGGATGCTGGGATGACAGGCACACACCTCCAGAGCCAGCTCTGATACTTTAATCGGACTGGCCTTGTATGGCCAGCTTTTGTAGTTGGGGGTTTTTGTTGTTGTTCATGGAAAGTATCACGATTTTCCACTTTGGGGGAAATGCCTTTTAGGATCACACCCTACCCTTATCACCAACTGGTGGGAGGGTGGGAAGTGGGCACTGGGTACTCGAGCCACAGCAAGTTAGCCCTCAGTTGGTGCTGTTTGGGAATGCATGTGCCTCTGAAGGGTATAACTGCTCTCTTGTGTTTTGGTTCCTGGAGATGTCTGGGTCCTAGGTTCATGATCGGAGGCAGAGAGAAGGATCGTTTTCTTTTTCACATGAACAGATAAGGGTCTTCAATTTTAGTGGACACTTTTCCCTTTGTTTGGTACCTAAGAGAGAACATGATCCATTTAAATGCAGACATGGTGATGCACACCTGTAATTCCAGCACTGAGACTGAAGCAGGAGAATTTCTAGAATCTCAGTGCCAGCCTGGGCTACAGAGTAAGTTCAAGACCGGCTTGAATTGCATAGCAAGAGCCAGTCTCAATGGGAAAAAAAGGCCTATAATAAAGCTCTATTAACATAAAGGTATATTGTAAAGTTGGGGATGGTGTCACACACCTGTAATCCCAGCACTCGGGAGGTTGAGGCAAGAGGATTGCAGCAAGTTCAGGGCCACCCTGGGCTACATAGCGAGACCCTGTCTCCAAACAAAAATGCATGTTTTAAGTAAAGTAGCCTAGACCCGAGCATCCAGCTACAATATTTATTGTCCCCAGGTGAAATCCACCTGATCGTTTGGAGTTGTTAGGGGACATGTGGTTGGGGCATGTGTCAGTCACCAGTGCACGGAAACTGCCTGGCAAGCTCATTTTCCCTTTGTTGAGTCAGGGCCAGGGCCAGGGCCGCTGGCTTGTGTGCAGAACAGAGGGGAGTGAGGCGCGCTGATCGAGGGGGGCCCGCAGGTGGACAGACATGGGACAGACGCGAACACAGGTGGCCTCGACAGCAGGGAGGTGGAAGCCTCGGTGCCGCAGCGCTGGTCTCCACAGAGTGGTCTCATCTCCTCTTCCAGGTGGATGGGGAAGGCTTCGAGAGCCCTTTGGAAGCTTCATCATTGGACTTCAAAGTAACTCCGGTAAGCTACCGCTGGATTCTTTGACACTAGAGACTAGTGAGTGTTGATTTTCCAAGATGTGGAGTGTGTGCGCGTGCGTGTGCAGCGGGTCAAGTGCCCAGCTAGGTGGGCTGGAGGTCAGTGGAGCAGGCCCTCAATCTGTGTCCCTAGCGAGGCTGTTCTGGGACCCAGAAGCAGCGTATGGCAGAGAAGAGAGCAGGGTGCAGGCAGTGTGAGCAGTGCGCGGGAGCTTGCTGCAGAAAGAAGGGGCGACCACTGCAACCCCTAAGCCCAGGAAAGATGCGGCCTGTGGTCTGAGCCTGCGGAATGTTAGGGAGGTGTCATAGGCAGGTTGGTTAAAGGGAACAGGTTTTCCTCACAGATAATAGTTGGGGGAAGTGTTATGTTCTCAAGTCCAGTGTGGGGACCGATGGCGGGCTGTGTGACTGACCTATGCTTTCACCCAAGAACCTTGGCCAGTTGCAGGGACCAATGGGTGTAGCAGCCAGACTCAGGCTTAAATTCCCCGGCCAGGGACCGCCACTGCCCACGCTGGTCCTGCAGGAGCCTCACAGCAGCAGGCTGGTCTATCGTGGGTGACCAGATGCTGAGTATGGGCTGCCAGCAGGGAGTGTTCCCAGAACAGGTCTTTATTCATAGTTGTCCAGAGTTGTCCTCTCTAGGGAAATGTCCCCATGTGGTTTTTAAAGTGATGTGTGGATTTGCTCTTTTTTTTTCTCTTTAATATAGGATATTGAAGAACCTCTCTTGGAGCCAGGTACTGATAAGAGAAACGCGACAGTCTGGTTTGGAAGTTTTCCGCTAGTCCTATTTGAAAGCTATGTATATCTTAAGCTGTGGTATGGTCTTGTAAATCACCCTAGTGGTGGACAATCCAGATCGTACAAGGATCAGAGATTGGAAACCCATGCATATCACCAGATCTGTGGGCGTGTCGTCCGGGCTTCTCCAGGCAAATGTAGCGTGTGAGACGCAGGGATGCATTTTATCTCTGACCACGCAGTGTCATTTAAGTAATGTCCCCCGTGATTCCGCCACGTGTTTCCACACACGAAACAGATCTTGTGATATTTGGCCGCAATCCTTTGGTTAACACAGTTGAGGCAGGCTAAGCTGGTGTCAGGGCTCGCGCCGCCCAAGAAGGGCTTGGATCCTGAAGAGAAGAGCAGGGTTTCTTCATGAAAACTCGCAACCTGCCGTTTCCCCCGCTGGACTGCGTTTCTCTCCCGCCAAAGACGGAAGAGGCTCTCCTGAACTGTTCGCTAACTGCAATTCAAAGAAACGGGAAGTTGAGCTGTTCTCAGAACAGTGATTTGTTCGGTTCTGCACCGTGGACATTGGACAATCAGTCAGAAGACCCAGACTTGAAGAAAACCCAGAAAGAAGAAGGCTGTGGCAAAGCAGCCAGTGGTTGTAGGGGTTGAGTCTGTGGGGCCTTTTCTCTCCCCTGTAGCTAGAGGCTGGCGTAGCAGTGGTGGAGCGCAGGTAGTGTACAGTGTAACTGTGTGTACCCGCGGGTTTTCCAATCTCTGTGTAGCTAGCGGTGCTCTTCGTGTTAGTGTGGCAGCCGTGCCAGTTCCACATTTGTGATTGCTTTATTTCCCTGGTAATTAAACCTTGTGCCATTCTATTCCTGTTAAATCCGTAGAAAATGAGAAAATACTCGACATTTTGGGGGAAACTTGTAAATCTGAGCCAGTAAAAGAAGAAGGTTCCGAGCTGGAGCAGCCATTTGCACAGGATACAAGTAGCGTGGGGCCAGACAGGAAGCTGGCGGAGGAAGAGGACCTTTTTGGCAGCGCCCACCCGGAAGAGGAAGAGGAGGAAGAGCAGGAGCAGGAGGAAGAGGAGGAAGAGGAAGAGGAGGAGGGAGATTTAGATTTGGCCAGCGAGTCAACACGCGCTCAGTGGAGCGAGGCAGACACCCTGTTAGCGGTAGTGAAAAGGGAGCCCGTGGAGCAGACAGGCGAAGGCGCGAGGACGGACTGTGAGCCTGTAGGGCTAGAGAAGCCAGTTGAGCAGAGTAGCGCGGCCTCCGAGCTGCCGGAGGCCTCTAGCCAGGAGCTGGCGGAAGCGCCCGCGGAAGCCCCGAGCCCGGAGCCCCGAGATAGCAAGGAAGACGTGAAGAAGTTTGAGTTTGACGCTTGTAATGAAGTCCCTCCGGCTCCTAAAGAGTCCTCAACCAGTGAGGGCGCTGATCAGAAAATGAGGTTTGTTGTTTCTCAGTTTTAGACCAGACGCTATCTCCTTTTCATTGGTCATTTATGACACACATAAGCTGTTTTTCTGCAATTGGCCAGCCAGACTGCTGAAATTGTAGTTTTACTTCGTTTTATTTCTCTGTGTATTTTTAATGGGTGATTTGATTTCTTTTGTTTTTCTCAACCTACCATGGTTGTGTTTCTTAAATGGTCATTAATTGTTACCTTTAGCTTAATTGAATTGACTTTTACAAATCTGACATTGTAGTTTTCAGGTCAGATTTTCCAATATAAGCTTGCAAAGGTGCCTGTTAAGATTTTATTTCAGACTAATATTCTGGTAGGTATTCAGTTTTAGCACATATCATGCTTTTAATTTAGTTTGCTTTCATTTTTTTTCTGTATGAGTAACACTAACTTTTGTCTCTAGCTCTTTTAAGGAAGAAAAAGATATAAAGCCAGTCATTAAAGATGAGAAAGGTATGACAGCGTGCGCGCTGGAGGCCACGTACCGGCGTTGCGTTGGGGGGCAGGGCTGTGTTCAGTCCTTTGTCGTGGGCTGCAGGGCTTTACCCTCAGTGCTTTCTGCAGAGCCGAGTTGTCGGTGTTGGGGGCATCTGCGCTTTATGTTTCCACCTGGCATGTCAGTTGCCGGGTAGCAGCAGTTGAACCCCAAGCTGGGTACACTGGTCACACAGAAGCCTTTCAGCCTGTCATTGTCCTGTGGCTCCTGCACTGAAGAGCCGACCTCCGGACCCCGGCAACAGTGTGGGCAGGAGAGGCTGGGGTTAGTGTAGCCGGGGCTCCAAGGGCTTTGACGTGAGGCAGTGGTGCTCTCTGTCCCCTGAGAGGCTGTGTGTGACAGCCTCCCTCTCGCGCCAGGCCGTGTCAGCAGCAGCTCTGGACGGAACCTGTGGGTCAGCGGACTGTCTTCTACCACACGTGCCACTGACCTCAAGAACCTGTTCAGCAAATATGGAAAGGTAGGTGCCCACCTACTGGCTGGGAGCAAGATTAAAAAAGAAGCCCAAGGGCTGGTGGCAGCTCTGGTGACCCACTTTTGTGACTCATGCAAGCCCCTGGTCCCAGCCCCAGCCCCAGAATGAAGAAACTCGAGAGCTCACTCATTCCCTGTTGCCATTTTCATTGCTTTTTGTTTCTGGTTTTTTAATTAAAACAAAAAAAGACATCTGTAATCCCAGCACTCGGGAGGCTGAGGCAGGAGGACTGTTGCGAGTTTGAGACCAGCCTGCGCTACAAAGTGAGCTCAAGGCCAGCCTGAACTGCATAATGAGACCCTGTTTCAAGAAGACCAAAAAAAAAAAGGCTGGGTACCTTGGTGTACACCTGTCATCCCAGCACTCTTGAGGCTGAGGCAAGAAAACCACAAAATCAGGTCTAGCCTGGCCAACTCCATCACTTAGGACCGGGGATATAGTTCAGTGGCACAGCACCTGCCTGGAAAGCACAAGGTTCTGAGTTTGATTCCTGGTACAAAAAAAACTCACTTAGAAGGACCCTGTCTGCAGAGTTAAAAAACAGCTGGAAGTGTAGTTCAATGCAAAGACTCTGGGTTCAATTCCTGGAATCACCAAAAAAACTGAAGAGGTGACGGAGCCCCCATATTGGTGCGTGTGCCATGTTCCCTGGTTCAGAGCAGCCAGTGTCGCGGGGAGAGGATAGGGTTCGTTAGTCCTGAGCCCGGCTTGGACGTGGTGCACAGTTACCGTCCAGATGTTCCTGTGCTTCCTCGTCATTTGTCTCCCAGAAGCAGCCGTCTTCTGGCTCAGGCAGCGCCGAGAGCTGGCGTGCTGTTTCTCCTCAGCAGTAAGGGTCTTGTCGTTGCCTTTGCTGTCCTGCAGCTGCACGCATGGAGTTTGATAACGGACGTGGCGCGCTGTGCAGGAGGCTGGCAGGGTATTACCCAGTGCACATGCCTGCTGTGGGAATGCTCAGGACAGTTGGGAATGATGGCACTCTCCAGGGCCTGCTAAGGGAACACTGGCCTAACACTTGTCACTGGTCCTTGGGTGCCCGGAACAGTGGCCCCCAAGGCACAGCTGGTGGTGGCAGCTCAGGACCTTAGGTCAAAATGGTGCAGGGTCCTGGGGAGAGTGTCACGGTTTTGTGAAGTAACACCTCATTCCTCAGTCTATATCCCTGTCACCTGATCAGGATGACTTAAGCCCACAGGACCCTGGGAAAGAATTCATCATCCTGAATTTTCATAGCAGTCAGCTGTAAGGAGGGCGTAGGGGAGCCAAAGAGCCACCCACCACCAGCCGTCATTCTGGTGGCTTCCTCCTCGAGGCGCACTGCTGGGGAAGCAAGCAGCCAGCCTTGCGGCCAGGGTCCTTGTGGGTTGGAAGCCATGGTGGGAGGACAGGAAGGTGTGCACACGTGCTGTGTGAGAAGCGGCACAGGCTACTGCCATCACTGTAGGATGGGTCTGGGGAGGTCGGGGAGGCTGCTTCAGCAGACAGACACACGGCCCTGGAAGGGCGCTGAGGGCCTTGGGCCAGAGGGCAGGGTGGGCGCCTGGGAGCTGTGCTGCTGGTTGTGCCACTGGGTCTCCCATGCCAGAGGTGACACTCAGCTCTGAGCTGGCTCCATCCTAGCTTGGCTTCCCATCCAGAGAGGGGAAACAGTTTCATTGCTGATGCAGAAGTTGGGCCTGCCTTCCTCGGTGTCGGGCAGAGCCTAGAGCACTGCGCCCCCAAAGTCCTGGGAGAGGAAGTGGCTTGCTGAAGCTGACCAGCCCGTCAGGAGGGATGTGAGGCTGGGCTGCATTCCTAGGCTTTTCCCACTGCTCCAAGTCCTTGCCCCTTGCCGCTTTGAATGCCTTAAGGGAAGGTGCACTTTTGCGAGGGGGAGCCCAGGGCGTCGTGCATGCTGGGTTAACTGGGGAGGCGCTTGCCCTGCCACCCAGAGATGTGCACTTTTAAAACGAGTGTCTCTGGGCATGGCTGTGAATCTCTATTGCTCTGTTAACCCTTCGATGTTTACTGTCTTTTTGTCTGCCTTCTTGTGGCATGAGTCTGTGGGACTTTTGTGTTATTAACTACAAATCTATTTTATTTATTTATGCTTTTCTGCCCAAACTGGGGATTGAGCCCAGGCGCTTTACACTAAGCCACATCCTCTGCCCTTTTTTTTTTTTTGAGACGCAGTCTTGCTAAGTGCTGAGATTTTAGGAGAGTGCCACCATGCCTGGCTTTAGTGGTTGTTTTCTAAGAATGACAGTACGAATCTTTCAGTGCCAAGTGATTCTGTACTTGTGTGACTGTAAAAACTTGACAGAAATATTTATTATTTACCTTCCCCTCTCCCAGTCTAAAATTTGTCAGCATTTTACACTTCATTCCCTTTTTGTTGTTGTTGTTGGTCCTGGGAATTGAACTAAAGACCTTGTACACGCTAGGCAAGCACTCTACCAGTGAGCTGCATCCCCAGCCACCTCCTTCACTCCTTTCCTTGTGGGCTTTGCTTTGGTCTGACTTTCTTGCATTCAGCAGTTACCTTACGAGTTGAACCCTAAGGCGCTTGACCGCTTCCAGTCTTTTGTTTCATTTTGAGACAGGGTCTTGCAGAGTTGCCCAGGTTGGCTTGAACTTGTGATGCTCTTGCCTCAGCCTCCTGAATACCTGAGAGGACAGGTGTGTGCCACCATATCCGGCTGAAATAACTTCTTAATCCTTGACTGCTAGTTCTGTCGCCTCTGTCATCCATGGGTCTGTTTGTGTTGATTGGCTCTTTCTTCACTGTGGGTTATCGTTTTCTCCTCTTCAGGTCCAGTGAGGTTTTTTTTTTTAATGTCTAGTGAATTTTGATGGGGGTGTCAGGTATTGTGAATTGGACTTGGGGTGCCGTCGTTGTATTCGTTTTTCTCTGGGACACAGCCCAGTTACTTAGGCATGGCTTGTCCCTTCTGAGCATTGCTTTTATGGTTTTTAACTCAGGGCCCCCAGCAGCCCTTCGCTTAGGGCTAATTGGGCCTCACTACTAGGGCAGTGGCCTTGTATGTGGTCTGCCTAACATCTTTTGGATTGGAAGCTTGGTTCCCCCCGGCTCCTGGAAAGAGTGGAGCGTCCATGGGCCAAGTAGAGCGCAGGGGTTGTTCTCTGTGCTGCTTGTGGCAGATGCCCTTGCCCACATGCCCAGCTTAGGTGGGGCCCTCTGCACATCTCCTTTCAGCTCTGCCACTCACATCTGCAGTTTTCTCTGTCTTGGTCTTTCTATCTCAGCTCCATCTCCTCGACTCAGTGGAAAACTGCCGCGGTTTCTCCTCCCCGCCTGGGGTCTGGAAACGGCAGGCAGAAGGCAGGGACAAGCACGGGGCTCCTTCAGGACGGCTGTCCCGGGCAGCCTGAGGTCCAGGCTGTGAAGGCATCTGTGCCATCCTCCCTCCAGGTGTGCCCTGGCTCCACGGCAGGGCCGCTCGGGGCTGGAAGCAAAAGGCCTCTCCCCTGGCCCATCTGTCCCTAAGTGCGGGGGCGGCAGCGGTCCAGCGTTTGATTCTTTAGCAAGTTGTGGGTGGTGAAGTTGAAGGAGATGTGCCCTGAGGGCTGACAGTGAAAGCAGTTGTATTTTGATAGATCTGGGTTCAGTGTAACCGGTCCTATAGCTGATTATGCAGAACCCCCAGATTGTGTGGAAGCAACAGAGTGGAAACAATTCTGATCGTCTATTAATGGCTGGTAATGTTAAGTTTCTGATTATTTGTGTGAGAGAAAAAGAGCTCCCTTTTTCTTGAAGGTGATCGGGGCCAAAGTGGTGACCAACGCCCGCAGTCCCGGGGCCCGGTGCTATGGATTTGTGACCATGTCCACATCTGAGGAGGCGACCAAGTGCATCAGCCACCTGCACAGGACTGAGCTTCATGGGAGGATGATCTCCGTGGAGAGGGTGAGGCCGCCAGCGTCTGTCGTGGCTCACAGAGGTGATAAGGGACAAGCCTGGTCCCCACGTCATCTTTACACATACTCTGTTGCAGGCCAAAAACGAACCTGCTGGGAAGAAACTGTCAGACAGGAAAGAGTGTGAGGTGAAGAAGGAAAGGTTCTCTAATGCTGACAGACATCACCCTGTGGAGATCAAAATTGAAAAGTAAAGTGGTTTTTACAGACTTTCACTCGGGGTCCTGGGGGAGGCAGGTCGCAGCCCCACGTCCCCCGAGAGCGAGCCCCTTTCTGTCTGAGCAGCTTCGCGCTCTTGTCTCTTCATGCGCTTTCAGGCTCCTAGAGCTTTTAGCAGAGAGACCGTTGCCTTCGTGTGGGTGCAGGTGACCCCTGTAAGTGCGGCCTCTTAGCGTTGGTGGTACTTGAAAAACATGTACCTAGGGTGAAACCGTCCTGTTTCCATTTTCAGTGTCCTGGGTCCTGGCTTGGCATCGTTTTCTTGTCTGCATTTATTTTTGTGCCCTTGCTTTTAACCACGGAAACTGCCCCAAAACCCAGTTTTCCAAAGGTGAAATACCACCGGGAAGACAGGGACCTCAAGCCGGTCGCTTGTGCTGTGTGCAACAAATGGGGATTGTGTTGCTTGTGTCAAAAATTAAAAATATCTGGGGTCCTACTTCGAGTGCACCGGGAACCCAGCATACCGCAGCCCAGTGATGTGGGAGCAGAGGGCTGGCAGCGCTCCCCATGGGGTAGGATGTATGTCTCTAGCACCTGGCCTTGGGCAGACGTCTTCCTATCAAGGCTGCAGCCTCTCTTCACAGCAGGCTGGTATCAGCGGTGACTTGGGAGAGGTGCAGTCTCAGGAAGAAATGGTGGTGCTGGAGGTCAGGTGGAGGGAGAAGTGCTGTGTCAGCGAGTGCTGGGCCATGCTTGTCCACATAATTCGCCCTCACCCTGCATCTCATCTCTAGAACAGGACTGAGATGCTGCCCTGTAGTAATTCCATCTTGGTGTTCTTTCGTGTAAGAAAATGTGTAGAGTAAACATTTCCGTGGATGGCATTAGTGTTCATAAGTATTTTTTTTGAGACAGCATCTCACTATGTAGCCCAGGCTGGCCTTGAACTCACAGTGATCCTCCTGCCTCAGCCTCCTGAGTGCTAGGATGACAGGTGTGCGCCACCACCCCAGCAGTACTCATAAATGGAACTGGGATTTGAAAGCTGTGATCTATGTTTTGAGCAGAGGGCGCCTGATTGGACTTGGACGCCTCCTTCAGGTTTTTGAGTGAGACAGATTATCAGCAAATTCTTTGAAGATAAACTTCCTGTCAGCATTGGGGAAAAAGAAACTGTACTGGTGTAGAACGTGGGGCAGCTGGAAGTTCTTAGCGTCCTGGGGTGCCCGTTACTCATTTTTCTGATTCCAAAGTTGAGGTGTGTTTGTGGGAATGGAAGATGATGAGGACCAGTTAGCAGACATCCAGCGGCCCACGCTCCACATCATGCATGCAGTCCTGGGGGATGCGCCCTGTATAGAAGTGGAAGCAGGCACGGAGAAGGCCAGTGCCCAGCCCGAGGTCACAAGCCACGCTAGTAACTGGCAAGGGAAGCATTGAACCCAAATGGCTCTTCTGAGCCCTAGGCCTGTGCTGGATGGTAGGTTTAAAATGTTTAAAACCGAGCCAGCCTGGCATGGTGGCGCACGCCTGTAATCCCAGCACTCGGGAGGCTGAGGCAGGAGGATTGTTGGGTTAGACAGGAGGATTGTTGGAGACCAGCCTGGGCTACAAAGTGATTTCAAGACCAGCCTGAATTGCATAGCAAGACCTTGTCTCAAAAGAAATAAAAACAAAAATAAAACCAAACTGCTGGGTGTGATGGCGCATATCTATAATCCCAGCACTTGGGAGGCTGAGGCAGGAGAATTTCCATGAGTTCCAGGACAGCCTGAGCTACATTGTGAGTTTGAGGTCAGCCTAAACTGCATAGCGAGACCCTGCCTCTCAAAAAACCAAACTGCTGCACACCTGTAATACCAGCACTCAAGAGGCTGAGGCAGGAGGATCATAGGGGATTCAAGGTCAGCCTGACCTATACAGCAAGACCCTGTCTTAAAAACAAAACACTGCTTTATAGCCATGTGTGATGGCATACACATGTAATCCCAGCTACTGCAGAGGCTGAAACAAAATTGTATGCTTGAGCCCAGCCAGAGCAATTTAGTGACTCAGACCCTTTCTCAAAAAATGAAAAAAGGCTGATTGATTGGATGTGGTGGCACATACCTGTAATTCTGGCATTCAGGAGGCTGAGGCAGGAGGATCACTGCAAGGTCAAGGCCACCTTGGACTACATAGCGAGATTCTGTCTCCAAAAAAAGGAGAGGGCTGGGGATGTAGCTCAGGAGTAGAGCACTTGCCTAGTATGTGGGAGGCCTTGGGTATCACAAACCAAAAAAACCGCCTTTAGGTGGTTTATCAGAAAGTGGAGCCTTTTTACCTTTTTTCCCTTCAAATAAGCACCTTACTTAAGCCTTTTCATTTTAAGACCTGCCATACCCGGCACCTGATGAGCCATTTGAAGTCTCCAAATTCGGGGGTGGCCAGTCACAGGGAGCTCACTACGCTGCCTCTGTCCTGTGCGACTGCTGTCTTTGTTGGGTAGCAGTTGCTTAAAAACAACATTTCACGTGTACATCGTGAGCAGATCTGAAACGTCCTTAGGTAGCTGGAGAGTTTCTCCTTCGTTCCTGTACGTCTGTCTCGCACCTCGCTCCTCTCAGAAGCAGCGGTCTCAAGCTGGACTTCGCTGTGTGTGTGAACGGAAAAGGGCTTGCCAAGGGTAGTGGCACAGACCTGGAATCCGAGCTGCTGGGGAGGCTGCAGCAAGAACGTCAAGGCCAGCCTGGGGAACTCGGAGTCCCAGTCTCAAACAGTAGAAAGGGCCGGGTTGGTGGTGCGCGCCTGTCATCCGGGCTGGATCCCACCCTGGGCTCCATAGCAAGCCCCAGTGAAGCCCTGGGTTAGGGCATCCCGGCTTCAGTCCCCAGTACCGCCAACAGGCAGAGGACAGGGCTGGGCGTGGCTCGCTTTCCTGGCCTGTGAGCTCCATTCGCTTTCCTGCGCCTTCCAGTCGCTCTGCTGTGCCGCCTCGGTGAGGGTCAGGGCCACTCCTGTGATGGATGCTGTGAACTCCAGTGTGGGATCCATGTTTTTGAATAGAACCGTGATCAAGAAGGAGGAGAAGGTTGAAAAAAAGGAGGAGAAAAAACCAGAAGACATTAAAAAGGAAGAAAAAGACCAAGATGAGCTGAAAGCAGGACCTGCAAACCGGTCCAGAGTCACTAAATCAGGTGACGATGGGGTCCTGTAAGTGGTGCAGGGCTCGGGCAGGTGGGTGCGGAGACATGGACAGTGGAGCCCCCGGGGGGTTTGTTCTTCATAGGGCAGAGCCTCGGGCAGAGCCTCAGCCAGTGCAGTGGCTTAGCCAAGTTTCTACTCCGTCAGGAGAGCCTGGAGCAGGCTGCAGGTCGGTGGACTAGCCTTGGCTCCTGAGTGCCCTGATTGTGGGGTAGGATGAAGCCCACATTTTGGAAGGAGTCCTCGGGGCTCCTTGTAGCTGATCTAGTGCAATTCTGCAAGTGTGGGACAGCTGGGCGTGACAGTAGGCACCACAGTTCCAAATAGGGAGGCTGAGGCAGGAGAGTTGGTGGAGTCAGGAGTTGGGACCAGCCCTGGGGACATAGCAAGACCTGGTTGCTTAAGAAAAACAGAGAAAACTGAAATCTCAGAACATACACACCCATTGAAGTAGTCATGCTAGGAAGACGCCAGTTCTGTTGTTGTTTATAGAAGTTTATTGCGCTCTGCACTGACAAAGTTGTGTGCAGCTCCTTGTGTGTGGCAGAAAATAAACCAAACCACCCCCCACCCAGTCCCTAAAAAAGACACAGATAGAGCCCAGCCACCTGGAGCGCCGCAGAGCGGAGCAGCTTGGCGCCAGTTAGTGCTGAGTGTTTGGGGTAATTTACCAGCAATCTCAAGAGTAACAGGCTTTTCAAATGTTCTGCATCACATAAATTGCCGCAAACAAGTCACTGCTCTGCATAGGGGCTGCTTGCTGTGCCGTGGGCGTGGGCAACACTGCTCCGCAAGTGCGTGCTGCTGAGTCGCGAGTGGCGGCCCAGCTGGCGCAGCACCACCTTGGGACAGCCGCGCGAGGTCCTTGCACCTGACCCGGGCCTCGTGCTTCGTGCAGGGCATGGGGGCTGTGGGAATGTGGGGTTCTCCTGGTGCAGCCGGGGCTCAGCCAGAGCGAAGGTGGCGGAATTCTGCAGGATGGCCCGCTCTGCCCACAGGATGGCAGTCCAGGTTCTCGGCACAGGACTCGCCTGTCCGTGCCCAGGCAGTTGTGTCCCCAGGCTCCACCCGGCAGGGCTCACTTGACGTCATAGTGGGGGGGGACAGGAGATGGGCCCGAGGGGGCTGAGGTGCTCGCACGCACTGATGGCCGCCTGTCTCCCTGAAGGAAGCAGAGGGACAGAGCGGACGGTGGTGATGGACAAGTCCAAGGGCGAGCCCGTCATCAGTGTGAAGACCACTAGCAGGTCCAAGGAGAGGGTGAGTGCCCGCTGCACGGGGAGCAAGCACTGCGTCCACTCCAGAGTGTTCTCTGCCTTATTTATTTAGGTAATACTGAGAGTTGAACATGCTGAGCTACATCCCCTGCCCTTTTTTTGAGACAAGGTCTCACCAGTTTTCCTAGGCTTTTCCTAGGATTTTTCTAATCCTCTGCCTCAGCCTCCAAAGAGTGCTGGGATGAGGTCTGTGGCGCTGTGCTCAGCTCCCCTCCCCCTGAGACTGAGACGTACTTGTGCTCAGGAGGCACGTGGGTAGCTCCTTAGCTTCTGTCCGAGATGCACAGCGAGGTCCTGGCCCTTGTCCAGCACACGTCCCAGCCTGGCTCCTTAACCCTGGCTCCTGGAGGGGCTGTCTGCAAGGCAGAACCAGGTCACCTCCCCACAGCTGGTGTTGGGTTAGCCGGAGGGAGCATCTGCGCGGTGTCATAGGTACCTCGCTTCGCAGGTGTTCCCACAGCCGGACAAAACGGTAGTGTCTTCACTCAAAAACTACACAGAAGCCAGGCACGGTGGCACGCACCTATGATTTTGTAGTTGGGAGGCTGAGGCAGGAGGATTGCCTTGAGTTTGGGGGCAGTCTGGGCTACATAGGTTGACCAAAGAAAACAAATGAAGGCTGGAGCCTCCCAGCTGCAGGCCATTTGCGTGGAGGCGCACTCACTTGGAGGGCACACGGGGCAGTGTGTGCAGGCTTTGCAGTAAGCGTGGGCATGGCGAGGGGGAGGCCCTGCTTCCATCCCAGTGTCACAGCCAAAAGAAGAAATGAGAAAGGGGGTTCTGGTAGGGAACAATTCTTGTTCTGCTGGGTTACCCAAAGACCATGCAGTACAGAGAAGGTCAGAGAAGGTACCAACAGAAAGGACCCCATGACCTGGTGGTTTGTTTGTTTGTTTTTGTTTTTGAGATAAGGTCTCACTATGTCGCCCAGGCTGGTCTTGAACTTGCAGCAGTTCTCTCGCCTCAGCCTCCTGCGTGCTGGTTTAACAGGCGTGCGCCACCACGCCTAACTCCTTGACTGTGTTGTGGCTGAGCCTGATTCTGCCTTTTGAGAGGAGGAGAAGGGGCACAGTGGGGGACTGAACACAGGCCCTCCACACTCAGCTTCATCCCCAGCCCTTTTTAAGCTTTATTTTGAGATAGGTTCTTACTAAACTTGCCCAGGCTGAGCTTGAACTTTTGATCCTCCTGCCTCAGCCTCCCAGAGTGCTGGGCTGATAGGCCTGTGCCACCACACCCTGTGCTTGGTCTTTTTTTATACCCTGCTCCTGTCCTACTTAATTAAGGAAACAAGCCGTGGAGAGTTCTAGAAACGCCACCCCCCATCCCTGTCCAGAGGTCCTGAGGGCAGCAGGAGGATCTGTGTTACTCACAAGCTTCTGGGGAGGATCTGAGGTGTGGCCAGCTTGGGGAAGCCTCAGCACCCTCAGAAGTTGGAGTGGGGTTAGACTTGTGCCTCCTCCCGGAACCAGTGTGTCCTGGGTGCTGGAGCGTTATCAGGAGGGCTGCTTTGCAGGAAAATATTTTGGCCGGTTCTGTGTCCAGGCTGCTGGGGGCTTGGGCCAGCAGTGGGAAGGTGACACTGGCCAGTCCCCCTGTCCCCTGGCACTGATGGGCAGCTGTGGCCTGTGGACGAGCCCCAAGACGGGGGCAGCTATCATAACTGGGCCTTGTGAGGCTGGGGCTGCCTGTGAATGTCCTGAGGTGTTGGCCGGCTCCACCCTGCCATGATGCCCTACGGCCTTGGGAGCAGAAGGCCCTGTGTGAGGCAGCGGCCTGGGCCTGCCCTGGGCTGGGCCACATGGGGCCAGAGCTCAGTCCCTCTGGAGATACAGCTTTCATTCTCGTTGGCGGCAGTCTTTTTTTTCTTTAAAGTTTGTTTGTTTTAAATTAAATGTACTGGGGCTGGGGATTTAGCTCAGTGGCAAAAGCGCCTGCCTGGCAAGCGCAAGGTCGTGAGTTCGGTTCCCGGTACCTGAGAAAAACCAAAAACCAAAAAAAAATAAATAAAAAAATAAATGTACTTTTTGGCTGGGCATGGTGATGCATGCCTGTAATCCCAGCACTCACTCAGGAGGCTGAAGCAGGAGGACTGCCATGAGTTCGAGGCCAGCCTGGGTGATGTAGTGACTGCAAGGCCAGGCTGAACAACATCGGCAAAACCCTGTCTCCAAAAAAGTATTTTTTAACTGCTAAATAAAAATGCAAAAGTTAAGCCAACTGCTTGGGTAAACATCCCAGTTGTTTGGGAGGCTGGGGCTGAAGAACTTCAATCGAATGTTGGGCGGCCAGCTTGGGCATCAGGCTGCAGGCTCTTCGCAGTGAGTGCTTCTTTTCCAATTTGTCACTGGCCCCTACGCGCACCGCAGAGCATGTTTCTTTTCCCACCTGTAACAAAAGGAAAGCTTTGCTACTTAAATAAGGTTGAACATAGCTAACCTCAGACGCTTAGCATTTTATCATGGTGGAAACTTTCAAGGTCATGGTTCCTGCCAGGCATGGTGGCGCACACCTGTAATCCCAGCACTTGGGAGGCTGAGGCAGGAGGATTTCCATGAGTTCAAGGCCAGCCTGGGCTACAAAGAGAGCTCAAGGCCAGCCTGAACTGCATAGAGAGACCTTGCCTCAAAACGACAAAAAACTGGGGGGAAAAAAAAAATCATAGTTCCTGAAATGCATTGTCTTGCTGTTATCTACAGTGTGGTGACCCTGTGCTAACTCTTAATAAACAGAGCTCCAAGAGTCAGGATCGCAAATCGGAAAGCAAGGAGAAGAGAGACATCCTGTCCTTTGACAAAATCAAAGAGCAGAGGGAGCGAGAGCGGCAGCGGCAGCGGGAGCGGGAGATCCGGGAGACAGAGCGGCGGCGGTGAGCAGCGACGCTCAGGGCCGGGTGGTGTCCCTTCTTCCCTGCTGCGCAAGGGTGGCGTCTGCATGGCCCTTCCTGCTTCACCAGACTCTCCGCCCCTCCCCTGGTACCAGGAACCAAACTCGCCACCTTGCGCTTGTCAGGCAGGCGCTATGCCGCTGAGCTAAATCCCCAGCCCTTCACCGGATTCTTGTTCTCATGACAAATGGTCTTATTCTGCAAAGACCATTTTTGCCCTCGCGCCTCGCCCGGTGCAGTGAGAGGCCCACTCCTGGGGAGGCTTCGGCACCTTCCTGCCGCACCCCTGCTGCTTAGGTGGTGCGCTTGCATATCCCACCCCACGTAGTGCTAACCTCTCACCTCCGCCTGGACCTTTGGCCACCACAGAGTTCCCTCTGCATTTCTCAAATGCCACTTACTCAGGAGAAAACCCTTTCCAGAAGCTGGGTGTGGTGATGCACACCTGTCACCGCTGCAAGGCTGAGGCAGGATACCAAGAGCAAAGCCCTGTCTGAAAAATAAAATCTAAAAGGGGCTAGGAGTGCAGCTCAGTGCAAAGGCCCCTGGGTCCCATCCCCATTACAGCCACAGGAAGGAAGTTAGGAAGTTTCCCTGGCACTGTGGCAGAAAGTTTTCCCCCCTCGCCAGGTTGTTGAGCTGGTGCCCATGAGCGGGAACTTCCTTCCAGTGGGGCTGCCTTTATATTTCTTTCTGCATGATTGGCTTCTTTTGGTCCTGGTTTTTGGCTTGGAGGCTTTGCAGGCTCAGTCAGGGTGTGGCCCGAGTGACTGGATCCAACCAAGGTGCTGGGGGAATGGGGAAGGTTGATAGGCGTAGGGGTACATTGGGGTGGGGCCGTGGCAGCGGCAGACAAGATCGGCTCTGCTGTTTCCGGGACACTTCTGCACGTGGCTGCAAGGTCCTTTCCTGCCATTTTCAGAGCAACCTTTTGCCCAAGGCCCTCACTGCAAAACCAGTTGGGGGGTCTTCTGCCTCTCAGTTCTGGTTTGGCGGGTGTGGGCTTCTGGGCTGGGGGTACTCGGTCTGTGCGGCGATTGCAGCAGGGCTTTTCCTGCACGTGGCTGTCGCCCAGGATGCGCCATGTGGCCCTGTCCTGGGGTGTCTGAGCCCAGACTTGCTGGTCTGGGCTGCTGTGACCATGTCTGCCACCTTGGCCCTGCAAGGCGAGGTCCTGGCTGTGCAGGAGGTGCTGACACCCACACCCTGCAGGGAGCGGGAGCAGCGGGAGCGGGAGCAGCGGCTGGAGGCCTTCCACGAGCGCAAGGAGAAGGCGCGGCTGCAGCGGGAGCGGCTGCACCTGGAGTGCCAGCGGCAGCGGCTGGAGCGCGAGCGCATGGAGCGGGAGCGGCTGGAGCGGGAGCGCATGCGTGTGGAGCGCGAGCGCAGGAAGGAGCAGGAGCGCATCCACCGCGAGCGCGAGGAGCTGCGGCGCCAGCAGGAGCAGCTGCGCTATGAGCAGGAGCGCCGGCCGGCGCTGCGGAGGCCCTACGACCTGGACAGGTAAGCAGCGGCTGCAGCCCCCTTCCGCTTGTGGTTCAGGGTCACCGTGGAGGTTGCTCCTGCCCTGGTGAGCTCTGCTTCCTGGCTCGTGCTCCACCAGGCCTGGCCTGAAGCAGCCGAAAGTCTGTGGGGCGGGGTGGCCAGGCTGCTCCCTCCTCTGTGGTGTCTTTGGATGCAGAGGCAGAGGCGGCACTGGGGGCCTGTCTGGTTTGGAAAGTAAGCGTATTGGTCCCCAGCGTCTCCGCGCTGCCTAATTGCAGATCCCTGTCATTCTGGCCCCCTTGAGCCTCCTTTTCTAGTGAAAATGGGCAGAGGATAATTGACCGCTTTGCTGAGCTGCACGTAGTTCCCGCCACCTGATCTCCTTCCCCGTGCTCCTGTGCAAACCCAGAGGGAAGGAGGGAAGACGCTGGAGGGAAGACGGGCAGCTGGGAACGTGGGCCCGGGAGCAGCGCTGGGAAAGAGTGCAGCATTTCATTCCTCGCGTGTCTGTCTGAGCTCGTGCGAGGATCAAGGTGTTCCCAGCCCTGTGATGCAGTCAGCTCCCAGCAGTGCCCCTCGGACAGAGCACAGTGCCCGGTGCCTCTTGGCGGTTCGGGGCTTTTAATTTATCAAATCAAAGCTGTGAGGACGGAGCTTGGAGATTAGCCCTGCAGGATGCTTTAAGTGATGCAGGAGCGGGGGAGCGCGCTCCCACCTCCACCCTTCCCTTCCCCTCCTTCGCATCCATAAATGAGCTTTGCCTTCTCGTTAAGCACAAGTAGGCGAGAGGATGCTTACTGGCCTGAAGGAAAGCGGGCGGCCCTGGAGGACAGGTACCGCGCGGACTTCCCACGGGCTGATCACCGTTTCCATGACTTTGATCACCGCGACCGGGGCCAGTACCAGGACCACGGTGCCGACAGGTCAGCGTCCTGCGCCGAGTGTTGCAGCCATTTTTCTTTCTGAGGGTCCCGCTGGGGTGTGGGGGCACCGCACAGAACTCCATGGGTGGGAATTGGAGGTCACTGAGTCGCTGCCCCCACTGGGCACCGCCATGCCTGACGTACGGCAGCCACGTGCCAGGCACCCACTGCAGATGATGGAGTGACCACTCCTTCCGGAGTCCTTGCTGTGCCTCTGGTCCTTGCAGAGCTTGGAGGAGGCGGGAGCTCGTGGTGGGGAAGGGCTGCCAGGATGGGGGCAGCAGGGACACCTCAGGAGCGCACAGCCTCCTTGGACTGCTCTGCGGTGCCATTGCCACCTCACCTTTTTTTGCTATAGCTTTGCAAGTCCCTCCTGCAGAGCAAGGTCTGGCCCTGGTAAAAGGCGGCCTGGCCATCCAAGCTGGGCGCCGTGTTCCCAGGGCAGGGTGGGCTGAGGCTCCTGACCCCCAGGCGGCGAGGACTGAGTGTCCATGAGGCCGGCTGTCGGCTCTTCACACGCTGCCTCAGAGAGGAGTGCTGTGCGCCTGCCGCTTTGCTTTTGCTCCGGCCTGTGTGCTCTTCCCCAGGCCAGTTGGCTCTGGGGCTCCCGCGGGGAGGTAGAGCAAGCGTCCTGGCTGTGAACCTGCTGCGGCCCGCAGGAATGGCGGTGCCGCTGGCTGCGGCTACAGCGAGCTGTTCCTTTTGCAGGAGGGCAGGGCCCCGGCCGGGGATGGGCGAGCGGGACGGGCAGGTGAGTGGAGCCGAGCTGCGGGCTGTGTGCGTGCTGCCTGTCTGCCTCGCTCCAGAGGGCCTCTGTTAGCGCCTGTGCCGGGGACGGGCGGGATGACCGTGCCAGTGGCCCTGAGCCTCTGGCCGAGGAAGGTGGGGTGGGCATCAGCTCGATGGCTTTTAAGATGGTGCCATCTCCAGGAGGACAGGATGTATCCTCTCTGGTACCCCAGGCCTGCTGGGCCCAGGTGCAGGCACTGGGCACTGAGTGGCGTGCGGTGGCCCCTGTGCCTCGGGGGGGGGGGGGGTGGAGAGCGAGGGCTGCAGGGGGCTGAGTGGCAGGGCCTGCTGTGCACGTGGCATTGGGATGGGGCGTCCCTGCCTGGCCTGGTGAGGGTGCAGCCCAAACACCGTGTGGTCTCCTCCCGCCCTGCAGCACTATGCAGACGACCGCCATGGCCACGGCGGGCACCCCGAGCGCCACAGCCGGGACTCTCGCGACGGCTGGGGGGGCTACGGCTCCGACAAGAGGCTGAGTGAAGGCCGGGGGCTGCCCCCACCCCCCAGGTGAGGGGGCTTCTGGAAGGGCTGGGGCTGCGGGAGGTGGGGTCACCTGGGTGTGGCTGTCTGCCTCCCCACCCCCCTATGCCTGTGCTGGCTGTCTGTGGGACTCACTGGAGGGGACGTCCTCCTGAGTAGGGGCAGAGCCTTCATGGGGAACTGAGAACCGGGCACAAGGGTCCATGTTGGCCCACGGTGTCCTCTTTCTGGCCAGCTCAGTGCTCTGACCCGGGCGATCTGAGGTGCCTTCCGGCCGCGGCCCTCACGGTCTCCATGCTTCCATCCTGGGGTGTTTTCTGCGCCTTCTTTGTCTCAGGGGCAGCAACTGGCTGCCCCTTCTCCTGTGGCTTTTGCTGGGGACACCTCTGTCTTGGCGCTGTGTTGGGTTCCTCCCACAGGTAGCTGGTCTGAGCGGTAGCCTGGTTAGCACTGGATCTAAACGCTGGTGGGGATGTGAACGGGTGGGCGTAGCACCCAGACCGCTGTGGGCGGCTTTGCGCTGCAAGGCACACAGCGCCTCAGCCTGAGCCGCCAGGGCCTGCTGCCCGAGGAGGGGGATGGGAGGGGACTCTCCGGTTGCACCAGCATTTTTTCTTCCTTGGTTTGCTTTTGGTTTTTGTAGTACTGATCCCTTAACCCTGGTGAGGGCACACACCCTCCACTGAGCTGTATCTATAGCCCTTTTAGAGAAAATACTTTGAGGCCGGGAGGATGGCGCACACTTGTTATCCTAGCACTCAAGAGGCTGAGGCAGGAGGAACATGGCAAGTTGGAGACCAGTCTGGGCTACATGCCAAGACTCTATCAAAAAAAAAAAAAAAGTTTTTTAGACAGGATCTTAGTAAGTTGTCTGGGCTGGGTTTGCTGGGGTGACGGGTGCACCACCACGTCTTACTTACAGCTTTTTAAAAGCAGCTTTTTTGCATGAGGCATGGTTGTGTTCCCTGTAGTTCCAGAGCTGGGAAGGCTGAGGCAGGAGGATCACAAGTTAGAGGCCAGCCTGGAGTACATAGTGGGAACAGTAAATTTAACAGCCCTTTTAAAGTATAACTTGCATGCCATACAACTGACCCATTTAAAATGCACAATTCATTGTCTTCTGGTATATTCCAGAGTTGTACACCTTGTGCTACCATAAGTTTGAGAATATTTTCAAGCCGGGCACAGCAGCTGTCTTCAATTATTGCAGCTACTAAGAAGGCCGAGGCAGGATTGCAAGTTTAAAGCCAGCCTCGGCAACTTTAATGAGACCTTGTCTCAAAAATTTAAAAAATACCAGAGCATTTTCATCACTGCTCACAGTAAACCCTGCACCCCTAAGCAGCCACGTGCCAGCCTCCCGCGCCCCGCAGCCGCACCTGCGGTCTCAGGGGTTGCCCAGTCTGGGCGTCTGTACACGGAGCCCCAGCCTGGTGTCTGCATCCGGGCTTTCCGCAGCCCTCGCCCCCTCTCCCCCGCGCGCCTGGGCCCTGGAGTCTGAGCGCTCCGCCGCCGAGAGGCAGCGGCTCCCTGCTCGCCCCGCCTGGCGGGATC
>NW_004955495.1:3802477-3808756 GCF_000276665.1 Chinchilla lanigera
GAGCCGGACCACGGGGGCCCGTGCGCCGAGCGCCGCCCCTGCTGCGGCTCGGTGCAATGTGAACTCACACTTTCTTTAATAAATGTGTTCTTGTTCTGCCGTTTTTAAGAAGGTTTCTGTTAACGAGGCATTCCATTTTCCATTAATAAACGTTTACAGTTCGCACTCCTGTGTGGTGAGCGGGGCCGTGGGGCGGGCTCGCCTGTCCGAAGCGCGCGTTTCTGCGTGCGGCCCCTGTGCATTTCCCCTTCAGGGATCTTTGTGCAAAACAGCGGTCATGAGGGCCGTGTGGGCCGCAGGCCGCCTGCGTCCCGGGCCCAGGACCGCGGCTGCCGCGCGTCCCTGCCGAGCTGGCTGACGGGCACAAGCCCCGCCCCTCGCTGCCGCTGGACGCCCGTCTGCCCCTGCGGCTGGGCGGGGGCTCAGGTCCCGGGGCCGGGTCGCTGCCGCCACATGTGCCGAGTTTGGAAGCAGCCACGGAAACCCGGCACTCAGCAGGCGGCCCTGGCCCAGCTCCGCCTCTTTCGGTGGCTTCCGATAAATCTATAAATCTCTCGGAGCCGCCGGGCCTCAGTGATAGCATACAGGACAGTGTGCGCGTGGCACCCTGGAGCCTCGGTCCCTGCCCTCCACGCACCAGCGGCCTGGGTGGGCTGCGCTGTCCCTAAGGAGGCAGCTGGGCAGGGGCCCAGCGAGGTACCCCATTCCCCTGTACAGCCCCTACTCGGCTGCACTGCGGCGCTCAGGCTGAGCTGCTGCCGGGTCCTGCCAAGACCGACCGGCGCCCTCCAGGCCAGGAACCCACCCCTCTACCACAGAAGTGTACTAGCCAGGACGTGGTGGCACATGTCTGTCCTTTCTCTACCCAGGAGGCCGGGGCTAGAGAATCCCAAGTTCGAGCCCAACCTGGACAACTTAGACCCTGTCTCAAAAAGAGCGCTGGACAAGGCGCTGTCTTCACTCCCCAACGCCGCAGAAAATAAGCCGATAGCTGGGTGTAGCGGCGCACACCTGTAATCCCGGCACTCGGGAGGTTGAGGCAGGAGGATCGTTGGGAATTTGAGACCAGCCTGGGCCACAAAGTGAGCTCAAGGCCAGCCTGAACTGCATAGGGAGACCCTGTCTCAAAAAGACACACACAAAAAGCTGATAAAACGCAAGCGTCGCGTCTGTGCTGGGTGCTGCTGTAGACTGCGCCATGCAGCTTCTACGGCTCCTGCAGATCCTCTGAGGGGACTGGTGAACCTCGTTGTCCCTGACTTGTACAAACGGCACCCTGGCAGCTGGGCGTGGGGGCGCATGCCTGTTCGAGCACTCAGGCTGAGGCAAGAGGATCACCTTGAGATCAAGGCCAGTCTGATCCACGTAGGCAGACCCTATCTCAGAAAACAGAAACAAAAAACAGCCCTCACCGGGATCTCCGCCTGCGTCACGTCGCCCTGCAGCATCTTCCTGCGAGCGTCTGTGCAGGTGGCCCTGTGGGGGACGCAGAGGCGGTGCAGCCGTGGGCCGCCTCCCTCTGAGGGAGAAGCGCAATCCCTGAAGCTTCAGTCTGTGATCAGCCTTTAAGGGGTTCGCACACACTGCAGTGTGGATGGCGCGTGCGTGCATGTGTGTATACACGCGTGTATGTTGCTGGGTTGGAACCCAGGCACTCAGGGTGCTGTGACCCCAGCCCTAAAAGCTTTATTAGGGAAGGGAGGTGGTCCCCCCCGCCCAGGCGTACCGGCAGCCCTGGGCAGGGGGAGAGGGACGCCAGGCTTTGGCTTCTGTGACTGGAAAGGAGAATAGTAAGCCTGGAGCAGTGGCGCTTGCCTATCATCATCTCAGCACTCGGGAGGCTGAGGCAGTAGGGTCACTGTGAGTTCAGGACCAAACTGGATTACATAGCAAGACTTTACCCGCTCCCAAAAAGAGAATCATAATAGTGTTTACCACAGGAATCTTGGTGAAGCTTAAAGCACATCAAAAAGTTTATATCAGTGCCCCGCATGCAGTCAATGCCATTTTGAACATCCTCACTGGCTAAATGTAGTGCTCCAAAGATTGCGCCAGAGCAGGCATGGTGGTGCATGCCTGTCATCCCAGCACTGGGAAGGCTGAGGCAGGAGGATCATGAGTCTGAGGCCAGCTTGCGTAACTCAGTGAAACCCTGTCTTAAACACAGAGATTGTGTCACGTTCCACAAGAGCTCCTAGGTCAAATTTCCCTTTGCAGGAATCCTGCACCTGCACAGTGACCCAGTGTCAAGCCCCAGGGTTATCCCTACTCAAATCATTTCAGAGGCGACGTTATTTAAAAGGCCTTTCAATTTCAAAACATCCTGGTATGTCAGTGCAC
This sequence comes from Chinchilla lanigera, assembly GCF_000276665.1. Classification (NCBI taxonomy): domain Eukaryota; kingdom Metazoa; phylum Chordata; class Mammalia; order Rodentia; family Chinchillidae; genus Chinchilla; species Chinchilla lanigera. The sequence continues at coordinate 3,804,818 of NW_004955495.1, forward strand.
ACCTGTGATACTAGTACTTGAAGGCTGAGGCAGGAGGATGCCAGGTTTCAGCCCAGCCTGGACCATTTAGTGACTTCAGGAGACCCTGTCTCAAAATAAAAATAATGAAAAGGCTGGGAATGTAGCTAAGTGTGGAAACCCTGAGTTCAATCCCCAGTATCAAGGGTTAAAACAAACAAGAGACTCAGGCCCCGCAGCTTTGGCCCGCCGCTGCTCTATGTGGCCACAGGGTGGCGCCCGAGAGCCGTGCGCTGAGCCTAGTGGCGGCCGCTCCTGCTCCTCTTCCGTTGGGGCTCCCGCTGGCGCCCGGGCCTTAGCCGGAGACCCGGGGCTCTGGTGCAGGCTGAGGGGGCTTCTACTGAGATCGAGGCTTTGCCTGGCAAGCGCAAGGTTGTGAGTTCGATTCCCAGTACCGGAAACAAAACAAAACAAACAAAAAAAGAGGCTGCAGAGCCCCCAAGCCAAGACCCAGCTGGTGTGTGCGCATTTGTGGTTGCCTTGGGTATTTTAGGTTTATGGGGAATGGGGGTCCCAGCCTTTATCCTGCCCGTCTTTCCCCTAATACTTGGAATGCAATCCAGGGCCTTCGCTGGCCTGCATCCCTGGCCCATTTAAAAATCTTTATTTTGAGACAGAACCTCACTAAGTTGCCCAGGCTGGGCTCAAATTTGAGACCCTCCTGCTTCAGCCTCCCAGAGGGCTGGGATGACAGGTGTGCATCACTTCACCTAACTTCTCATTTAATCCTTACAAGCCAGGCACATCATTAACTGGGGGGGGGGGCCTGAGAATTCTTTACTCGCCGAAGAAATGGGTCTTTTGTTGTTTTGTTTGGGTATCAGGAATTGAACTCAGGGCCTCACACTTGCCTGGCAGGTGATGTGCCACTGAGCTATATCCCTGGCCAAGAAATAGGTGAGGTGTGCAGAAAATCACTTGTTTAGCATTATAGTTCTCCAAACTCGCATGTACAGAAACACAAGTACACTGGATCGTGCTCTGCATATAAATCAGAGCCAGGCATTGTTCAGGGCACCAAAGACTCCGCGGTGAACAAGAGAGACAGCCGGGTGTGGTAGTGGCGCATGCCTGTGATCCCAGCACTCAGGAAGCTGAGGCAGGAGGGTTGCTTCCGGAAAGAAGGTGCCGGCTTCTTCCAGCCCTCCGGTGCCCTCCCGAATCTACTGATTGGGCAGCTTTGTCAGATACCAGAGGGGAGGGAAAGCTAACACGGCTGAGCTGTTTTATGTCTTTTTTTCACTTTGCTGTGTGTCTAAAGTTCTCTCTCTGTGGCCCTCTATTCTTACTTCCAACAGCTCTTTATGAAGAATGCTGCTTTTGAACATGCCTGGTATTTCTGCTTTTCCTGCTATCTCTCTCTCCCTTTCTCGCTGGGGCTTGAACGCCAGGCCTTCCTTCACACTGAGCTACATCCTAGATCTTTGGTTATTCCCTTGAGATAGCATCTTGTTCAGTCGCTAACTTGGTGACCCTCCTGCCTCAGCCTCATGAACAGCTGAGATTACAGGTGTCCACCAGCATGCCTGGCCCCAGCCCTTTTTCTAAGCCCGCTCTTCTGAGCTGCGGTTCTGGGAGACACTGGAGGAGCGAGGGGCAGCTTGAGGGCCTGGAGCCCCCGGCTCCTCTTCCGAGCTGGGGTCTGTGACTTGGGCACCCCGCCCTCCCCACGCTCCGGAGCCCTGGGTCCCCACTGTCGCAGTGTCCCGGTGGCAGAAAGCATGGTCACTCCAGTGGCGTGGCCCAGGTGCAGGGCTGGCCACCGCAGCCACCTGGCTCTTTCGAGGGTGTAACGGAGCCAGGATTGACTGGAGCCGGCACCGAGCACACGCAGCTCAGCATGGCTGCCTGCTGCTGCGGCCAGAGGTCCCTGGCGTCACTTGGACCGGGTTGGACATGCACAGGTGCAGGGGTGACGCCTGGAGCTCGGCCGACAAGCCAGGTGCCCGGGGCCAGGGTGGGGCCGGTGGAGATGGAGTCTGCCCGCCTCCCCTGGGGAGCGTCAGTACCACCCTCGGGCCTCAGCTCCCCTCCTGGGTTGTGTGTGCTCCAGGCCGGTGTAGCTTCCTGCTGAACGGCTTAGCAAGTGCGTCCTCTTTGTGCACCCAGAAAACATTCCCAAGAACAGACACGGCTTGTTGTCACCCCAAAACCTAGCTGCAGTGAATTAACAAACTTCTCCATCTTTTGTGTCTTGTTTTCTTGGACCACTGGGGATGGAACCTGAGGCCTTTGCTCTGTCTGAGCTCCATCCCCAGGCCTTTTCAGAGTCTGAGACAGGAGAAGTTGCCCAGACTGGCCTTGAACCTGCAGTCCTCCTGCCTCAGCCTTCCAAGTAGCTGGGATGACAGGCATGCGCCACTGCAGTGCATAGATTTTTGTCTTGTTTTGCTTTGATTTGGTTTTTGAAACAGGGTCTTGCTGTGTAGGTCAGGCTGGCCTTGAACTTGCTATGCAGCCCAGGCCGGCCTCAAACTTGTGATGATCTTCCTGCTTCAGCGCCCTCCCACCCCCAGTGCTCCTGGGCAGAACGCCCAGCCACAAATCTTTTAATTAAAGGTTCTGGGTGTAATGCTAAGCTTCAGTACCCTGGGTTTATTATTATTATTATTAACTCATGTTTTCTTCTTGTAGTTTTATAGTGTTTTCCTGGGCAGGTTTTCGGAGAAGGAAATCTGCCTGGAATTTGCCTGGGTTTTAGCCACCCTTAAAATCCCCATCTGGCTGGGCACAGTGGTGCACACCTGTCATGCCAGCACTCAGGAGGCTGAGGCAGGAGGGTCTGTGGGAGTTGGAGGCCAGCCTGGGCTACACAGGGAGACCCTGTCTCAAAACAAACAAACAGGAAACCAAGGAAAGAAAGAATAAGAGAGAGAGAGAGAGAGAGAGAGAGAGGAAGGGAGAGAGCCAGAGACTCTGACAGCAGAGGTCACACCCGCACAACTGGTCCGTCCTGTCCGGCAGCAGTGGTACAGCTCTCAGGCAGGTATTGGCATCCTGAGTGGGGTGGGAGAAGCCATGGGCTCAAGAAAGGGACTCTGAGTGTCAGGAGGCCAGCGTGGAATGGGGATGGGGCCTCCCCCGATGACCACAGCCTTGATGTCCCCTGGCCACACACTGAGGTGTGTGGCTGGTGACCCTGGGCAAGAGTGTTGAACTCTTACTCATCCGCTGAAGCCCCAGCTCCAGTGTCTACCACTGTGGAAAACCATCCCCACCCCCTGGACTTTCCCAGCCCAAACCCCACGGGGACTCCCTCTGTGGAAGGAAGTGTGTAGGGTGGGTCCTCTGGAGGGCGGGATTGAGGTTGTGGGCGGGAGGTTCGGAGGGTGCCCTGAGCATCCTCAGGAATGAGGCACCCATGAGTCAGGGCCTATGTCCTCCCCGCCCACCTGGCCCCTGAGGCAGCTCCTCCCCATGCTGGCCACAGGGCCCTGCAGAAGGCCCAGCCCCTCACTGCCTCCTCTCCTCTCTCTGTGGCTCCCCCAGCTCACAAGGTTCTGTGCTGCCCCAGGGCCTTTGCGCGGTGGTGCCTGCCTTGGCCTGCAGCCCTCTTGGTCCCTGACCCTGCAGGGCTGGCGGCCCCTTCTCAGACTCCCGTTCAAACGAAAGCTGCCCTCAGCCTCGATCTCTGTCCCGCCCCTCTCCTCTCCTCGGCCGCTCTCTCTGCTGGTCTCCCGCGATGTGTGTACTTTTGTTGTTTTGCGAGAGAGGCTCTCACGGGGTAGCCCAGGTTTGAATTTGCGGAGAGTCTCCTGCCTCAGCCTTCCAAGCCACACTTTTCCCTTGGCTACCGTACACCCGCGCGGGTGCTCCGCAGCGTTGGGACCTGGGCGTGACGGTGGGGACAGAGCCAAGCCGGTGTCCCCGCCCGCCCGCCCTTGTCCCGCCTCGCCCCGCCCGTGCGGGCGCGGGGGCGGG
>NW_004955495.1:3808856-3809924 GCF_000276665.1 Chinchilla lanigera
ATGGAGGGGCTGCGCTGGGGGCTGGCGCGCTGGAAGCGCTTCCACATCAAGGTGCACCTGGCGGACGAGGCGCTGCTGCTACCGCTGACCGTGCGGCCCGGGGACACCCTGAGCGACGTGCGCGCGCAGCTCGTGGGCCGCGGCGTGGGCTCGTGGCGCCGCACCTTCTACTACAACGCGCGCGCGCTGCGCGACTCCCAGACGGTGCGCGAGGCGCGGCTGCAGGACGGCGCGGTGCTCCTGCTGCTGCGCGACCCCAGGTGCGTTGGGCGCGGCTCCCCGCGGGGCGCTGGGCCTGCCTTGTCCTGTCCCGTCTGCCTTTGCCTCTGCCGCTTCCTCCTCTGCCTTCCCTCTCTCTTTTTGTGTGCTTGGTTTTTTGAGACGGAGTCGCCCTGTGTAGCCCAGGCTGGCCTCCAACTCGCAGCGGTCCTCCTGCCTCAGCCTCCCCGGGGCTGGGATGGCAGGAACGCACCAGTGCGCCAAGCTCTGTGTCTCTGTTTCTCCCCCTGCGTCTGTCTCTCAGTCTGCCCTGCCCGCCTGTGTCCCCCCAACACACAGTCCCATCCTGTCCCATTAGGGGCCTCTAGAGAGGGCGGGGCCAGCAGATTGGACCCCAGGAAGGGCTCAGGAGACCCCAGCTGAATACAGCTTCCACCACAGCCTTTCCCTGCTTCCCCCGCCCCCCAGCCGCCACCAGGGCCCAGGTGTGGCTCTTGCCTCAGGTGAATCCTGGCTGGGCTCAGACACCAGCTCACCGCGGAGGCCTTGAATGCCGAGGCCAGGGCCGTGCCCGTCTGAGACCTGTGTTTTTCTGCCCTCTTCACAGGTAGTTTTGGCTGCAGGCGAGGGGGCCATGACCTGGCAACATCAGGGGCTGGCTATAGGAGGAGGCCTGTCGGGAACACCTTCGAGAGGCACTCCCCACCTCCTGAGAGCCGGGAACCCACTCCAGGTAGGCCAGGTCAGACTGGAGACTCAGGGAACTCAGTGGTGAGGGGAAACCGAGGCCACGAGAGGGGAGGGCTGGCCTGTGTGTGTGTCGCTGACTCCCTACCCGGCCGCCCCTGG
>NW_004955495.1:3810161-3815907 GCF_000276665.1 Chinchilla lanigera
ATGCTGGCCTGGAGCTCGCCGCGATCCTCCTGCCTCAGCCTTCTGAGTGCTAGGATCACAGGCGCGCACTGCCCCTCCAGGCTGGGCTCTTAGGAGGCTCTATTAGGAGCTTTGCCTGCAATTCCGAGACGGCCACGAGGCGGCTTCAAGCGGACTTGCTGCCCAGCCAGGGCGCCCCAGACACCTCGAGGTGGCCGGAGGGGGCTGCGGGTCTCGGGGAGGGGCAGTGGCCAGGCGCCTGGACTGAGCTGGGCTTCCCCTTTTGGGTCACAGGTTCTGGGCTCTCGGGAGGACTGAGACACTGGCCAGACCGCCAGGTGCGCGCTGCCTCGGTCCCTCGCGGCTTGGACTCCGGACGCCGCTGTCCCGTCCCGCCCAGCGGGGAGGAGCCAGGACCCGCGCGGTGACCCTGAGACTACGTGGCCGCGTGTCCTCTCTCGGGGAGAGGACAGGAGCCGGGCCCTGGCCCTCCGGTTCTGCCCGTTGCGCCACCGCACCTCTGCTCACACTGCGCCCCCCGCGCCAGGATTCTGCCTCCTCCAGGAAGCCCCGCGGGATTCCCTCCTCGGCCAGGAGCAGCGCGCCCTCTTTGGGACCCCACAGAGCCCAGCTGGGGTGCTGCCAGCCGCTCCAAGAAGTCCCAGATGAGGAGAAACGGGGCCCCCACCCTCATACCTGAAGTCCCAGATGAGGAGAAACGGGGCCCCCACCCTCATACCTGCCCTCCCGGCGCTGTGCTCGCGCCCTCGGCGGGGCGTCCTGGCCCTGAAGTCCTCCTCCTCGGCCCCTGCGTGTGTCTCGGGGAGCGGGGCCCACAGGACGGAGCGGGACGTGGGAATTCGGAACGGAGAGCCTGTGGCGGGCCGCGTCCTGTCCGGGGCTGGTGCAGACTCTCTGTCGGGGGTTGCGCGCCCACCACGGCCGGGCGGCGCACAGGCCAGAGGTGCGGGAGCCTGGAAGGAATAATGTTTCCATTACAGCTGTGTTGGCCGCAGACCCCAGTGCGGGCACAGGTGGAGACTAAACCGTGGCCATGGGAAGCGCTGCCCTCAGACTTCCCTGTTGCTCAGGGTGTGCACTGCGCCAGGCAGCACGGTCCCGCTTCTCCTCCGCGCATGCGCACGTGCCTCTCCCTTCAGCCATGGTCCTGCGGTGGGGATGGATAGAGGACAGAGGAACAGCCCCCTACCTGCTTCCAGACTCGGGGTGACGGGCCCTCGTCTCACCCCAAGGCCAGGGTCCCTCTGTTCCCACTCCTACCCTGGCACAACCCGGGACCCGTTTCCCATGGCCCCCAGGGCCTGCTGCTGGAGCGGTCTTCCTGTGCCCTCTTCTGGTGCAGGTAAACTGAGGCATGAGGTGGCCTCAGGGATTTAGAGTTGGGGTTTGGGCTAATGTCCCATAGCTGGAGGGAGCCTGGAGCCCTCTCCCACTCTTGGGGACCTTTCATAGCCCCCCGCTCCTTCCCGGGCGCCTACACTGAGCGAGTCCTGGCTTGTTGGACAGCTGTGTGGTTGTTACACCCATTTCCCAGATGGGTCTGTGCCCCAGCCTGCCACCCTGCCTCCCTGTCACTGCTGTCCCAGTGGTGGGTCCCCAGCCCAGGCCAGCACTGTGGGAGCAGGAGGGGCTGGAGCGGGAGGAAACGTTCGCAAGTCGTTTTGACATTTAACAAACACTATGCAAATCGCATGCAAATCGCATGCAAATCACCACCCATTGCTTAAGCCCCGACAGCTCAGGCGTGCGCTGGAATAATAATGCAGTCCTGTCCCTCAGTGGCAGCGGGGGTAGGGGTGGGGGGTGCGGGGCACATCTCTTCTCTCCCTTTTTTTTTTGTCTTTTTGAGGCAGGGTCTCACCATCCAGTTCAGGCCGGCCTTGAGCTCACTTTGTAGTCCAGGCTGGTCTCAAACTCTCAACAATCCTCCTGCCTCAGCTTCCCGAGTGCTGGGATTATAGGCGTGCACCAGCACACCCGGCTTCTCTCCCTTTCTTTTCCACCCACTCCTCCTGCCTCTCTCTCCTTTCTCCCTTCCGATCTTGCCAGTCCTGAGATGGACACAGATGCATAAATGGCTTCCGGCATCCCTTGTTTTAGATTGGTAAACTGAGGCATGATCCTGGCATCGTGCCTGGCAACCACACCATGGACACCTGGCCACCATCTAAGTGGCCAGAAGCATGGTCCAAGGAGGAGAGGAGACAGCAGGAGGAGGAGCCGCAATTCTTTGAGGAAGTGTCAGGCCTGACCTGGGCTGGCAGGGTCAAGGGGACTGTAGTGTGGAGGGGCTCTTGGCCTTGGCTCTCACATTAACTGGCCCTGCTCCTCCAGCCCCCGCCTCTCCTGCTACTCCATCAGCATATTCCCTGCATTCTGGCCACAGGGCTCCCATTGGGTTTACATTTCCTCCTTCTCTGTTTGGCAAACTCCTCTTCGTCCTTCAGTGCCCCAGCTTTGATGCCCCTCTTCCTACTGCCTCCAAGAAGACTTTCCACTTTCTCTGAGCTCCTGCTGCCCCAGATTTCTCTCCCTCTGTCTCAGCCCTGATACAGAAAACCAGGAGAGGTCTGTGGCCCCTCCCGATAGTATGAAGGTTCAGCTCTGAAGCCGTGGGGTCACTCAGTCTGGGACTAGGGACACAGGGACCATCCTGAGTGTACTCATTAAAAGACTATCTGAATGCAAGATCAAGTTCAAGTTCCACGCTTTGGGCTGTGGAACAGGGTGGGGGGAGCCTGGCTGCCTACGCCGCTCCCAGGCCCTCGCAGGCTCTGGTCTCCACCCAGGGAGCAAGTCTGGGCCGCGAAGAAGAGTTTCGGGTGAGACTTGGCAGCCACTCTGGCTTCATGGGGCCCAAGGCGTCCGGGGAGGGCCACCCACCTGGTCTGTGCGCCTGGAGGGCTGAGGACGCCAGGCACGCTGGCTCTCGGAGGAGACGTCTTCGGCTCAGCCAAAAGCTGGGCGCCCACACCGCTTGCTTAAGTATCTCCCCCTCCTCTCCCTCCTCCCCCTCCCTCTTCCCCTCTCTCTCTCCACCTGGGCTTCTGTCTGTCTCCCACCTTTGCTTCTTTCTCTCTCCACATCTCTGGCTGTTTGTCTCTGACTCCCTCCACACCCCGTCTCCCACGCCTGTCATCCCACCACTCTGGGAGGCTGAGGCAGGAGGACCACAAGTTCAAGCCCAGCCTGGCCAACTTAGAGACTTAGCAAGATGCTCTCTCAAATAAAAAGTAAAAGGGACTGGGGATTTAGCTCAGTGGCACAGCGCCTGCCTGGCAAGTGCAAGGTCGTGAGTATGATTCCTGGAACCGAAGAAAAACAAAAACAACAACAACAACAAAAATCAAATAAAAAGTAAAGGCCAGGCATGGTGGTGCACACCTATAATCCCAGCACTGAGGAGGCTGAGGCAGGAGGATCATTGTGAGTTCAAGACTAACCTGGGCTACAAAGTGAGCTCAAGTCCAGCTAGAGCTGCACAGCAAGACCCTGTCCCAAAAAGATAAAAACAACAACAAAAAAAGTAAACAGGGTTGGGCATGTAGCCCAGTGGGAATGCCCTGGGTTCCATCCTCAGGTCCACCAAAGAAAATCGAGTGTTCAAGAGCTCCAGAGGCGACCATTAATCATCAGTGAAACTTTTTGTGTGCAGGGCGCGGAGACAGCACGGCAACCACTGGGCCGGGCCCTCCTGGGGCTCAGAGTCCAGCAAAAGGGACAGAAACTGCAGGGCAGGGGCTGGGGATTTAGCTCAGCGGCAAAGCGCCTGCCTGGCAAGTGCAAGGTCATGAGTTCGGTTCCTGGTACCAGAGAAAAACAAAAAAACAAAACAAAAAAAAAAGAAACTGCAGGGCACCCAGAAACCGCTCCTCTGAATAAACTCAGGTGGCTCCCCAGGCCTCAGTTTTTCTCCTGGCTGTAGAGAGAGGTACTGGGGCAGGGCGGGGAGCTCTGTGTGTTGCAGACTTCCTGACTCTTCCTCGTGCCAGAGGGGCTGGGAAGAACCCTCCAAGAGCCAAACCTTTGTAAGAAATAAAATAAAATAAAAGCTACATCGCATTACCGTCGGGCCTTGCATCAGCCTCAGCAGAACAGAAGCAGTTCGCCCAGCACCCCAGGTAGTGTGGGACGCATTCAGCTCTTCCTGGGCAGCCCCTGTGTTCCCCGAGAGCTACTGGCCTCACTCTGAGCTCAGGGGCTCTTTTGACCCCAGGGCCTTTGCATGGCAGCCCTTGCCTCCAGTGTCCTGTCCCTGTTCACCCCTCTGTTTGCAGGCCCACAGTGCCCCAGACATAGCCACGGCGCCCTGGTTTGTATTCTCACAACATCTTGTTTTCCTTTGCTGCATTAATTATTTACATTATTATCCATGCAACGTATGTTTTCTCCACTTGCCCGCGGGCACCGCACAGGCCAGGCTGGCATGGTCGTTGAGCTGAGGCGCTCAGCGTCTGTGGGCCCTGCTCCGTGCCCGGAGACCTTCTCCTCTCCTCTCTCTGTCACTGTGAGGGCCAGCCCAGTGACTCAGGACACGCAGGCTGGCGTCAGGAGTCCAGGCCCTCCAAATCCCGCCTGGGTGATAAATGGCGAAGCTCAGGATTAATTATTGACTGCTCCTGCGAGCCGGCCGATTGCAACAGATCCGAGTGTGTTCAGAGAGGCCAGGGAGTTGATTACAGCTCCGGGGACAGCTGGCACGGAGGCAGCGGGCGGTGTGGGAGCCAGGCTGGGTGGGGGCACTTGGGCAAATGCTTTTCCTCTTTGAGCCTCGGTTTTCTCATCGGGGGGTAGGGGAAGAAAACCATTGTGTCATCCCAGCTGCTTGGGAGGCTGAGGCAGGAGGATGGTAAGTTCGAGCACAACCTGGGCAATGCAGCCAGACCCTGTCTGTCTTGCAATAAAAAGAAAAAGGGCTGGGGATGGAACTCAGCGTGAAGGCCCTGTCCCCAGTAACGCAAATCAAAGGACAAAAGCCATTCCTGTCTGTAGGGATGGATCTGGGGTGAGGGGGTCAGCACTGTGAGCAATAGCACAACATACAATAGGCGGCCAATCAACGCTGCGGAAGCGGCGAGGTGACGGTAAGCTTAATTCTCTCTCCCAGATGCCAGGAGAAAATGGGTCAAGGCTGGGCTCCAAACCCTCACCCAGAGGCAGGTTTGTCTTCTTGAGATGCTGAAAGGTGCCCAGTGCCCACAGGTCCGCCTCGGTAGACAACAACCACGCAAGGCAACAGTTTGCCTGAGTTAACTTCCTCCTCCTCCAGGTTCCCATGCGCCCTGAGGCACAGCGCCCTCTGCTGGCCCATGCCAGTGACCTCCCCCATCCCCCAGAGCAACGCAAAGGCCCCACCACGTCCCAATAGTTCACGGCCACGAGAGGACGCCCGTGAGCACAGTCAGCTCCCTCGAGGGCCCACACCCTCCTCGGCTCCCACCTCCTGGTGGTGAAGCCGGAACTTCTCACCACCGTCCCATATCAGGCGAACTTCTATTGGAGCTGCACAGCACTGGCTGCGACGTCTAGCTCTGTTCTGCACCGGGGCGGGGTTCTGAAGGGTTTGTGGAGTAGCTAACGGTGAATGGGATGAAGTGCTGACTCCTAGTCTGGTCTCTCCATCTTCAAAGACACACATGAGCCGGGCATGGTGGTGCAAGCCTGTAATCCCAGCACTCGGGAGGCTGAGGCAGGAGGGTTGTTGCAAGTTCGAGACCAGCCTGGGCTACAAGGTGAGCTCAAGTCC
>NW_004955495.1:3817207-3819189 GCF_000276665.1 Chinchilla lanigera
GCTCCCATCCCACCTGGCTCACACATGTTATTTGGGAGCTACGGGGGCAGGTACGCACTGCCCTGTCACCTTGCCTCAAAGACCACACATCAGCACCTCGGCTGGACCGATTCGCATTGCTTAAAGCCAACTGAAGGAGTAAGGAAAAGTCCCAGCCAGCTCCGCATACAGCAATACATGGAAATAGGGCCAGGTTCAGCCCCAGTGAAGATAATTGCTCTTCTTTCAAGGAGAGTGGCCCAGGGGATCCTCCACGCTTTCTAATAGTTGAGAGACTGTGAGAGAAAGAGGTAGCTGGGGAAACCAGGAAAAGGGCATTGCAGGCCAAGGGCTCAGCGTGTGCAAAGGCCCCGGGGCAGGGCAGAATCTGGCATAGGAGAAGCAGTGAGGAGGCCTGTGTGGCTGGAACCCTCGCCATACTGCCTTGTCAAGGTAAATACTGTGTCAATTCAATATTGAAAAATGTCTCAATGATTACAGACTTGGCGACCGTGTCCCACAGGGACTGGCGCCATCCCACGCCTCCCTGCCCACCCAGAGCCTGGGCCTGATGAGACCTAACTCCGGACCTCCAAGCCCAGGGAGCCAGGCATCGCACAGCGGGCTGGGCCAGGTGGGACCTCCCTGGGGGAAAGAAGGTGGGGCGCGCAGCCCTGAGTGGTGACTGTGGAAACCTGCGCTTAATTAGCCCCTCAGGATTAATTACTGGGCTCTGGAGGGCTGAGAAATATGTTAGTCCAGCCGAGCCCAACCCAGGCCTCCCGCATGCCACCGCCTCAGCCTCTCCTCCGGTTCCTCATCCTGCCCCCCCACCCCGCCGTGCTTTCCAATACAACAAATTTACTTTTTAAAAATGCAGCTTTATGGACTATCACCAAAGCCAAGATCTATATGGATATTTTTTGAGCAGGGTGCATGTGTGTATAAATTTGGGGATATAGACATTGAAATGAATATATAATTGCTGAAAGGCCTACACAGGCTTACCTGATGCCATGGTAACAGCAGCCAGCCTTGAGCGCTGAGTATGTGCCAGGTGTATATGATCGCTTTCCTCCCTCCCTCCCGCCCATCCTTCCTTCCTTTTTATTAGTACTGAGGATTAAACCCAGGGCCTTTACACTTCTGCAGCCCTTTATATTTTTTGAGACAGGGTCTCACCAAGTCATTAAATTGCCCAGGCTGAGCTGGAGCTTGAGATCCTCCTGCCTCAGCCTCATGAGTGCTAGGATCACAGGTGTGCACCACCTTCCCCGCTTGCCTAGGGAATAACTGAACTGGCACCAGACACCTCCTGCCTCAGCCTCCCATAATCGATCCCTCAGTGGAACAGGGCCACATCTTCCTGCATCCCTGCGGAGCAGTGGTGGGGGCATGTCTCGCACCCAGCCTGTGCCCACTGGGCCCCGTCCTGGTTCCCTCAGCGATCAACCTCGTTCCTGGACCTGGGTGATGGAGGGGCACTGGAGCCCTCGTGGTAAGACTCCAGCCCAGGACCAGGCAGTCCTGCTGGGAGCCCCAGCTGCTGGCATTTGGTGACCTCCAGCCCTCCAGGGTCCCCATCCTGGGCAGCGCCTGGGCCACACAAGTGACATGCGGCCCCAGCAGTGCCCAGTGGGCGCAGGTCCCCTCTCCCGCCGCACAGCAGCCAGGCCTCTGCCTGCTGCCCGGGAACAATTAGTGTCACAGACACTGCAAGTGCCGCCAACTCCAGACAGGCCGCTTATGTTTAATTCATCCCAGGCTAATTATAGCCGTGGTGGGGCAGGGTGACCTCGGCTCCTTCCCGCCCCACGGCAGCCAGGGTGACCTGGGGAGAGCAGGGATTGGCGTGGGGCCCGCTGGGGGTTCCCCAGCTCGGGGCAGCTGTGTGGCCTCCAGGGGGGTTCAGCATCCTTCCGTCAGGGGCACGGGGCAGCCTTGAACATGTGACTCTCCTGCCTCAGCCTCCCAAGGCTCTGGGATAACAGGTGTGCACCACC
>NW_004955495.1:3820159-3829960 GCF_000276665.1 Chinchilla lanigera
TGCGAGTTCGAGGCCAGCTTGGGCTACATAGTGAGCCCTATCTCAAACAGCAACTATAACAAACCAAGGAGCATGATCATGGCTGGCGCTCAGACAGAGGGTCCGTGTCCTCTGTCCCCACACCAGGTCACTGGCCCACCCTGTGCTCTGCTTCGGGTTAGTAGGGGATGATGGCCTGACTGTCACTCACTGAACTCCCTCCCGTCTTTTTTTTCCCCCCTTTCAGTCCTGGGATTGAACCCAGGGCCTTTGTGCTGAGCTCCACTCCCAGCCCTTTTACTTTTACTTTGAAACCAGGTCTCACTAAGTTGCCCCGGCTGGACTACAACTTGTGATCCTAGGACACCACAGTGCTGGGAGGACAGGTGCGCACCTCCCTGTCCAGCTCTCTGGTCCCCTTTCTGCCTAAAAAATCGGCGCAGACACAGGACTTAGGGATTGAAAGACCCAGCTCAGCCCTAGTGGAGTGGCCGGGGTTGAAAGGTGAGGCAGGGAAGGAGGGTGTGGGAGAGCTCGGCTGTCCCCGTCACATGCTGGGGTCAAACTGTTGGGAGTCCGGGCCGGCTCGGACCCACAGGATTTCCCAGCGCCAAGAAGGGCAGTTCCCAGACTGGCCACAAGGGGCGGGTGAGGCATGGGGCAGCTGGGTTGCAGCAAGAGTTGGGCGGGGAGAAGAGCAGCTCTGAGCCAGTGGGCGGGGCGTCCGGGCAGCGCTCCGTGGCAGAGCATGTTGTATTTTGCAATGTTAGCCCTGACTGAACTCCAAACCCTTGATTATTTGAGATACAAGAAAGCATAAGATCAATGCTAAAGTGAGGGGAGAGCTCATTGCTCCCGCTCCTCACGTTCTAGCACCAGCCTAGTTATGATGGAGGCTCCACCTTCATGGGAGACCCACACTTCTTCTGCCTTTTGCTCTACCTCCTCAGTCGCCCTTGTGGTCCAAATGGCTGCCCAGCTCCTGCCATCACAGCCACCTTTCTAATCGAGGAAAGCTGTGAGCAGAAGGGAGAAAGGAGAGAGAAAAGCCCATTCTTAACGTCTGAGGTTCCTTGCATTGTTCACGCCTGTTGACTAAAATGTGTCACATGATCACCCTGAGCACCACAGGAGGCTGGACACACAGTCTTTATAGTCACTGAAGGAAAAAGTGGGGAGTGGATTTGGGGAGCCATTGTGCCTGCCAGTGAATAAGCTGGGAAGGAAGAGAGGACATTTGTCCTTGCTTTGGTGACCAGAGAAGTGAGATGTCCCTTCTCCTTGTTCTCTGGTACCAGAGTGTAGACATGAGGCTCCCATCTCAAAGCCCAGGTCCTCCTGCAGCCTGCAGGACCCTGCACAACCTGCCCATCCCCTCCTCACCTTCCCTGCTCCCTCCCCACCCTCCTCCCTCTGTTCCAGCCACACAGGTTCTTCGATGCTCCTGCACCACCTTACTGGGCTCCATCCTGCCCCAGGGCCTTTGCACAGCCATGCCCTCTGCCTGTAATGCTCTCCCTCCAGATCTTTACATGGCTCCTTCCTCTGGATCTCTGTTCTGATGCCATCTTCTCCCTGGAGCTCCCTAAACACCCTATTTAAAACTGAACAAACAAAACTGGTGCAATTGTTCCTTTTTACTTTTTTTTTTTTGAATTTTGATATAGAGTCTCACTAAGTCACTAAGTTGCCCAGTCTGGCTTCAGACTTGGGATCCTCCTGCTTCAGCCTCCCAGAGTGCTGGGATGACAGGCATGCACTACCATGCCCAGCTCATTCCCCTTTTAGAGATGTGAAAATTGAGGCCACGGCAGAGGTGACTCACCCAAGGTCACATGCTAATGGGTGACAAAAACTGTGTTCCCTCATGGCTTCTTGGGTCTGTCCCTCTTGGCCACCTTCCCTGAGGCCTGCGGGTAAGTGACGGCTCTCGAGTTTGCTTGTTTCTGTCTCTGGCAACCAAGAGCCGCTGCCACAGAAACACAGCAGCCTTTATAGACCCCAGACCCTGCCTGCCGTGCTCTTTGCTGCCAGCTTACACTGAGGCACACCTGAAGGCCAGAGCTGTCCTGGTTGCACAGCCAGAAGCGAGAGACCAGGGGTTTGAGCTCAGAGGTATCTTCCCAGCCCCTCCTCTGTTCCAGGGCATTCACACTGAGCTCCACTCCCAGCTCCTTTTAAATTTAAATTTAAATTTAATTTGTTTCAGACAGGGTCTCAGCTATGCGGTTCAGGCTGGCCTTGAGCTCACTTTGTAGCTCAGGCTGGTCTCGAACTCGAAACGATCCTCCTGCCTCAGCCTCCCGAGTGCTGGGATTACAGGCATGCGCCACCTTTTCTATTTTTTGAGACAGGGCCTCAAGTTTCAAAGTTGCCCAGGCTGGGGTTGAACTTTGGATCCTCCTGCCTCAGCCTCCCAGAGCACTGAGATGACAGGCCATGTCCAGCTGGTCACTTCTGAGCTGCTGCTAAATGAGACTCCAGTCACCCAGGGCGGAGCAGAGCTGGTGGCCTTGGCTTTGCTGTGCTGGGCAGCTGTCACCCGTGTGTCCTCCTCTTGCTCCTCCTGCCTCAGCCTTCTCTACTGAGAAAGAGGGACACTAACAGCATTGCATGTGGCCCCCCCCAGGAAGCTGCAGACCCCGCAGCCCAGGCCCTCCACCTGGCGTTGGCTCCTGATCCCCTTGGCTGCCCCACACTGGCTTTCTGTTTAGTTTCATAATCTCCTGAAAGTTTAATTGTTGTTTTATTCATCCGTGACCTTTCTCTCTCATCTGGAGACGTATTATTGCTAATCTACAAATTTCAAGAACTAGATTTATTTGCAAAACCAATTACCTGCTATGCAAATGTCCCCTCTCGGCAGCCACCTCCCCGGCCAGCTGGCCAGGGCGCTTGGGGGAGGGTGCTGCAGTCCTCAACGCCCCAGCGGACTCCCAGGCCCTCTCGCCTGAGTTAATTAGAACTGCAGTAATCAAGGGAGGCCCTGACCCCCGGCTCTCAGCTCCGACCTCCTGAGGGCCTCTCCAGGCGCCTGGCGCTTCAGAGGGGAGGGCTGGTTATCCCTCCTGAGTACTGCTTCGGGTCCTGTCATCATTTCTAAAAACAGAGATGGACAAGAATGGGCCAGAAGGAAAGCAGTTCCCATCTTGCGGGATGTCATCCCAGCAGTTGGGAGGCTGAGGCAGGAGGATTTCAAGTTCAAACTCAGTTTGAGCAATTTAGGGACTTGATGAGACGTGTTCTAAAAGAAAAAAGATTTTTCTTTTCTTTTTTAAAGACTGGGGAAGTAGCTCTGTGTGCACCGTCCTGAGCCAGACCTTGGCCTCCACTGGGTGCCTTGGTCCCCTGTGTCTCTTCTCCTCCTGCGCAGCTGCCCCCCACCCCTGCACATCTGGAAGGAGCCCCGCTAAAGCCGCCAGCCTTTGTTTAACACTTCTCTTCCCAGCCAGAAGCTGCTGTCTCGCTGGGCTGAGCGGGCCTCCGCTGTCTCTTTTCTGTTTTGCAGTGCTGGGGATGGCCCAAGCACTCACCGCTGAGCCTCACGCCAGCCCTTCTATTTCTTTGTGAGCTAAATTGCCCAGATTGGACTTGAGCTCGAGGTCCTCCTGCCTCAGCCTTCCCTGTAGTTGAGGCGACAGGCGTGCGTCATCTGCGTGGCTGCAGCTGGCTGTTTTTCTTTTTAAATCTGGGTATCTCCAGCACCCAGCGAAGAAAGGGCAGCTGGCAGAAGCTTAGTAAGTGTCACAGCGGGTGAGGAGGCGGCTGGTCCCTGGGTGAGCACTGCGCGAGACAGGAGCGGCCCAGCGGCAGGCAGTGTGGGCTTCGCTTGGGGCACTGGGGCGACGGAGCGCCGGCCAGGAGTCCGGCATCTCAGGAGCTGGGCCGCGCCGCCCCGCAAGACCCGAGCCCGCGCTCTGCCCTGAGGCTGGGGCAGAACCTGGCACTGACCTCCCGCTCACCCTGCAGGGACCAGGTGCCCTGTGGGATCCCCTGCGCCCCAGACCCACGTTCCTGCCCGAAGCCCAGCGCATCCCCCTGCCGGGGGCCCCTCCTCCAGCGTGAGCTGCGCACCGCCCGCCCTTTCCCCGCCCTTTCCTTCCTACTCCAACTCCGCCGGCCGCCTGCAGATTCAATTATCCTGCTGCCGGGTGGCGGCAATTTTCTTTTGGGGCTGAGAGGATGCTTTTTGTCTGTGTGACTTTGAGCAGTGCGGACCCAGGGACGGAGACAGAGATGGGGAATTTGTCATTGAGAGAGACAGAGAGGAGGTCAGAGACGAGCAGGAGACAGACCCGGAGGCAGAGGCAGGAGGATTTCTCCCCACAACCCCATGGGGGCAAACTTCCCTCTGAGGTCCCCCTGTACCTCCCTGCTCCTCAGTGCAGCGCACGCGCACACACCCCCTGTAGGGAAAAGCTCAGCTCTAGTGAACCCCTTGCCCAGAGAGGAATCCAAGCGGGTGCCAAGTATGCTCATTGTCCCCACTTATTCTGTGTTGAGTTCTTCAATTTTTAATTTTTTTTTTCTTTTGAGACAGAGGTCTGACTGTGTAGCCCAGGCTGGCTTTGAACTCACTATGCAGCCCAAGTGTCCCTTGAACTTGTGATGATCTTCCTGCCTCAGCCTCAGTGCTGGGATCACAGGCATGCTGCTCCATGACTGGATGGGATTTTTTTTTTTGCCCTCTCCCTTGCTGCTGACTAGGGGCGTTTCCGCCGCCCCCTGCCTGTGCCTCCAGGCCCCTGTCTACACAGAGCTGGACAGGCCACCCGGGGTGCTGACGGCTGTGGGGATGCCACAGCAGCCAGTGTCATGACGATGATCTGCCAGCGCGCGGGTCCTGTCCTTGGAGCTGCGGGGATGGTAATGAAATGCCCTGGTCTCACTATCAGAGATGCAGCTCCTCTCCCCGGGGAGGAAATCCCCAGGCTCAGGCTGGAGAGGAGCTGCTTCCTTCCCTTCTCCCCTCACCCTGCCAGAGGCTCCGGGGGACCCTCCTCTCCCTAGAGAGGTCCGGGGCTATCTTGTTCTTTCTGCTGGGTTCGGGATTGTAGTTGCGGCCCAGGCTTGCTGTGTGGACCTCCAAGCCTCTACACTGGCATCCCATCTAAGGCCTTGGTGATTGATTACAGAGCAAAGTACCCCCAGGGGTGAAAGTCTTCCTTCTGCCTTCCTCCTTTAAAAGTGGTGGTGAAATATAGCCATGTCTGCCGGCACACCGATCAACCCAGCTACTTTGGGAGGCTGAGGCAGGAGGATCACAGATTTGAGCCCAGCCTGGGCAACTTTGTGAGACCTTGTCTAAAATGAAAAATGGAAACGGCTGGAGGTGGAGTTCAGCAGCGCTGGCTTGCTGAGTGTGTGGGAAGGCTCTGGGTTCCTTTCCCAGTACTGCAAAAAAAAAAAAAAAAAAAAAAAAACAGATAAAATACACATAAGAGTTACCACTTCCACCATTTTTATGTATTTCCATAACTTTCACATCTTTGCAAATAACTTTCACATCTTTGCAAATAACCTCTGCCCCCTTGAGACACGGATTCCTATCCCCTCCTGGGCCCTAGAACTGGGGCATTCGGGTTTGGACCCCGGCTTTGTCCTAATGAGTGGGAAGAACTCAGGCTTCCCTTGTGGGAGTTCCTACCCCTCATCTGTAAAATGGGTCCACAGCAGCATTACCTTTTGTGAGTGTAATAGCAGTGGCTGTGTAACAAACCAACCCTGCTAAAGGCAGCTTTCTGTTACTGTAACAAAATACACAAGATACTCAATTTATGAAGAGGAAAGGTTTCTTTTGGCTCGGAGTTTGGAGGTTTCAGTCCTTGGTTTGTTGCCCTGTTGCTGTGACCCTAGGGCTACTCGTCCTTGTAGCTGCCTGCGGTGGGCAAAGCCCCTCAGCTACAGAAGGAAGTCAGGGAGGAAACAGAGAAACAGGAGGGGCTGGGTCCTACCTTCCCCTCCAAGGCCACACCCCAGCGACCCCCACCTCCTCCAGCAGGCCCTGCCTCTTAATGGCCCCACCACCTGGGGCTGCACCTTCTACACACAGGCTTTGGGGAAGATTCCAGCTCGGAACCAGAGCAAATCCCAAACTCCGTGGTGGCTTGGGAACATGCATGTGTTATTTTTCTCCAACCCACAGTTTAGCCAGAGTAGGAAGACCTTGGCCAATGACCTTGAAGGTCGGAGTATAGCTCTGGCTGGGTCAGGTTAGTTCCGAGTTGTCTTCCTTGTGTGGCTTGGCCTGAAGGGGTTGGAAGTGTCCAAGGGAAAGAAACAAAACTCAGGAAATTTGCAGTCTTGGAATTGGGATGATTCTTGGTGACTGTCTGCAACACATAGGACTGAAAGTCAAGGGCAGGGAAATTCCTCCTGTGGATCATGAGGTCTCAGCGTGGGTCGCAGGCGGAGGGCACAGGAGGGCTCTCCATTGAGTCTAACACCAAGAGTAGATCGGACAGTTTTTCTTCACTGTAACAACATACCTGTGGCAGATTGCTTATGAAGAATAGAGGTCTACGTAGCTCACAGTTTGGGCACCTGTCTTAATTTGGCACCTGGAGACATGGTCAAGGTCTTGTTGCTTCCTTTTCCCTGCTCCACCGTCCTCAGCCTGTTTTCTTGTGGTTGGTCACAGAATGGCTGCCAGAGTTCCAGACATCGAACACAAACATCATCCAGGAGAACAGGGCCATCTCAACTGTCATGTCTCTCTAAAAGCAAAGAAATCTTACCCAGACTTTCTTTCACAGCCCCAGTACAAGGAAGGAACCCAGAGCCTCATGCACACCAGGCAAACTGTCTACCAGCAAGCTACGTCCTAAGTTTTTAAAGTCTTAATTTTGAGACAGGGTCTTGGTAAGTCACTAAGTTGCCTAGGCTGAGCTCAAACTTCCAGGGGTGTATGTGGTGTGTGTGTGTGTGTGTGTGTGTGTGTGTGTGTGGTGGGGTGGCTCCTTAGTCTTGCTTCTGGTTCACAAGGTTTAACCAAATTGGCTCCAGCATGGGCATGAGAAAGAGAAGGAGAGAGAGAGAGAGAGAGAGAGCTCCTATCCTGTGCAGCAGCCCCACCCATATTACCCCTGAGCTCAGGTTTGCAGGCCCCAACTCTTCTCCATCTGAGGGTGCCTCACACAGGGCAGGCCAGCAGACAGAGACCACGGGCCTCTCACTTGTACAGGCGGGGAGATAGTGGATAAGCAACACCTCGGCTCCCGCTCCCCTCTGCTGGGACAGCCCCAGGGCCAGTCCTGTACGGCTCCCCACGGTCACCTGCTCACCGCCCTCCTCACCAGCCTCCCTCGCCTGTTCATTCCCTGCCCGCAAACCTGCCTTCCAGGGGATCAGAGGCACCAGCCCGGCCTGGCCCAGGGTGCTCTTCTGTGGCTTCAGTGGCTCAGGGCCACTCCAGGGACCCAAATGGCCCGGTCAGAAAGAACACCTGGACAGTTGAGGGGCTGGCAGGCACCGTGCTGGGTGGTGCTGGGGGAGACGTTGTTTTCCTCGGGGTTGCTGAGCTGATGGGAGCCTGTACTCCAAGGAGCCGTGAGGTCACCAAGCAGGAAGGAGCGGGCAGAACTGACCAGAGCACCTGGATCCAGCCGTACCTGAAGTCAAGCATTTCAGTAACAGTAGCTCTCTCTTTTCACCTAAGGCAATCAGAATCAAGTATTTTCTTTTGTTTTTGTGCTTTTCAGGGTCCTGACTGAACACAGGAGACCGGAAGGGGAGAGCTGGTAAAATACTCTCACGGGTGCTACAGGAGCACGCCCAGGCTGCTGGCCACCACGCCCGGCTGACAGGGCGGACTCTTGCGAGCCTCTGCTCTTGTTTCACAGAGGGCTGTCTCTTCTCTGCCGCCCCTGTCCCCTCGCCCTTCCTCTTCTCCGTGCCCCAGCTCCTGGTTACACAAAGTAGGGCTTAAGAGCTCATAGGGCTCCACCCTGAGGGTTAGCTAGCTGATCGCTCCCGCAGCGGCACAATGCTGCCCTTCCTGCTGAAGAACATTCCATGCCTCCCCGCTTCCCGCAGCAAAGCCCCAACTGTTTTCCTGGCATTTGGGGCCTCTCAGCGTTCACCTCTATCTCCCTCGTCCCAGCCCAAGGCTCTGCCCGCCTCCCCCATCCCTCCCTATCCCCTTTACACTTGTTCTTTGAGACAAAGTCCCTGTAGTTTGGCCCGGCCTCAAACTCACTGTAGCCGAGGTTTGCTTCGAATTCACAGTGACCCTTCTGCCTCAGCCTCCCAGAGCGCTGGGAAGAGAGGGATGACACACCCTCTGTTGTCACTGGCCACATCTGGCAAGGGCAGCCGGGATTGTGGAGGGACAGCGGGGTCTGGATGTCGCAGGACGGCCGCATTTGCAGTCCTGGCCTCTCTCCGTGAGAGCAAAATGGATGATTGTCCCCTAGCTGGAGCCAGGGACGGCTCGGCCCTGGGAAGTGATGGCCGCCCGGCCCTCTGGGCAAAGCTGGCTGGGAGCCCAGCGTCTCACCAGGCGACAGGCAAAGGCCCTCGCTGCCGCCCCGCCCCTCCTCCCACGCGGCCGCCCGCACACAGCGCCCCCCAGGAGCCGGGGCCTCCCTTCCTTGTTCACCCCGGAAATCAATTAGGGCTCGGCGCATAGATTATAAATCAGCTATTTTCATAATTGTTATGTCTTTCATAAATCAAGGCTGTGTGTGTCGTAGGCAAAATGGAGCTGTTCTCGGGGGCCATCAATTACCCCGGGGGGACAGGACGGCATCCGCAGTCCCCACCCTGCGCCCAATCCGAGCGGCCGGCCGCGCCTGGCCCTGGGCCGGGCTGTTCCATTACGGAATTGCTTAGGCAGCGTTTTAAATAACAAAAAGGGATATCATTTAATTTTTTCGCAATGTGGAAATCAATACGCTGTCCTTCAGGCGGCCTGACGGATCATCCTGGCCAGCTTCTCCCGGTTAATCCAATTTCCCCGGGTCTGGCCGGGACTGGCTGGCCTGCCCAGGGCCACCCGCTTGTCCTCCCAGCCCAGCCTGGGACCCAGGGCCAACAGGGGTTTCCCATCCCCACCCCACAGTGCTGTGAGGACAGATGGGTTAGGACAGAGGGAAGGGACAGGGAGGTGGGTGAGATGCCATTTCTTTTCTTTTCTTTTTTATATATTTTTTGTTTGTTTGTTTTGAGACAGGGTCTCACTAGGTAGCCCAGGCTGGGCTTGAACATAAGATCCTCTTGCCTCAGCCTCCTGAGTGCTGGGATTACAGGTTCTAGTCAAATTGTACAGGTGAGAGCAAGACAGGTTAAGGGTTTAAGGACAGTTCATGGGGAAGCCAGCAGTTCCCAGCTGTGTTTCTCCGGGCCTCTCAGTCTTGCAATATATAAAAGGAGGCCAACAGCACCTGAGTCACACGCTTTCAGTCAACAACCATTACAGGGCTTGGCTGCAGAGTTCCCTTATGGCACTGCTGTGAACAAACACACGTCTTTCATTGGACTGAAGGTCTGGGTGTGAGTGCCCTCTATGGGGCAAAGGTGGCATTGCAGCCCAGCTCTATGATGCTTCCGAATTAGGGTCAGGAGGAAGATGGTGGGAGGCGGGGACAGTACATGGTAGCATTCCCAAGAAGATACTGTTTTGTTTTGTTTCTTTTTTTCTTTTTTTTTTTTTTCTGGTACCAGGAATCGAACTCACGACCTTGTGCTTGCCAGGCAGGCGCTGTGCCGCTGAGCTAAATCCCCAGCACCCTAATGTTCTTCTTTAAATTGACATTTTGTTTATGTTATTTTGAAAGGAAGGTCTGTATCAGCATTATATGTAGATAATTAAATTACATCAGT
>NW_004955495.1:3830211-3900491 GCF_000276665.1 Chinchilla lanigera
AGCCAGGGAAGTCACAGAAGTCAGGCAAAAGACCCAAAATATGGATACATTCCCAGCACCTCAGAGGAGGGTTGGCCCTGCCAGCCGACACCTTGATCTTGGCCCTGATGGTCTCCAGAAATGGGAAAGAATAAATTTCTGTTGTTTGATGTATGTATTGGTAACATTCTGCTATGGCAGTTCTAGCACACAAACACACTGCAGTGAGATGTGGTTTCAGGATTTACTTTGGCCATAAAATATGAACCTCAGTGATGGGTCTCATTCTCAAAGAGAAGCTTATATGTGTTTATTTATATTTATTTAATGAGACAGAGTCTCGATAAGTTGCTCACCCAGGCTGACCTTGAGCTTCCGATCCTCCTGCCTCAGCCTCCTGAGTAGCTGGGGTGACAGGCACACTCAGCCTTCAAGCAGAAGTTTTTTAAAGCTAGTAGGCCATTGTTCATGTCTTCTCCCCTGCTACAGAGACTACTGATGTTTGGCCGACCTGCCTCGTTGGCCAGGGGAGTTAGACACAGAACCCTCTGGGCAATGCATGTCAGGTAGATAGGGCAAGTAACAAATAAGCCTTACTTGCTTTATTTATTTATTTATTTATTTATTTATTTATTTATTTAATTGCTTACCTACTTACTTATTTTTTTGGTGCCAGGTGTCAAACTCAGGACCTTGCGCTTGCCAGACAGGTGCTGTACCACTGAGCTATATCCCTGGCCCCTTACTTGTTGTAAAACCACTAAGATTTGGGGGTCCTTTAAGTTAAATTGTGTAAATTACCTAAAAATTTTTTCTTTATACTGGAGGTTGAACCCAGGGAATTTGTACTAAGCTACATTCCCTATTTTTACATTTTATTGTTTTATCTTCAAAATATTTTGGTGGGTTTTTTGAGACAGGGTCTCACTATGTAGTTCAGGCTGGTCTTGGCTCACTATGTAGTCCAGGGTAGCCTCAAACTCATAGCGATTCTCCTGTCTCAGCCTTCTGAGTGGTGGGAATACAGGTGTGCACCACCATGCCTGGATTTTATATTTTATTTTATTTTATTTTTTATATTTTATTTTGAAACAGGGTCTAAATTTCCTAGGCTGGGGTGGAACTTGTGATTCTCCTGCCTCAGCCTCTCAGAGTGCTGAGATGACAGGCACGTGGCACGTACCATGCTGAAAACTTACAAACTTACTACGTCTCATGATTTTATAACCGATGAGTTTGGAAGTGGGTTAACCGGGCCAGTGTGACTCAGGATCTCTCAGAAGGTCACAGGTTAGATGTCAGCTGGCACCATATCACCTGAAGGCCAGACCAGGGCTGAGAGGCCACTGCCCAGCTCACTTCCATGGCAAGAGGCAGGAAGACTCAGTTCCTCACAGGCAGATTTTCCCACAATGTTCTTGGTCATTTTCCCACAATGCCCCTGGCCACTGCCCACAATGCCCCTGGCCACTGCCCACAATGCCCCTGGCCATTTCCCACAATGCCCCTGGCCACTGCCCACAATGCTCCTGGCCACTTCCCAAAATGCTCCACCATTTTCCCAACATGGCTGCTGGCAGGCCCCAGCAGTGTGGATCAGCCTCAGAAGTAACTTACTGTCATCCCATATTCCATTGCCCACATGGGTCAGTACAGGGGACACGGCCCCAAAGTCATAAGTGCCAGGAAGTGCAGCCGCTGCAGTGTGACCAGCCTGTCCAGACTAATGTCAGAGCCGTGCTGTGAGATCTTAGAGACCCACATCTCCTCCCTTAGCCCAAGGTTTCTAATCTGTAAGAGGAGAGTTTGTCAGCAATATGGGTGACCCTGAAGGGAAAACAGGGTTTTTGGGGTAAACTGAGCCCACTGACCTCACTTCTGTTTCTTCTTTGTAGTTCAGGGGATGGACCCAGGGCCTTGGGCATGCTAGACAAGCTCTCATCACTGGCTCAGACCCTCTAATTTTATCTCAGGCCTAAAGCGTGTATATGGGAGAAAAGAGCTCCTCTGTCTTCCTTTCTGACTGTCAGAATTGAAGGTTTGGAAACCCTGAAAACCCAGAAACCCTGGCTAGGAGGTCTGGATGTTCTATGGTATACAGCTAAGTATCAAGTTCCAGCTCTACCACGAAGGAGCTGTGTGACCTCTAGCAAGAAACTGGACCTCTCTGGGGCTTAGTTTTTCCTCTGTACAACAGAGCCATTCCCACTCCATAGGGGAGGGGAGAAGTAGAGCTGTCGCTGCCCAAGGGTCCCAGCGTGGCTCATAGCAGGTTTGGGTGGTACTGGTCATTGGCTGAAACAGCCACCAGGGGACTAACCTCCAAAGGGCATCCCGGTAGGTGCCACAGGCTCACCAAACCGCAGAGCAGAGAGTCTGAAGATCCTGGATTCAAATCCTCTCCTTTTCCAGACTGGGGAAACTGGAGTCCAGAGTCCCAGTTTGGGTAACAGTCAACTGCCTGACCTCTCTTGCCAGGGATTCCGTTTCTGTGTGACCTGTGGGCCTGACATGGGCTGTGGACCTGGGGGAGGGGGCTCAGAAGGGTAGCAGAGCCGGCCGGCTGGAGGTCCCTCTGTGTGTGACAATGCAGAGGTAGAAACATGTGCAGGGTTTGAGGGAAGAGGCTGGGATTACATCTTAGAAGAGAGAATAGACTTTGACTCTTTAGATCAGTTGAAAGTGCTGGATCAAAGCATTCCTGAAATCCTGCTGTTTCGGAATTGACAGCAACCCCAGTCCCACTTTACCTTGGGGACTGCTGAGGCTGGAGGGCGTCTGGAAAACCCACAAACTCTGTGGGGAGACTCTCCGAGAGCTGGCAGAGGTGGCTTCACCTGGGCTGCTGCCATCACGGCCTGTGTTTTAGGTGGAGTCCAAAGGGGCCACTGGGAGCCACAGAAGGTGCTGGAGCACAGAAATGATACCTTGAGAGTCCCAAGGATGACATCTTTCTCTTCTTGGCTGCCTTGGAGGAGGCACTGGGCCTGAGCCGGCCGGCTGAGACCCCCCAATTCCCCTGCGTCCCCCTAGACCTGCTGCTGGGCTGTCATCCCTGCAGGAGAGCCGGGGAATCGCTGAGGAGAATGACCCGTGATTGTCGCAGAGGCCTCTGGTCTAATTTGCCCGAATGGGTTTTGAGCGGCTAATGCGGCCCCCGCTGGGCCGGAGATGGAGCGCCCGGCGGGGCCTCTGGGCCTGGCATTCGCCATTGCAGCCGAAGCTGCTCACTCCCCGCCCTGGAAAACTCACAGGGTCGCTCGGAATGGGCCGCCGGCTGGATTGAGGGTTGAGAACCTGGCAGGCTGGGACCAGGGAGGGGGAAACTGAGGCCCGGAGTGGTCAGGGCAGGGGCTCTGGTGGGATCGGGGGCCCAGCCAGCAACAGCAGCAGCAGCTTAACCCAGGGCTGGGGTGCAGTCTGGGCTCTGAGATCCGGCCTAGGTCACAACTGGCCAGGGCTCCATCCTCATGCTTTATGCTAAGCTCAAAGTGGCTTCCACATCAGAGTTTTGTTCTCATTTTCCCAGTACTGGGGAAGGAACCCAGGGCTTCTGCTCTGAGCTGCATCCCCAGCCTTTTCTATTTTTTGAGACAGGGTCTCACTAAGTCACTAAATTGTCCAGGCTGGGCTCGAATTTGGGATCCTCCTGTCTCAGCCTCCCAGAGTGCTTGGATGACAGGCATGTGCCACCATGTCTGTCCAATGTTTGTTGAATGAATAAGGGACTACCTCAGTGGTACAGATGGCTGTGGGGCAGGAGCCAGGACTCCAACAGGTCAGCCCACCATGGCGGGTGGGGTGGGGCGCAAGGGGGGCTTCACTCCCTCTGCTGTAGCCACACAGACCTTCTTGCTGCTTCTCCAACACATCAGGCTCTGTCCTGCCCCAGGGCCTTTGCACAGGCTGACCTGCTGCCCCAGATGCCCTTCCCCAGGTATTGACATGGCCAGCTCCCCAGCTTTTAGGTCTCAGCCTGGCAGTTCAAACACCACCTCCTCCACAAGGCCTGCCCTCATTTCTCATGTAGGTAGGCAGCCTGAGCTTCTTAACCCCTCCCACTTTGTTTTTTGCCCCAAATTGATCAGTGTCTGAAATTGTCTTCCTCCGCCTCCTCCTCCTCCTTCTTTTGGAGACAGGGTCTTACTATGTAGCCCAGGCTGGCCTCAAACTCACGGTGATCTTCCTGCCTCAGCCTCCAGAGTGCCAACACACCTAGTTCCCTGTGGTTTTCTCGCTCACTTTGCAAGTCCTGGAGGACCTGAGTAACCTGAGATTCTTTTCATCAAGGACCCCTCACCCCGCCATCTCTCTCAGTGCCTGCTCTGTCCCTAGAGCCCAAGATAGCCTGGTCCACACCTCTGAGGGCTGTAACTCTTTTTTTTGTTTTTGTTTTTAATCTTTTTGAGACAGGGTCTCACTATGCAGTTCAAGCTGGCCTTGAGCTCACTTTGTAGCCCAGCCTGGTCTCAAACTTGCAACAATCCTCCTGCCTCAGCCTCCCGAGTGCTGGGATTACAGGTATGGGCCACCACACCTGGCAAAAGTGTTTTTTGTTTTTTTTTTTTTTGAATTGGGAATTGAACTCATGACCTTAGGGTTGCCAGGCAAGCACTTATGCCGCTGACCTACATCCTCCGCCCCAAGGCTGTAACTCTTGAGCAAAGTGACCTAAGTAGACAGGCGAACATGGATGGATTATCACCAGAAGTGGTCCTGGCAAGCTGGGCATAGTGGTACACGCCTATCATCCCAGCATTGTAGGAGGCTGAGGCAGGAGGATCTCAAACTTGAGTCCAGCCTGGGCAGTTTAGTGACTTGGCAAGAAAATAAAAGAAACAGCCCAGGAATCCAGCGCAGGATGACATCAGCCTTCCTTCCCTCTCCCTCCTCCTCCTCTTCCTCCTCCTCTGTCTTTCTCTCTCTTTCCTCCTTATCAGCAACAAGGCACAGAGACAGCATGCGGGTTCCTCAAGGTCACACAGCGAGGATGGCCTGCAGACCTGAAGGTGAGCTCTGCGGCGTGGGTTAGCAAGCAGCCAGGCGTCACAAAGCCAGCGCGATGGATTTGTTTCTCTGAATATCTCAATAAACTGCTGCAAATACCCAAGCCCGGCCCCCCCGCCCAGCGAGCCCTTGTCCGGCCTTTGTCGGCCTCGGGATGAGCGAAAACCCCCTTCCCTGCGCCGCTCGCCGCAGCCTCTTTTCTTCCGCCCTCTGCGTTGTATTTATTCTCTCCCGACCTCCTCCCTCCACCCGCATCCTGGAGAGGAAGCGATTAGATTAGGGCCTAGGAGAACAAGAAGAGGCGAACAAAGACGCCCGCCTTCCCGCCCCGCAGCGTGGGGATTTGCAGCCCGAGTGGGGCCGGCCGGCCGGGATTCCGCAGCTCTGCACAAAGGCCGCGGCGGAGCGACGCCCGCCCCCTCCGGGCCGGCAATAGGGAAGCGGGCTCCTGCACCCCAGCGCCTCCAGGCCCTGCGCTGGGCTGGCTGCTGGCAGTGACAGGGACAGAGGGAGGGGACCACAGCCTGGGCTGCAGGTCAGGGATCCCGGATCCCGCCTGAGGAACCCTCCGTCTTGGGAGCAAGGCGAATCTCTCAGTTTCCTGTGCACCTACTAAGCGCCAGGTGTCCCAGGCCTCAGTTCCTCACTCAGGGCTGAACCACGAACGGTCCCTGTGACCCGGGAGTGTGGGTCTGTGGCTCCAGGGCTCTGTGGGCCCCATCTGGAAAATGGGGTGATGTTTGGGTCACTGTAGAGGAAGTCAGAATGGATAAAGGTCCCCAGGAGAGCTCGCCGTAGAGAGGGCACCTGACTGTCAGGGGACATCACCCCCCCAGACTGGGGCCGCAGGGGCCAGGTGTGCTGTGGGGTCTCCTGGGCACTGCAGGGTGCTCAGTGGCCTCCCTGGCCCTACCCACTCCATGCCAGGAGTTCCCCGGTGTGACAGCCACAGACGTCCCCGGACCTCACCCAGGGTCCCTGCTTCACGTCACTGTTATTAGTTCCTAGACAAAGTCAAAGCGTGTGTCCATGTTGGAAAAGCCCAGGGGCTGTTGTCAGCCGGGTGGCTTCCCCATACCCTCGGGGCTCAGCTCTGCTGGGGAGACCCACGTGACCCCGCCACGGTCAGGCTGCGGGAGGGGCCTCTCGCTGCCCACAGGACCCCGCCCCCGCGCGCCCGACCCCGGGCCGTGGACTCCCCGGAGTCCCTGCCTGCCAGGGAGGCAGTGGCAGGGCCCGGTCCTCCTCCTGCCTCAGGAGCTGAGGGCACCTGCCTGACTACCTGGGGAGGGGACAGCGCAGGACAGTGGGGTTCCACTTCGGGACGGAGGTGTGGGAAGAGGGGCTGTCGGCAGAGAGGGGCCTCACCCACCCGCTCATCCACCCCATGTGGCTGCCCCCTCGGTGCCCTCCTCCGGCCTGGGCTCTGGGGACACCTCGGTGACCCGCACACACCGTCCCTATCCACCCACAGCTCCCAGGCGGGCAGGAGGGCCGGCCATGTGGCCAGGCCGATCGGACGCGGGTGGCGGGCGCTAGGATGGGGCATGAAGGTAGCCCGGGGAAGCCAGAGGCCGCCGGGGTCCAGACTGGACGAACCTGCAAGGACTGGGGCGGGGCAGAGGCGGCGGCCCCCGGGGGCGGGGAGGCTGGCGGCGGCGCAGCTGGGCGGCAGAGGTTGGGGAGCAGACGCACACCCGGGGCAGCGGCGGGAGGCGGGGTTGGTGCCTGAGCCGAGGGTCCAGGGCCCGGGCAGACACGGGGCATCCCTGGGGGCACACTGAGGCCACAGGCCCCGCTGTCTCTCGGGCCCTGCCGGTCCCTGAGGTCTGGCGTGGGCGCGGGGGGGGGGTTGGGGCGCCGGCGGTAAACAGCGGTGGCCGCCACGCAGATGCGCCGTCCCGCACCCTGACAGCTCGAGTGACAGCAACGGGCTTTATTAGTGTAAGAGCCACGCGGGTTTAAAATAGCATCGTAGTGGCAACAAAAGCAATTTGCCTCCTGAATTTCCATTCTGAACGGATGATCTGCTTTTAATCAAGCAAAGGCGTCCCAAAATGCTCTTAATTACCCCGACTCAAGGCCTCGGCAGTCATTTTGATGCCGATGTGCGGGAGGGCGGGCGTGATTAGGTTTTTACCAAACACGTTCCTTCCCGGAGCCATCGGCTGAAGGGCAGGGGTGTTGGGGAGATGCTGGACACCAGCTCCCTGATTTTTCTTTCTTTTCTTTTTTTTTTGAGATAGTCTCATTGTGTAGCCCAGGCTGACTTTGAACTTGCAGAGATCCTCCTGCCTCAGCCTCCTGAGTGCTGGGGTGATAGGAAGTGGGCAACAATGTCTTGCAGAGGGATGGAAGGAAGGAAAGAAACATGGGTTTTTAAAAACATAAACCCACGAGTGGGAGTCGAAGCTCGCACCAGACCAAGGGACAAGGGTGGTGGGGTGTCTGCATTCTGCACTTGGTGGGACGGGGTGTGGCCACAAAGTGTGTGGGAGGAAACCTGGCAGCAGGTAGGGTCCGGGTGAGGGGGCAGTTCTGGTGCCAGAGCTACGAAGGTCCCTGCGTGGTAGCAGAGAGGTCACAGAAGGGACAGGAAGCGGCGCTCGGTGGCCCTAAGGACCTGCCCCGGGCAGGCGCCGGGTTGTGTTGGTTTAAATCCCAACAGGCAGGTTTGAGCAGGTTTGGGGACTGTAACAGGTGGCTCCTATTGTGGTCTCAAGTCGCATTCGTGGAGGAAATAAAACAGACAGCTGAAGGGCTGCTTGGCGCGCCTTGGAAAGTAGGAAGCCGATTAAATTAAGTTAAATTAAATCGAATTAAATTAAATTAAATTAATTCCCTCAAAGAGGGGCTGAGCATATGTGATGATTAGGGCCTGGAGTCTTCCTATCACGTGTGATCTGCACCATTTCCTCTCACCTCTCTGTCTCAATGATCAAAATCCCCACCGCAGTTGTATCAGTCAGAATCGGTGTCATGTTGCTGCAATAACAAGCAGCCCCCACATCTCGGAAGAGAATGACATCAACAATTTGTTTCTCACTCTCATTGCAAATTCCTTGTGCTCTTTCAGGTTAGGGCCCAGCCCCATGTGGTCTCATCCCAAGACCCTGGCTGACGGTACAGGAATATTGTGGAATATTGTGTTTCTGGGGCGTAAAGAAAGACTTCTCTCACTAGCAGTAAATGCTCTGGGCTACGAGTATCAAAGTCATTTCCTATTGGTCAGAGCCAGCCAATAACCCTACCTGATCCAACCAATCACAAAAGCCAGAAGGCAATGCTGTCATGTTAGCTACAGTCAGCTATAGCTGCGTCACGAGCATCCCACAAATCTCTTTGGCACTGCAGCCACGGTGTTTACTAATCCTCCTCACATCCCCAGGGCAGCTGGGCTCAGTTTAGCCTGAGCATTGCGTCCAGCATGCATTTCTCATCTTCCTTGGATTAGCAGTTGCTGGTGGGTCATTTGTCTTTCACAATGAGTCACGAACACAAGAAGACACGCTGAAGACCCGCAGTGCTCGGAACTGGCACACTGTCCCTTCTGCTCCCACTGTATTGCCCAAAGCAGGCCCCCTTGCTGGCCTGAAGTCCTTGAGGGAGGGAAGTACATTCCACCTACAGCTTTTGGGAGGTGATTACTGAGGTTTTAGTTACCCTGGAGAAACCACACACATAAATAAATGCCCAGGTTGGAATTACAAAGTCCAGGGTATAGGGGATCAGGAACGTCTGGATCCAGGAGCTCGGGAGAGGAGCGGGGGTTCCTGCAGTCTCTGCTGTCTTCCGGCTCCATGTAAAGGCCCTAACAAGATGGCTGCAGGTTTTAAATCCCTGGGGGAGAGCTTGTATTTTCATTCTTCTTGAGAGCTTGTATTTCAGTCTCCCTTTTCAGGTATCAAATTGCTCCGATAGCACGCGACTAAAAAACTGCAACTTCCATCGTTTGATTGACACATAAAATGAACAAATTATAGCCTTGTTTTCCCAGCGCTCTGCTCAAATTCTTGGTCACAGGGAGCCGTGCACCCTCTGCTAAACAGGCTCACTTTTTTTTTTTTTAATAGCGCCCGGTTCAGCGTTGGCCCACACCGCACCTTCCCGCCTCATCCTCCCCCAAGGGGAATCAGCTTCTGGAATCCGAGCCTCTCAGCTCCCGAGGGCCTGGCTCAGCGCCCTCTGCGCAGATGTTTGACCTCCGCAGCCCGCCCACAGGCGCTTTTGCCCGAGCCCTCACCGCGGGGCTGGAACGTGAGCCGCTCGCTCTTGGCCGAGGGCGCAGCACACGGCCGCAGCGGCCCAGGGTTTGTTTAATTGATTTGCTGTTAATTGGCAGCTCTCCCAGGCCGTCCCGGGAGTGGGGAGTGGAGCCGACTCCGGAGCTCGCTCCGGGCAATGGTGGCCGCGCTGCCTCCGCATCACACGTTTGCTCGCGGATGGGGCAGACCCCGACCTTTCGACCCCGGGCTGGTGGGCGGGACGCTGAATTCAGCCGCTCCTGGCCCTGAACGCGGGGGCCTGGGCCAGAGGGTTCGGTCGAGCCGGGCGGCGGCGATGAGGGCACGAGGCAAGGGCCCTGACTTCGGATTTGCTCAGACCCTCACCTGCTGCAAAGTTGGCCAACGCACTTAGCTGCGTGCCCCAGTTTCCACAAATGTATACACCGAGGAAGACAGGAGCCTGTCACTCAAGGAGCTGATGCTAGGAGTTGACCTGACTGTTTCCCTCGAGGTCCAGGAAGTCAACGTTTTGGGCTTAGTGGGCCCTTGGGTCCAGTCTGCCATGACGGCGTGGAGCAGGTGGGCATGGCTGTGTGCCATGAAGACTTTATTTATAAGTACTGAAATGTGAGTTTCATAACACTTTCGTGTGTTCCCAAATATTCTTTGATTTTTTTTCAACAGTTTAAAAGTGTAAGCTGGGCGTGGTGGCGCACACCTGTAATCCCAGCCCTCGGGAGGCTGAGGCAGGAGGATCGTTGCGAGTTCAAGACCAGCCTGGACTACAAAGTGAGCTCAAGGCCAGCCTGAACTGCATAGCGAGACCCTGTCTCAAAAAATCAATAAAATAAAATAAAGTAAAAGTGTAAGCTGGATGTATGGTGTGTGCTTGTCATTTGAGCACTCTGGGTGGCTGAGGCAGGAGGATCTCGCCCAGGATCAAGCCCAGTCTGGACAACTTAGTAACATAGTGAGACTCTGTTTCAAAATAAAAAGTAAAAACTGGCTGGGGATTGTAGATCAGCATGAAGGCCCTGGGTTCAATCCCCAGGGTCATATACACAAAAAACGTATAAAGCAGGTGTTAGGGCTTAGTTGGTCCCCACTGATCCCTCATTTACAGCACTTAGGGAGAAAACATGCTTGGCCCAGGCTGCTTTGTTACTGGTGCTGTTGTTTTTCATCCAGAGCTCACAGTGGGGGTTTTGGCATTAGGCACAAGGACCTCAAATGTCCAGTGAACAACTGAGGCTGCTCTTCTGTCTGAAAAGCAGCTTCCACTCCCTGAGCCTCAGTGTCCCCATCTATACAATGGGTACAGTCCCCCCCAGAGGCAAAGTGACAACCTGTCTCTTTATTCCCTTCTATCACCACACTGTCCTGCCTGGAGCATGCGTTCTGCCCTGCTTCCTACCCTTGCAGGATCTCCCACCAGAAACTACCAGCTCCCCCACACCCTTGGGGTTCAGCACAGACATTGCCTCCCCCAGGAAATCTGTCCCAACCCCCAAAGTGTATGAGGGACTTGTCCAGACTCCTCTACCACTCTAGAAGTCATACCAGGCAGAGAGGATTGGGCTACACACGGAGTCCAGGGCTGGTCTTTTGGGGGTGCATGACTGGGCAAAAGGGAAACACAAAAATATGTGTGGAATTTGATTTCTTTCTAGTTCCTTCCTTTCTAGTTTGCAACCTCCCTAGCTCTGAGCCCTTCTTCCTCCATTCTTTTTATTTCTTTGCTCCCTTCCAGAAACCCATCAGGGGCAAGAGCCATTGGAAGCTGTTCTTCCTTTGCCTCTAGACCCTAAAGTGGCTATCATGGCTCCTGCCTCCACATGTACTCTCCTCCCCTCGAATATGGGCAGAAACTATAACTCGCAGGCCTCCAACAGAGTATGGCAGAGGGGACAGCAAGCTCTTCCGTGGTTGTGACTTTCTATAGGAATCCATCTTGCTAGCAGACTTGCCACTTTTTCTTTCTTATTGGTGAGTGCCCACAGTGTGATGGGGGCCAGGAGCAGACTCTAGAAGCAGAAGCCATCTGGTGATCAGCCAGAACTTGAGGAGACCTCAGATTTACAGCCACCAAAAAATGTATCCTGCTAACATCTGAGGGAGTTTACAAGCAGTCCTTCCTAGTTGGACTCTGAATGGCTGACAGTCCCAGCTGACACCAAAACTGTTCCCCCAGGGAAAACCTCAGAGCCAGGCACCCAATCAAGCCACGCCCAGATTCCCAACACACACACCCTGTGCAATAGCAATGCTTGGGGCTGTTGGGCTTGTGGGACCTTTGTTACGCAGTGGTAGCTAGCTGATACACAAGGATACATTTCCTTCTGGGCTTGTTTACAGCCCGATTAATGGGCAAAGATTCCAGACCTACTACCCAGCCTGCTGCACATGGGCCCAGGGGTGGGAAGTGGCTTTTCTGGGTCTCCTGCAGGTAAAGCTTCCAGCACCAACCACTGAGGGACAGTCACGGAGATGGTGGTCCTTGTCCCAGGCCTGTGGGGTCCACACCAGCTTCTCATGGACTCGTGAGGCTTAATCCTGTGCATGAGTCTCCCTGGCTGTCCTTTGGGCTGGGTCTGCTCTGGACAGCACATCTGCATGGGATGCTTGGGATGGTGGGAAGATCACAAGATGCCATCTGTTGGCCCAGAGAGGACACTGAATTCCACCGAAGGGAAAATTCATCCTCTTCTCATTTTCAGTCCCTCTACCCAACAGGTAGAAACCAATCGAGTTTCTGTTGGCCAGTGAATAGATCAACACAGCATGATCCATCAGCATACGGAATATTATGCAGCCATGAAAAGGAAGGAAATCCTGACACCGCTACAGGGTTGATAGACACTGAGGACACTGCTCAGGAGCCAAGCCAGATGCAGAAGGACAGGCACAGCAGGGTCCCACTCCCAGGAGGCCTAGCATCGTCAGATCCAGAGAGACAGGAGGCAGATGGTGGCCCCGGGCTGGGCTGGGGAGGGGACGGGAGTCAGTGTTGCTTGGGGACAGGCTCAGCGTGATGACAGAGGTCTGGAGGTGGGCAGTGGGGGTGGTGCACAGCCGTGGGATGCCCTCGATGCTGCTGAGCTGGACATTAAATATGGTTAAACCAGGGCTGAGGTGGGGCTCGGTGGAGAGTGCCGTCTGACCTGCATGAGGTCCTGGGTTCTGATACGGCACGCAAAGGTCAAGATGGTGAATTCGTCTTATCCCCATTATTACCTGAGATGGGAGCTGTCTGTGATACGAAGGCTGACCTCGAACGCTCAGTCCTCCTGCCTCAGCCTCCTGAGTAGCTGGGATGACAGGTGTGTGCCACCAGCCTGGATAAGGTGATGTAGATCGTGAGCTACTTTGATGCAATTTTTTTTTTTAATGTTATTTGTTCTTTTTGTTTGTTTGTTTGTTTTCTGGTACCGGGAATCAAACTCACGACCTTGCGCTTGCCAGGCAGGCGCTGTGCCGCTGAGCTAAATCCCCAGCCCCGATACAATTTTTAAAAAAAAACTTGAAAGATCATGAAATTCCACAGCTGCACACGCTCCCTGGCCGTGGAGAAAGCGGGAGGAGTTCGGGCTGTGGGTCCCCAGGGCTCCTGCGTGCAAGACGGCGGAGAGGCGGGAAGCCCACAGGACGCCCTCACCGCCTCTTCCAGGTCGGGGTGTTTCTTCCAGGGTGAGGAGGCCTCTGCTTCACAGCTAGGGGCCAGCACGCGAGAATTTCGTTAACTCAACTTTTCCCTGGGTTCCATAGCTGTTCTCCAGACAGCCGCCAGAGGGCGCTGTGAGCACGGAGCCCTGTCCTCCCTCCTCTGCCCTCAGCCACCCATAGCTCCTACCTCCCAGGCCAAAGCCCAAGTCCTCCTGCGACCCACAGGGCCCTGAATGGCTGCCTGTCCCCTCCCCGCCTCCCCTGTGCCCTCTCTGCCCCTCCCCCCTCTGCTCCCGTCTCGCAGGCTCCTTGCTGTGATGCCAGGCCCTTTCCTGCCGCAGGGCCTTTGCACAGCTGCGCCCGGGGCCGGCCAGCTGGCCTGCCCAAAGCCACACTTGCTTTGGGTTTTGGCTCAAATGTGTTCTTGGTGAAGCTCATTTTCATCCTGACTTGAAACCTGAAGCTTGATCCTCGGCTCAGAGTTTAGAGGCATCTCTTGCTCCATCCTCTAGGCATGGGCTGAGCTGGGGACTCCCCAAAGCCGTGCTCCCACCGCAGCGTCTGCAACACCCCAGTCTCCCCACGACCTTGTCCTCAGCCTGGCCTGTCCCCGGTTGGCTCTGCCCCTCCCACCGGGAGCTCAGAAAGCCGCGCAGCACACAGATGCCAGACGGGAAAATTAATCGGGCCTCGCCAGGGCCGCCCCCTCCCCCCTGCCGTCAATAAGGGCCGTAAAGCGGGATTTATGCGGCTGCGGGCTGCGTGTGGAGGCCGGCGGGGCGCGGCGCTCTGCAGCTTCCCGCGCTGGGGCTCCCGGCTGAGCCGTCCTGCCGCAGCCTTTCGCCTGGTCCCCTCTGCAGGGAGGCAGGAGCGTGCCTTGGTTTCCCTACTCGATCAGGAATCACATATCTATTTACGCTTTGCTTTATAAGCGCCTACTGTGTGCTGGTCCCTGTCCTGTGTATTAACACAAGCACTTTAAACTGGGAGCCAGGACTTAGGTCTACGTGTCCTTTACCAAGAGAAGTTGCAGCACAGAGAGGGTAAGCAATTTATGTAAACGTGCACAGTGAAAAGTGCCAGAGCTGGGATTTGAACTTGGTACATTAGGGCCATACCCCAAGTTCTTTTCCACTGCCCTCTACCTACTGTTTTTCTGGTCTGGGGGATGGAACCTAGGGCCTTTGCACTGAACTACATCCCCAGCCTTTGTTTCTTTTGAGGCAGGGTCTTGCTAAGTTGCCCAGGCTGGGTTTGAACTTGAGATCTTCCTGCCTCAGCCTCCTAGAATGCTGGCATGAGTCACCATGGCCACCTTTGCTGATACCCTTATTTGTCTGGTGTTTTTACTGCAACCCCCCAGGGCTCAAAGACAGGAAATAATGGAGCTGATCACACACCAAGGGGTGCCGGAGTCCAGGCCTCACTCTCCCTGGCAGCAGAAGTCTAATTTTATTTTTCAGGGTCTGATCAGAGTGTAAGAGCAGGGAACAGCCTCCCCTTCCCACTCTGGGTGAGGAAGTGGGGGACCCTAGGAGTCCCCAGACCCCTCTCTCTTATTTCCTTTCTCTTTAGCCTGCTGGCCCAGGGGTTTGGGGACTACATATGTGACGGGGAGCAGCCAGGCACTGGTGGAAGAGTCTGTTGAGGGCTGATTTAACTGAGGGCTGCTGGCCACAGCTCAGGCACATGGAGCCCGGCTGAAGCTCTGTGTCTCCCAATCCCTTGCGGAGTCTGTTGCTCTTCCCTCTCTGCCCGCTAGGAAGACAGAGGCTCCTGCAGGGTCCCTGGGGAGTCAGACAGGATCTGGATGTACACCTTAGCTCTGCTGTATGACTTGGGGGAAATGTCTCACCCTCTCTGAGCTCTGCTTCCACATCTGAAAAATGGTAGCGTTACGTGGCCTCTGCCCTGCTGTCTCCCCTGTTATCTTACCATTTTGCTGTCCTTGCCGCACTCCAGAGAGAGAGAAAGAGAGGTCGGTGGCCGCCATCTCCTCCCCGGACCCAGCCCCGCAGCCTCCTCCTCCCGCAGGCGCCCCAGGGACGGTTTTGATGGACATGTTTTTTGCAGGGAAAAAAGCTGGAGGAATTGTATTTTGCCAAAAGTGTCAGCCGGAGAGAAAATATTTCCCCCATCTCTGGCGAGTGTTGACGAGTGGAAGCCGGGACGCCGGGGGGCGAAGGAAGAAGGCTCTGTGCACCCCCAGGGCCGGCTCCCAGCCCCGGGCTCCCTGCACCCTGCTGTCCCCTGCCTCCCTCCCCGCTCCCGCAACAGCCTGGCCCGCACCTACTCTGACACCGGTCTCTGGTACCCTCTTTCCTTGTGTATGCTGAGTGACTAAATGATGTTCGAGCTGAGCCTTGAGGAATGAGGAATTTGCTGAGATGGAGAAAGCAGCAGGTGGAGGGTGGGGCTATGCAAAGGCCCTGGGGCAGGGTGCAGCCCGAGGAGCAGAGGGAGCAGGATGGAGTGGGAGGAGGGAAGGTGCGGAGGGGACAGGTGGGCGGCAGGGCCCTGCAGGCTGCAGGGGGACTTGGGCTTTATTCCAAGGAACCAGGGAGCCAGGGACGAGTTTTGAGCAGGAAAGAGCCCATCTATCTTTCTCCCTCCTACCTGCCTGCCTGCCCACCCGGTGTAGGTAGCAGCTTGGAGGCAGAGGAAGCAAGCTCTGCTTTGATGTACAGAGAACCAGGAAGTCCCTGACACCGTCACGGGGCAGGGCCTCTCTGCACCTGCAAGGGTCAAAGGTAAAGCCAGAGCCTGGCCTGGGGGTGCCTGCCTGTGACCCCAGACTCCTGGGCTTCTGGACGGACTTGAGTGAGGGGGAGGGGGGACCCTGTTCAACTACTACAGAGGCCAATCTATTCCATAGCTGGGATGAGGGTGTCTTTGGGGGAGGCTGTGCAGCTTCATGCCTCCTACTGCGCCTCTCCCCTGCTCTACAACAGGCCATGGCTCCCCAGTGCCTCAGACCAACATGGAAATTCTCACTGTGGCCCCCAGAGTCCGGAGAGGTCCAGAAGCTGCATCCTCTTGCCCCAGGGCCCTTGCACCAGCTGTGCGTTCTCCTGGAGGCCCTGTCCGACCCAAGACCTCAGGTTGCTCCTCCCTCACCTGCAACTCAGAGCTGAGCTCTCAGAGCAGACTTCCTAGCCCACCAGGCCATCCCTGCCCTGCCTCCACCTTCCAGTCCACCGCCCCCCGGCTGTCCTCCCCGCAGCGGCCATCAGGGGGCGCCGCAAGCATTGAGTGTCGTCCTTCCTGCCTCTGCCCTCAGCCCTCCAGAGCTCCCGCCTCCCTGGGGCCAAAGCCCCCGTCCCCCTGCAGCGCGCGAGGCCCTGCACGGCCGCCCCTTCTCCCGCTCTGCGCCTCCTCCCTCGGCTCCAGCTCCCTCTGCTCCTGCACGGCGCTGGGCGCTTCCTGGCCCAGCGCCTGGAAAGCTTCCTGGAGTCGGGGTCTCTTTGTCCTCTGGGGTCACTGAGCGTCTGCAGCTGTCCCCTGAAACTGCAGGAGGACGCGGCCAGCTGGGCGCCGACTCTGGCTCCCTCCGACCATCCGTCACTGCGGGCCTGGGAGGTGACAGTGCCAGCATCGCCGCCGCAGCCCAGACGCTGTCACAGCTGCTGAACTGCAGGCAGGTGGCTCGCGGCGGCCAGGACCGGCAGCGACGTGACCGGGGTGTCAGCTCCTCTGAGGCCTGCCGGTCCGCCCTGCTGCCTCTCTGGGCCTCAGTTTCCACACTGGCCTCGTGATCGTGGAAACGTCCCTGGGTTCCTCCAGCTCCATCCCGCTAGGGTCCCCACCGTTGCACAGCTTTGAGCCTCCTTATGTAAAGTGCAAAGATGAGAGAATAAGAAATAAGGGTTCTGGTTGGGGGTGGTGGGCAGGCCTGTCATCCCAGCACTCTGGGAGGCTGAGGCAGGAGGAATTTAAGTTTGAGTCCAGCGGGGGGCCATTCAGCAACTTGGCAAGACCCTGTCTCAAAGTCAAAAACAGAAAAAGGCCTGGGGACGGAGCTCAGTGTGAAGGCCCTGGGTTCAGTCTCCTCTGGAAGGATTTTAGATCTACATTAGGCTGCGCTGTGCCCCCCAGTCTCAGCTGAGAGTGTGATCCTCATTTTGTGCAGCAGAAACCACGGCCCAGAGAGGTCAAGCCGTTCATACTTCCTGACTTCATACAGCCGGGACGTGTCAGAGGCCGAACCAGATTCAGACCTCTCTGATCCATCCTAGATCTGGGTTTAAAACCCAAGCCTTCCTCCCAGGAACGTGTCAGTTCTGTAGGGACACAGGGCCCCGGGTCTCCCTAGGAGAGCAGTCAGTCCCCACGCCCTCCCCCACATCAGAGCCCTGAAGCCGACCCCAGGCAAGAGAAGAGGAGGCTCAGAGCGGCTTCCCTGCTCCATACTTGCAGCTTCCTTTATTTTACTGTATTTCATTTTATTGAGACAGGGTCTCACTATGTCACCCACGCTGGCCTGGAATTGCCGCTGACCCTCCTGCCTCAGCCTCCTCTGAGTGCGTGGATGAAAGGTGTGCGCCACCACGCCCAGCTTCCTGAGGTTTCCTTTAAAGAAAAACAACGGACCCAACCAGGAAGGAGGAGACCGGACCGGGAAGGAGCAGCCTGCAGGCTACGTGCGCGCGCAAGCGCACCCTCGCGTCTATGAAATATTTACGCGGCGCCCCTTGCGTTTATGGCTGTAATTAATCTTCGGCCTCGTTGGCGGAGAGCAGAGCTTTAAGAAATTGCTTTCTGTGGCCCGGGTGAGGCCAAGGCTGACGAGGCCCGGGCTCCTTTCCCGGGAGACGGGTTCGCGCAGGGCAGGGGAGGGGACCAGTGGCCAGCGTGTCCCTCCCATCGCTTCTGCCTGTCTCTGGTTACTGTGACAGCCACTTGCCGGTGGGCTCTGTGCGTGGGCGCTGGGCTAAGTCACTTGGCGCGGCAGGGTGTTGGTTTATTTTGTGTTTGTAGCTTAACTGAGGTGCAACTGGTTTGTAACACACGGCAAATATTTAAGGTGTATAGGTTTGCCGGGGACCGTAACAGGCACCTGGCATCCCAGCACTGTGGAGGGCTGAGGCAGGAGGGTGGCGAGTTTGAGCCCAGCTAGGGCAACTCAGTGAGATCCTGTCTCAAAATAAAAGATAAAAAGCACTGAGGGTGTAGCTCAGTGGTGGAGCACTGTGCCTTCCATTGCCAGCGCCGCAAAATAAAATAAATAAATACAAGTGTGGATGAATTTGGGCATATATAACCCAATGTGTACACTTTAAATCTTTCAGTTAATTGTTTGTACACTTTATTTTATTTTATTTTATTTTTTGTCTTTTTGAGACAGGATCTCGCTATGCAGTTCAGGCTGGACTTAAGCTCACTTTGTAGCCCAGGCTGGTCTCAAACTCACAATGATCCTCCTGCCTCAGCCTCCCCAGTGCTGGGATTACAGGCTTGCACACCATGCCCAGCTGTTTGTACACTTTAAATATTGTGGTGGCACACACCTGTAGTCCCAGCACTGGGAAGGCTGAGGCAGGAGGATGTCTACAATTTTTTTTTTTTTTTTTTGTGCTTGCCAGGCAGGCGCTTATGCCACTGAGCTATATCCCCAGCCCAATCTCTACAATTTCAAGGCCAGCCTAGGCTACACAATGCGTTCAAGGCCAGCCTGAACTACATAGCCAGACGCTGTCTCAAAGAAAAAAACAAAAACAAAAAAACAACTATTGAGTTTCTTGTGGAGATATATAGCTCTGTATAGCTATGAGCTGTTTAACGACATTTCAGTCAATGGCGGCCGCCTGGGTCCTGGGGTCTCCTCCCTGGGAGACGTGGCTGGTTCCTCCGGGGAGCCGGCTCTAGGGCATCTGCAGGGTGACGCTGCCGAGGCCGCGTTTCTGGCAAGGTAGTCCCGCTGCTAAGCGATGACGTCTGCACGTGTGCGCGTGCCCGTGAGCGTGCATCCCTGCTCACACATGCATGCACGTGGGTGGGCTCGCTGGGCTCACCTGGCACCCCCATCTGCCTCCAGGCTCTCCAGCAACCTTGAGTTCTCGGAGGAGGCCTCGGCGCAGGGCGGGTCTGGCCGCAAGCTGGGGGGTGATTATCAGTGCGCCCTGAGCTGGGGCCGGACTCGGTCAGGTCGGGCCGGGCTTCCCCAGTCTCCCTTTTCCAAGCAACCACTGATCTGCTTTCGGTCACTATAAATTAGTTTGTGTTTTCTTTCTTTCCCTTCCCTCCCCGCTTTTTCCTTCCTTCCTTGCGCTTTCCTGTCCTCCCTCCCTTTTTTTTTTGAGACAGGGTATCACTAAGTTGCCTGAGCTAGCTTCACATTTTCGACCCTCCTGCCTCAGCCTCCTGAGTAGCCTGGCTGTTTTGCACTTTCCAAGCTTCCCCTGGGCAGAAGCTCTTGGGTGCCTGGCTCCTTTAATTCTGCAATTCCCAGGCACTATGCTGTTTTGAGGACCCTCCGTGATGCGGCTGGACCTGATCCG
The DNA here is from genome assembly GCF_000276665.1 of Chinchilla lanigera. Classification (NCBI taxonomy): domain Eukaryota; kingdom Metazoa; phylum Chordata; class Mammalia; order Rodentia; family Chinchillidae; genus Chinchilla; species Chinchilla lanigera. The sequence goes on from NW_004955495.1 coordinate 3,849,584, forward strand.
TCCTGCTCAGCCTGACGCCAAGGCAGTTTTCCGCTTGGGCCACCCTGAGTCAGGTTGGTCTGAACACAGTGCCTCCAGGCCATGCCCCCATTGGAGGCCACGCCCAACCAGCCAAAGACCACACCCCCAATAACCTCTCCTTTCACACCAGACCCCACCCCTTAAAGGCCCCACCACCTCCCACAGCACCAAGCTAGGACCAAGCCTTCAACACAGGCCTTTGGGGGCCACTCCAGGTCCATTTTAGCCACGATGATGGTGCGTCCAAGGGGCTGGGCCTGGGTCGTCTCCTTCCATCTCTCAATGACTCAGAGCCCGTGTGCATGTCACTTACAGAAAGGGGAGGAGAGAGAGGAAAAAGAAAGGGGGAGCTGAGGACAGGCCATGTGACTGAGCCCAAGACCATCCAACAGCGGCTGCACTGCCTGGAACTGGGACGGGACTGGGGTCACCTTCAGCACCTCCCTCTCTCAGCACAGCGCTCCCTGAGGGCGTGGTATCCAGTAGGAGCTCAGTAAATGCACACAGAAACCCAAGTGGGAGCCATAGAGCTGCTGCAGATTGGATCCCACTTCTCCACCCCAAGCCTGCAAGGGCTTGCTGCAGCCCCTGGGTTCCAGTGCAACCTGCGACAGGTACCCGCCAGGCTTCTTGCTGTTTTGTGAGCCTCCCTCAGGGCCTCTGCTGCTCCTGCTGTCTGGGAGCTATATAGTTCCTTTCTTCTTTTTTAAATTTAATTTACTTTTTAATTTTTATTTCCCAAGACAGGCTCTTGCTCTGTAGCCCAGGCTGACCTCAAACGCGCAGCAGTCCTCCTGCCTCAGCCTCCCGTGCGCAGGGATGGCAGATGTGCGCCTCCATTTCTGGCTTCGTCTGGGTTCCTGCAAGCATTTGTTGAGCACCTACTGGATACCAGGCCCTCAGGGAACACCATGTGGCTCCAGGGAAATTTCCCCCTTGGGGGGGGTCTCAGGGCTCCCCAGACTCATGCTCTGTGTGGTCTCCAGAGCCTCAGCCAGGAACCCCCAAATCATGCGCTCCCTGGGAGCTGCAGGATGGCCTCGGCAGGCGGGTGCTGGTGCAGACGGCAAACAGATGCCGGCTATTTAAAACCCAATGTTAACTCGTTAGACAGCTGTTTCCCATCCCTGAAGTCGGCGGAATTAGAATTAAATTCATTCCCAAATTAAACACACGCACGCGTGCGCGCACGCACACACACACACACACACACACACACACACCAGTGGCAAGGCTCAGCATTTCGGCAGGCAGGGTCTCTGAGCCGGAGGACAGGAGACAGGATGAGGGCTCAGCTTCTGCCTGCCAGGTGACACCATGGCCCTGTGGTTGCCATCTGATTCTCCTGCCATCTGGGCCTGGGGTCAAGATACCCTGGGACCAAGATCCTCCACAGCCTCTGCCATGAGTGTTCTGCTGCCACCTGGGCTCCGCGTGATGCAGGCAATAAGACATACATGGTCCCCAAGCCCCTCCTCCAGGAGCCCGTGTCCCCTGTATTCCCTGCCACCCACGCCTCACCTCTCCCTTAGACACAGCCAAGCTGGGGGCCCCAGGACCTTTGCACACACTGCTCTTGCCCCAGAGAACCCTGGTCTGGCCACACCTTGTCCCTTCCTGCCAAATCCTCCTCATCCTTCAGCTGTCTGTTTAAATGTCCCCCACGCAGAGAGGATGTCCCTCCCTGTCCCCTGGATCACCCACTGCCTCTTTCTGAGACTTATTTTTTCCTTAGTGCTTAAGGATTTTTTTAGTACCTTAAGGATTTCTGATTTTTTTTTAAAAAAATGTTTTGTTTTGAAATAATTTTAAACTTACAGAAAAATTGCAAAAATAGCACTGAGTTTCTGAATACCCTCCTCCCTGCTTCCCTTAAAGTGAGCATCTTATATAACCACAGCGCGGCGATCAAACCAGGACGCTTGTGGGGCACCTACTGCTAACAGAGCCACGCACTTTGAGTTTGGTTAGTTTTCCAAAGAATGCTTTTTGATTTTTAATTGATGCACATTTATTGCATGTATTTCTGGAATGCAGCATGATATTTCACCACACACAGCCAAGGTGGATGGGTCAGAGGTGGTCTTTGGCAACTTTTCCTTCTCCTTATCCTCCTCTTCCTCCTCTTTTTTTTAGTACTGGGCACTAAACCCAGGGCCTTTGCACTGAGCTCCATTTATTTTGAGACAGTGTCTCGATAAGTCAGTCAGTTGCCCAGGCTGGACTTAAACATGTGATTCTCCTGCCTCAGTCTCCCAGAATTCTGGGATTATAGGTGTGCACCACTGCACCCAATGGAAACTTGTATTTTTTTCCTTTTCTTTTTTTGGGGGAGGGGTTCTTTTTGAGACAGGGTCTCACTATGCAGTTCAGGCTGGCCTTGAACTCACTTTGTAGCTCAGGCTGGCCTCGAACTCACAGCAATCCTCCTGCCTCAGCCTGTCAAGTGCTGGGATGACAGATGTATACCACCATGCCCCGCCTGAAAGCTTGTGTCATTTCCAAGTGAATATGTGTCTTGGGAGAGCTACTTTGAGACTGTACAAGTAGCCCATTTCTCCTTAAACTCACCTTGTGACTCAGTGAGCTTTTCACAGCTCTGCCAGGCCGGAGCTTTGCCTTACCCTCTCTCCTTTCCCTCAAGGGCCCATTGCTGCTTGTCTCTCACTGGGAAGGGCTTGGGTTTGCCTGGTAGGAGACAGAGCCCTGGGAGGCCGGGGACAGGAAACGTAGGTCTGGTATACAGCAGGTAATTAGCAAAGAGTGGGTAACCACAGAGACACACTGCTGGGTGCCCGGGAAGCAGCGGGGGAGAACTGGAACAGGGCTGGAGGCTCGGGGCACCAGGTGGAAAGAGAGGGTGCCAAGCCCCAATGCAGCCTCCTTTGAGCTTTGGCATGGGGTGGAGGTGTCTACAGTCTCCATGGAACTGAGAGAGATGGTAGCTGTTCCATTACGAGACAAAATCCCTGACACACACAACCTCGCAGAGGAAGAGTCCCCGTGGCTCACGGCTCCCCTGGGTTCAGTAAATGGTGTGCCGACTCCAGGCAAGAGCTGCTCCTGTCGCCTCAGCCGGAGGCAGAGGTAGAAGGAGGAAGTGACCAACTTGTTCACGGGTCAAGGGATCAACAGATTTACCTATTTGCTTGCTGCCCTGGGAGCCTAATCCTCAGCCCAGGGCCTTGGGTCACCAGGGACATCTCAGACTTCAGCATCACAACTAGAACCAGAAGGAGCCTTCCCTCCACATACATTGACCGTCCCTGGTATTTTGTGATAGTGATGGAAAGCTGACCATGTGGGGAGGTTCACAGGCAATGGCGTCTAGGAAACGTTTGCGTCTGTGCCAGGCCTGCCTCGGTTTATAGCTGGGGCTGAATGCTGAACTGGGAGGCTACTGGTGGCCCAGGAAGAGAGGAGTGAGGTCAGGTCTGCCTGGCTGTCCTCCAGGGCCTCAGGACGACAATGCCTCCGGCTTTATGGCATCCAGACCTGTCAGCCATGGGACAGCTGCAGGCCGGGCGCAGAGATGACAGAGACCTAGCGAGAGGGGCACAGAGCCTCAGAAAAACCCAGACAGAGACAAACAGTGATGAAGCTAGGAACAGAGGGGAAAAGATGTGGGGACGATGGGACAGAGACAGAGATGTGCAGAGAAAGACGGGGACAGAGGTAGATGAGGCGGTGATGTGGGCTAACACCGGAAGGAACAAGGCAGACACATGCTGTAGTCAGAAAGATGGAAATGAACGGAGACTGAAGTGGAATCAGAGAGAGAGAGAGAGAGAGAGAGAGAGAGAGAGAGAGTTCAGATATAAAATCAGACGTGGTGATGCACACCTGGCACTCTGGGAGGCTGAGGCAGGAGGATCTCAAGTTCAAGCCCAGCCTAGGCAACTTAGTGATTTACGGAGAATGTCTCTCCAAATAAAAAAAAAAATAAAAAAGACTGGGGCCAGAGCTCAGTGTGAAGGCCCTGGGTTCAATCCCCAGTACTGGAATAAACCAAAAATAAAAACTCAAAATATTTACCACATGGTGGGAAAGGTCCCCAAATAAGCCGGGGACCTCATGTGATGGCACAGGGGCCTGTCCTCCACAGCGGCCAGCGCACTGCGGAGACGGTGCGTAACAGCACTGTCTTAGCACAGTGCCGAGGGAATCTGTGCCACTGAGGCCTCTGCAAAACTCCGGCCTCCTTGGGTCCCACAGCCTGGTTGCTCTGTCTCCCAGGTTTCTTTCTTTCGGTTTTTGTTGTTGTTGTTGTTTGTTTTTTTCCAGTACTGGGAATTGAACTCACAACCTCACGCTTGCCAGGCAGACGCTGTGCCTCTGAGCTAAACCCCCAGCCCGCTTCTTTTGTTTTTTTTGAGACAGGGCTTCATTATGCAGCCCAGGCTGGCCTGGAACTCACTGCAATCCTCCTGCCTCAGCCTCCCGAGCCACCACGCCCAGCCAGAAGGGTTTTTAAGGTTGCCCAGACTCCCTCGTCAGGGACTCGGGAATGCTGTTCCAGCCAGAGGGGCTGTGGGAACAGAGGTGACTGGTGATGTCACAGTGGCCAGGCGTCTGGAACCCTGCGGGCTTCTGGCAGCGAGGCCACCAGGAGCAGCAGTCCTGAGGCTGGGCTTCCGCGGCGCCATGTGGGCGTTGGCATCTGTGCATCGCTGCCTGTAAGCCCCAGTCCTGGTCACCTCCACCCCCACCCTGGCCACAGGTCCCCTAGGAGGCCCCAAGATGCTCAGAGGCCGCCCGTCTGGGGCTCCCGGGGGGCCTAGCAGCCGGTGGCTGGAGGACAGGGCGGCCGTGGGGCAGGCGTGGTCGGCCCGGGTGGCTCTCACGGCCTGCCTGACGCTGTCCCTGCTGCTGTCCCCGTCGCGGGCCGTGGTGCGGGCCGTGCTGGACGGCAACTCCAGCTCGGTGGACTTTGCGGACATGCCGGCGCTGTTCGGGGTCCCCCTGGCCCCCCAGGGCGTGCGGGGCTACCTGACGGAGGCCAGGCCCGCCAACGCGTGCCAGCCCATCGAGGGCCCGCAGCCGGGGGACAACGGCTCGCTGGGCGGCATCGTGCTCATCCGGCGCTACGACTGCACCTTCGACCTCAAGGTGCTGCACGCCCAGCGCGCCGGCTTCGAGGCCGCCATCGTGCACAACGTGGGCTCGGACGAGCTGGTGCGCATGGCGCCCGTCTCCGAGGGCCTGCGGCGGCAGATCGCCATCCCCGCCGTGTTCGTGGGCGAGGCCGCCTCCCAGGACCTGCGCGTCATCCTGCGCTGCGACAAGTCGGCCCAGGTGGTGCTGCTGCCCGACGCCCCGGCCTGCCCCGACCCGCACCAGCAGCCTGCGCTGGCCGTCGCCTGGACGCTGGGCCACAGCCTGGCCCCCGTGGCCGTGGCCTTCCTGGTCCTGCGGCGCCTGGGGCTCTGGGCGCGCGGCTGGTGGTGCCGGGCGCCGTCGGTGAAGACGCAGACCCGCCAGAAGGCGCAGGTGAGAGTCTACACGCGCCACAGCGACCTGTGCGCCATCTGCCTGGACCAGTACGAGGAGGGCGACGAGCTCAAGATCCTGCCCTGCTCCCACGCCTACCACTGCAGCTGCATCGACCCCTGGCTGGCCCAGGCCCCCCACCGCGCCTGTCCCCTCTGCAAGCGGCCGGTGGCCAGCTCCGAGGACGGCTCCGACTCGGCCGCAGAGAGCCTGGGCGAGGAGGGCCCCCGGCCCCCCATCTGGGCCATCCAGGCGCAGCTGCGACCCCAGGCACCCCGGCTGCTGGCCAGGGCCGCCCTGAGACTCCGCTGCAGCACCACGTCCCTGGGGGCGCCTGAGGGTTCAGCGTCTCCCCTGGGACCGCGGGAGCCTCCTGATTTCCACAGCCCCTGGCCAGAGAGGACCCGGGGCGCAGAGGGGGGCAATGAGGAAAGCTTCTAGAATAAAGCAGGTTTCAACGTGGCTCATTGCCCTCCCATGCTGCCACCCGCTGCCCTTCCCGGCTGAGGGACTCCGGGCGAGCTCATCCCCAGCCCTGGGGTGAGTGAGGATGCTAGGGCTGCGGTAGGTTCTGGGTGACTCTGAAACAGGTCCCTGGTCTGTGTCCATCCCGGGACAGGGCTGACTCGTTATTCCTTACATTTTTTCTTTTGAGAGGGTGTGGCAGCACGTGCCTGTCACTCCAGCACTTAGGAGGCTGAGGCAGGAAGATTGCTGAGAGTTCGAGGCCCGCCTGGGGTACATAGCAAGACCCTGTCTCAAAAAAAAAAAAAAAAAAAAAAAAGATAGAAGAAGAAGGAAAAAAGGAAAGGAAAAGAAAGGAAAGGAAGTTTGACTTTGGGGTTTTCTTAGATTTCCAGGTAAGGCATACGCGTTCTGCAGAGCATCAGCTCCCGAAGTCCTCTCCTTCCGTATCCCGGGTCCTTTGTCACAAGAAGGAACCAATGCCAGGCATTCACAGCCTCAGCTCGGGACTCACCTTGCATTTCTCCATCAAGACCTCGTGCCTATCTGCAGCCAAGCACTCTGCACGGAGCGCCTCTACCCCTTTTAATTTAAATTTCATTTTGAGGCAGGGTCTTGCAAAGTGGCCCAGGCTGGCTTAGAACTTTCCGTCTTCCTGCCTCAGCCTCACGGGTAGCTGGGAGAACACCTGGGCCACCGCGCTTGGAGCCAGAGGATTTTCCAAGTGTATGTGTATGCGGTGTTTCACGCTGTACCTCCCACCTGATGGTGTCTGTTGACTGACTAAGTGATCGGCCTGCAGCTTGGTTTTAACATCGGTGGTCAGCGGTGTGGTGGTGAGAGAGGCTGACCCCAGTAAGGGAGCTGTCTGGTGTATTCCAGAGAATCGGGTCAGGAAGGCTCCCGGAAGCCCCGTCTTCCAAGCTGGGATGGGGGTTGTGGCCACTGACTGGAAGAGAAAAACTGATGGGAGCAAGAAGCACTGGAAAGGCCTGAGCAGCCCAGCTTGCACCCAGCAGGGGCTTAATAAGTGCACACCAAGCTTCCCACCTCCACTCAGCCCCACGCCCGCCGCCCTGGGGAAACCCTGCCCTGCCTGCCACTCCTCTGCGTGTGCCAGACGGGCCCAAAGGGAAGGGCGGGCCGGAAGGATGAGCAGGAGCTCGAGAAAACAGCAGAACTGGGAGGAAAGACTCAGGTGCACAGCAGGTACACAGGCCCGGTAGCATGTGGATTCTGAGGACCGCAGGACAGCAGCGAGGTCGGTCCACAGAGCCAAGGTGAAGGTGGCCCGTGTCTCAGCACTTAAGCGTTGCCCTTTCCTCCCCGGGGGCTTTCTCCTGCAGGGTTCATGGTGTCCCGGGCAGGTTCTGCTGCTTCAGAACTCCCTACAACCCTGCAGAGGAGGCCTGCTGTCCTGCCCTGTGCAGGAAGAACAGAGAGGTTAAGCAAATTGCCTGATGTCACTCAGCGCCCAGCCAGGACTCTGGCCCAGGTTCACAGAGCCCTCTGTGCCTTCCTCTTCCACTCGGCTGCCCCTTGGTCTATCACTGAAGAAGCACCTACTATGTGCTCTGTACTGTGCTGGCCATGGTGTCAGCCTAGCACTCTGGGAGGCTGAGGCAAGAGGATCACAAGTTCCAGCCCAGCCTGGGCAACCTAGGGACTTAGTGAGACCCTGTCACAAAATAAAAAGAGCTGAGGAGGGAGCTCAGTGCAAAGGTCCTGGGTTCTATCCCCAACACCAGAAACCAATACATCAGCAAATTCACCAGGGTGATGGAGTATGGGTTAGAGGTGGTAAATTCAGTCTGAAGTGATCAGGGAGGGCTTCCCAAGGAGATGGCAGGCTTGAGGCACAGCAAAGCCTCTATCACAGGAAGCTGTGGTTGGGGGGAGGTCAGAGCAACAGCAGTCCAAGCACATGCAAAGGGCCTGGGGCAGGAGCTGGCAAGAGGGTGAAAGGGAGGAAGCCAGTGGGGTAACAGGCTAAGGCAGGAAGGTCTTTAGGACATGGAGACAGGTTTGAATTCACTTCTGAAAGCAATAGGGAGCCAAGAGGGGGTTTAAAAAAATTTGAAAGTCACTCCATAGAGTACAATCCACACAGTAAAAATCCTCTTATTTATACTTCTTTGAGTTTTGGCAAACGAATGGCCACAGACCCAGCAGTACAATCTGCAGATTCTAGTAGCCATGGAGACCACACGGGGTGGAGGCTCTGTGTCTGGCTGTTCCATTTCAAGACAGGGTCTCACTAGGTCCTGAGTTCCCCAGGCTGGGCTGGGACTCTCGATCCTCCTGCATCAGCCTCTCAGAGTGCAGGGCTGACAGGCGTGCACCGCCGCCCCCAGCTTTGCCTGGCTTTTTGCACTTGGCACCATGTGGCTGAGAAGCACGCACAGGATCGCCTCTGTGGAGAGCACCCCCTTTTTGGGGGAGTCGCGGCCCGCTGTGGATGGACTCGTTTCTGCATCAGTCACCTGCGGGGTGTTCGCTGCCCTGGAGGGTCAGGAACCGAGCTGCAGTGAACATCTGTGGCATCTATTTGTGCTGAACCCCACCCCAGCCTCCAGCTGCCAACGTGGGGGTTGTGGCTCCAGCCTTTGCCTGTGCATTGCTGACCACCTATGGTCCAGGGTAGCCTGTGCCTGCCTGGGGCTCCCGGTCAAGGCTGTGGTGAGGACTCCAGCTGCTGTGAGTGTCAGGGGAGACCTGCTGCTGGAGGAGACATCCGCACTAAAACTACAAAGTGCCAGTCGAGACAGGAGGCCACTGGGCAGGGTGGAACAGTGTTTCCCATGCAAGGAACAGCATATGTGAGGACCCTGAGTGCAGGAGGTGTGGGCATTCAGGATCTAGTGGAAAACGCCACCATAACACACACACACACACACACACACACACACACACACACACATACACACATACTTCAGCAAATGATGACACTTCTGGCTCTTGACAAAGCTCTCTTCCATGGCTACAGAGTGCCTGGGCCCCACAATTCTAGAAGGGTAAACAGAAGGAGGTGCTGTTCTAATCAACCCTATTTTTTTTTGGACAAGAAAACTGGAAGTCAAGAGAGGTTAGCTAACTTGATCTGGGGCACACAGCTCAGAAGGGACAAAGCTGGGATTTGAACCAAAAATGCCTATCTCCCCGCTGAGACTGTTTGCCACTTCTGTAGCATGGCTATGAAGGATGGGTGGAAGGAAGGGTGGACAATACATTCTTCACCTCCTTTTCCCACACCCTCTTCTCCTAGTGATATAACCAGCAAGAGGCAAATTCCTAGGAGCCGACACTGCATGGCCAGTGGCCACTAGAGGAGGCCACAGGGAGGTGGCTGCCGAAACCTGCACCCTGACAGCGTCAGGAAGAGGCTGCAAAGGCCGCAACCACCGCCAGGTCCTCCTCCCTGTCCCTACCTCTCCCACAGCCCGGCCCCTCCTCCTAGCCCCTCGAAGCCTCACTGCCAGGCCCAGAAGGGGAGGACGTTCCCAGGAACAGATGGCCGCCTTCCGCGCCCAGCGCTCTGCCAGTTAATTAACGCCGCCTGTAATTAAACTTCCCACAAATTAGCTGTCAGCTACGCTAAAGGGAACCGTCCCTCTCAAATGCCACCTTGACTCGGTGAATTGTGGGCCTTGTCGACAAAATAATTAAAGGCGGAGGGAGGCAACCAGAGTCAGAGTCCCCCTCCTCCTAATATCTCTATTGCTGTCCGGGGCCAGAACCTGCCAGCTGGGACTCACAAATACAAGGGTTCACCCACCCGGTTTGCACGAATTAATGTTTTCCTTACTGAGTACCTACTGTGTGCAGCCATGGTGCTGGGGACGCCCTGGAGGCCAATGCAGAGGTAGTTGGTGCCTTCCTGGAACTTAACATCCTCAACATAAAAATGTAAAAGCAAAAGTAAAGTTTACAGCAGGCCAGGAGGAGGGCGTGTGCCGTGCAAACGTCCTGGGGCAGCACGGAGCCCAGTGAGGTGCAGGAGCAGCAAGGAGGCCGTGTGGCTGGAGCAGAGAGAGTGAGGGGCAGAGAGAGAGCAGGGGAGGTGGGGAAGGGGCAGGTGGGTCATGCAGGGCCCTGTGGGCTGCAAGAGGACTTGGGCTTTGGCCCAGGGAGGTGGCAGCCATGGAGGGCTGAGGGCAGAGGAAGGAGGATGGGACTCGGGGCTCACAGTGCCCTTTGGTGGCCCCAGCCCATTTGTCCTGTCACTGGGGCTCCCATCAGTATGGAGGATGGGGTGATGAGGGTGCACCTGGGACATTTTTCATCTCGGTGAACAGGCTTCAGATCTCCCAGTGCCCCGGGCCTTTGCACGTGCCAGGCTGGCTGCGGATCGGTCGATCCTGCTTCCTTGCTGCTTTTCCTTCAGGTCTTTGCTCTGCATAGCTGCCTCTGGGGAGCCCCCACCCAGCGGCCCCAGTGTGAGCCAGGCTGCCTCTGATATCACCTGCCTGGCGGCTGCAAGGCATCCTGGGATGGGGAAGGACTCAAGCCCATGTCCTCTTCCTGCCAGCCTGGCGAGGTCCCCCGGGTACCCCCTGACCTCAAGAAGCCTGGGACCCCCACAGTCAGCTCCACAAATAGGACAGCATAACTGAGCTTATCTGAGACCCCAGGGCAGGATGGGTTTCACAGGGCAGAATGTGGAGATCAGGACCCTGAGAACAGCCACCTAGAGAGAGCGTTTCACGTCCCTGCAGGGCCTGGGGCGGCCGGTGTGACACGGCGGCGACAACGAAAATGGTGGGCCTGTCATCCCAGCACTCGGGGAAGCCGAGGCAGGAGGGCACAAGTTTGAACCCAACCCGGGCAACTTAGTGACTGTTTCAAAACAAAACACCCAAAAGGCTGGGGGTGTCGCTCAGCAGTACAGCACCCCTTTCCATCCCCAGGACTTGAAATAATAATGGTAGCAAGCTGGGATTGCGGGCGCCCTCAGCCCCGCCCCAGCGACTCCCAGGACGGCCGGAGGCTGGGGCGCGGAGGCCCGCGGCAAGGCAAGGCGGGGATGCTCAAAGTCAAGCAGGACTTGCAGGAAACCAGAAAAGCATCCAACGGCAGCCGCTCTCTGAAGATTACAAGCACTCGTCCCGAGGGAGTTTTCTGGGTGACAGAGACGCTGTTGCTCTCCGTGCGGGCGGTGGTGCCGATCTGCACACATTTGTCAAAACGTACCCAACTGCACCCTTCCTTCCCGCCCCTGCAGGGCTGATCCAAGCGGGGGCGCCGGATGCCAAGAACACAGGCTCGCGGGCGCCGCGCCGGTGGGGACGCGAAACGGGACAGCCGTGCCGTAACCATTTGGCAACCTCTTCACAAGGGAAAGACTCCCTGGCAGATGACGGCCGCACGCCTAGGTGTTTACCCGGGGGAAGCCAAAGCAGACGTCCACCTGGAGCCGCCGGAGGCAGCGCTTTGCAGCTTTCCTCCTGAAAAGCAAACACGAGGAGGGCCCCAAACGCCAGCCAGCCGGCAGCAAGAAAGCACACGCGGCAGGCCCGCTACCCCGGAATACGACGCAGCGAGGAAAAGGAGGGAAGGCCTGGGATGCACCATGGCTTGGAGGAATCGCAAAATCACAGGCCAGATGCAAAAGACCATGTCCCAGCCGGGCGCGGCAGCACAGGCCCATCATCCCGGCACTCTTGGAGGCTGAGGCAGGAGGATCACCAGTGTGAGCCCAGCTTGGGCAATTTAATGACTTAGAGAGACTTTGATCCAAAATAAAAAAAGTAAAGAGGGGCTGGGGATGTAGCTGAGTGCAAAGGTCCTGGGTTCAATCTCCTGCACTGAAGAAAAAAAATGTTTTTTTTTCTTCATTTTCTCCTCGGAGTGTGATATGTGCCCCCTGCCCCCCTAAAACTTGCGCTTCACGACGGGGTGTCCCAAACTTGCAGTGATCCTCCTGCCTCAGCCCCCTGAGTGCTGAGATGACAGGCATGTGCCACCACACCAAGCAAAAAAAAAATTTTTTTTTCTTGAGACAGGGTCTCACTGTATAGCCAAGACTGGCCTCAGACTCACCACGATCCTCCTGCATCAGCCTCCCAAACGCTAGGATGGCAGGCATGCACCACCATGCCCAGCAAAGGAAGAAGGAAAGAAAGGAAGAAAGAAAAAAAGAAACATTTTGGAGGTCAGGGCTGAGGTACAATGAGAAAGCATTTCTCCTTAGATGCAAAACTTCAAAAAAGCTAAATAACCCAAAACCTCAGCACAAAGCTAAATAACATTTGACGGCAATATTTTTTTTTTGGCATTTTTTTTAAAAAAAAATCAAAATTAATGCCAAAGCAATTTTCCAAGATGAACACAATATCAAAATTTCACACGAAGACAGGAAGGATTCCATCTGCCCCGCTCCCCGCCCCCACCTTGTCTGGTCCCTTTTGGACGCTGGGGACGAGGACCCCGTGTGGGTGGCAACGTGCCCGGCTGCCCCGTCGTGAAGCGCGCGTTTTAAGGGGGGCGGGGGGCACACATCACACTCCGAGGAGAAAGTGAAGAAACGCAGGCAAACAAAACAACCAGATCCAGCCTCAAAAACGCCCACAGTTTAAAAAAAAATTCCATCCGAGCGGTAGTGGGCAGGGAGCGAAAGGAAGAATTTTACAAAACAAGAGCAGCTTGGGCAGTGGCGGGGCGGGGTGAGGATCTGTTGGCGGATACAGCGGTGCCCCAGGAGCCGCAGCTTCCAGCCCTCCCGAGCTCGCGGCGGCAAGCAGGTGGCCGGGAACAAGTGGGCAGCGCCCTGCTCCCCTCGGCCTCTGCCGGGGCAGAGGTGACCGTCGGCGGGCGGAGACCCCTACCCTGTTACTTGGCCAGGTCTGATCTGGCCATTACTGCGTCTCTGGGGAGGCTGTACACAGTGGGCGCTCAATAAATGCACAGTGCTCTGGGAGGAGAGGCTCGGCTCTTCCTGGCTGACAGTGGGGGTCTCTCTGGCTCCTAGGGGAGGGGCTGAGGAGGAGGAGGGCAAGGGTCGCTCAGTTCAGCCCCAGCCCTCATGTTAGGACCTGGGCCCAGAAAGGCGCATGAGCAAGAGAGGACCCACAGTTAAGAGCGACGGAGGGGACGCAGGTGCCGCCTGGGCTGTGCCCGGGTCAGCCCGCGGCGCTCTCACGATGCTGGACCCTCGCCAGCCAGCGCAGAACCGGCACTGGGCTTTCCGAGCGGTGAACTCGGCCGGCCAATGGGAGTGCCGAGCTGCGCATTACCTCATCAGGCGGCGCAGCCATTGGCTGCAGGCTCTCGGTGGGCGGGCACTAGGTGCCAGCTCTTGGCAACCGCAGGGAGGGTCTTGGGGGCAGGGCGGAGCGCGCATAGGGACTCTGCAGTGTCCGCAGGCTAGGAGGGGCCTTTGGAAGCATGCCGTCCCCCACGCGGGTCCCAAAGCTGTAGAGACGTCCCCACCCCTAGTGAAAACACTCCACTTTGCCAAACTGCCTGAGACCCCAACATCCACCCCGTAGCATCCCAAAACGCATAGGGCCATGGTCATCCCGGGCAGCCACAGACAGGGGCTCCGCGTCTCTGGGCACCTATTGAGCGCCTTCTGTGTACGGGGCAGGGGGGCCGCAGGAAACAGACGGATGGGGCCTCAATTCAGGGTCCTACACCCCCAAGCGGGTAGGGAAACGAAGGCAAAGAGACGGGTGGGCCATGCAGGGCCCTGCGGGCTGCAGGAGGACTTGGGCTTTGTCCCAGGCAGGTGGGAGCCACGGAGGGCTGAGGAGGGAGGACCGGACTCTGCTCGTGACTCGGGGGGACCAAGCGGCCCCTCACGCGCAGAGCCTCTCTGCTGCTCGGCCTCCTGGCTGAGAACCCCAGTTTTAGAGAAATCCATCTGTACCCGCGTCTGTCTGCCGAGACCCTGCACGGCTCCCCGCCTCCCGCCCACGACGGAGGCCTCATTATTTCTTACAAGGCCCCGTGGGCCCCCACCGGCTCAGCCCGCCTCAGCCTCCACTCTGCCTCCCAGAACTGCCCCTGCGGCTGTCCCCGCGGGCAGACACCCGTGGCCGAAAGCCCCCGCTGCGCCCCGCCGGCCCCCACGCCGCGCTGCCAGCGGAGCCTCCTGTGAAGAGTGAGCGAGGGACAGCCATCGGATTAATGGGCAGAGCGCAGACTGCTGCGTTTACAGACTGAACGTCCCCGTGTAGTAACAATTAAGGGCGCGTCGCGGGTGAGGGCTCCTCCGCAGCCTGGCCGCCCGCCCGCCCCCTCCGGGGCCGTTTGCCCACCTCCTCCTCACTTTCTCTGCTTGCGGGGCTGTCTGCACCAGCTCTTCCTGGTCTCTCTCCCTCCTTTTCTGCTGCCAAATCTCTGTCTGTGTCTCTGTCTCTGGCCCTCAGTAACTTCCCCTCTCCGTTTCAATTGTATACTGGGATTGGAACCCAGAGCCTTTGCACTGAGCTCCATCCCCAGCCCTTTTCAAATTCTGTATTCTGAGGCCGGGTCTCACTAAGTCACTGACTTGCCCAGGCTGGGCTTGAGCTTGCAACCCTCCTGCCTCAGCCACCCAGAGTGCTGGGAGCACAGGAGCTCACGTGCCACCCCGCCAGGCTCCCCCGCCCGCCTGCACCCTTGAATGCTGTGTAATTTACCCTCACAGGCGGGGAACCAGCACCAGGGGAGGCCTAGATGTTTCCAGCCTCTGAGGCCCCTCCGTGTACCTCCCATTCGGCCGCCTGTGAGGCGCTCCGCACTCTGTCAGTTTCTATCCTTCACTCTCCAGTCCCGACGCCCGGCCTCTGCTCCCAGGTCTGATTGTGGGATCAGAACATCTCTAAGGCCCCCCACCCCCAGCCTCCTATGAAGTTGACTTCATAACAGGGAGTTAGAGGCTGGATCTAAGATGCCCACGGGGGAACTAAGATCAGGATAAAGTTGGGTATCTTGGCCTTGTTTCTTTTTTATTTTTATTTATTTATTTATTTATTTATTTATTTATTTTTGGTTTTTCTCCAGTACTGGGAACCGAACTCACGACCTTGCGCATGCCAGGCAGGCGCTTTTGCCGCTGAGCTAAATCCCCAGCCCCTTACTTATTTATTTTTGAAACAGAGTCTCACTATGTGGTTCACGCTGGCCTTGAACTCCCTGTGTAGCCCCGGTCTGGCATGGAACTAGCATTCCCCTGCCTCAGCCTCCTGAGTGCTAGAATTACAGCCGAGCACCACCATGCCTGGCATTTCAACCTTCATTTTTCCTGTCTGTCTCCTTTTCTGCCTTAAAACTCTGGGTCGGATCCCTGCTCAGCCCTGCATGCGGGCCCGTTAATCACTTAGGAAGCCTCTGTCTACAACCTGCTAATGCCACATTTATTAGCCCTCAATTCAGCCAGGCTCTCTCATCCCCTTTCAAGACTGAGGACTCAGATAAGAGTGACAAGCTATTTTCAAGATTTGCAGGGGACATTTAATTGCCAGCTTTTACCATGCTATCCCAGGCTCCCCAGAGTGACTCCCAGAAGTCTCCAGTCTTTGTCCTAAACCCCAGCTTCTGGGTGTTGGTGGCCCACAGCCGTGATCCTAGCACTCGGGAGACTGAGGCAGGAGGATCGCTGAGAGTTCGAGGCCAGCCTGGGCTACAGAGCAAGGCCCCTCCTCAAAAGAACAAAGCAAAATAAAGGAAAACCTAGGCTGCCCACCCTGCTCCCCCAAGCCTCGCCTGTGCTCCCTGCTTCCGTGATCCCCAAAGCTCCTGCTGGGCCCAGAACGCAGCTCCAGAGGAGTGGCGGGAGGACTCGCTCCCTCTCCCTTCAGAGTCAGGTTTCACACCTGATGCTGGTTTCTTTCTGTCCCCCACGGTGACCTGGCATGGAGCTGGGCTACTTGCTGGCAGGCAGCATCCATAATGACGACCTTCGGGCAGGCACGGTGGCGTATACCTGTTATCCCAGCTCTCGGGAGGCTGAGGCAGGAGGATCTCTGCAAGTCTGAGGCCGGCCTAGATGACATAGCCAGACCGTTTCAAAATACCAAAAGAAATCCCCAACTAAGGACGGGCATCACCTTCGTCATCACGACCTGTGCTCCCCAAACGTTCACTGGGTGATGAGCCGAGGGCTGCAGTTTTCATCGGGGTTCTCCCAGACACCCAGGCCGTTGTACACCTGCGGCTTCTGAGCTAAGCCCACTCCCATCCCCATTTTACACATGAAAGGTTGAAGCCCAGAGAGGGTACAGCACTTGGCCGGGGTCACACAGCCCATGAATGGCAATACTAGGATTCAAACCCAGCCCTGGGGACCCCAGATCTCCCTGCGCTGGACGTGATGTCAGAACACAGGGTGGCCAACCCGTCCCCTCCCTGCGGCTGGAAAGAGGTTTGCTGACGCTTGGCTCCAGGCACGCAGTTGTCAGCAGCTCCTCTGGGCTCTGATAAATCGAGAGAATTAAAATCCATTTAGAGGGAAATCTCTAAATAGGTCTATGTTGTGTTTGGCGTGTTGTTTTTTTTTTCTTTCCCCTTTTCCTTTCCCCTGCTGTCTCCGGCTGGGTAATGTATTCCAGAAGCTGAGCCGAGGCGGATTTAATTGAATTTAAAAGCAGGTATTACAGCTGCACCTTGGAAGGACGCACGTGGAGGAGGCTGCGGAGATAGAGTGGCTCTTCCCAAGTCACAGCTTCTTGCTGGGGCTCCCTGGGCTGGGACCTAAAGGATGGGGACTTATCGAGGTTGGGGCCGGGGTCAACGGGGCGGGGGGTGGGGTGGAGGTGGCCTTGTCTTGTGCTGGGAGTGGGTCTGCACTGAGCTACATCTTTAGGACTTTTTAGTTTTTATTTTGAGAAAAGGTCTGGCTAAGTTACTCAGGATGGGCTTGAACTTGGGATCCTCCTGCTTCAGCCTCCCAGAGGGCTGGAGTAACAGGTGGACCCTACCATGCCCAGCTCTGCTTTTCTTCTTTATCCATTTCTGTATCTCCCCCTAGCCCCAGTCTTTGGTTAGCCCTACCCAGCCACTCACGCCCACAGGAGGACCACGCCCACGCACAGACCACGCCCCCAGGCATCTCATCACCCTTTCCCCTGCCCCCACCCCATCCTGAACCTCATCATCTCTTTCATGGACCCCTTGCTCCATCCTGGATCTCCCAAAGCAGCCAAAAGGATTTTTTTTCTCCAAAATTTTATTGTTTTGTTTTTCTTCCAGTACCGGGAATCAAACTCACGACCTTGCACTTGCCAGGCAGGCGCTGTGCCCCTGAGCTAAATCCCCAGCCCCGTTCTCACAAATTTTAGTTACTTCTTTTTAGATGGGGACAAAATATACATGCCATGAACTGCACCATCTCGACCAGTTTCAAGGAGCCACTGTCACCATCTATTTCTGAAACATTTGTGTCACCCCAAGCAGGACCGCTGTAACCTCTGAAACCTCCTCGGGGCAGCCTTTCCTGGCACCCACCCCTCTTCTACTCTGCCTCTAGGGGCCCGGCTGCACTCGACATCCGGTAAGCGCGGCCACACGGTATTTGTCTTTTGTGGTCAAAGGCTGCTGTCTTTGAGCCTTAAGTCCTCGAGGTCTGCCTTCAATCCAGCAGCATTGCTGCGTTTTTGACACAGAATCTCCTGTGTAGCCCAGGCTGGCCTTAGACTCGTGATCCTCCTGCCTCAGCCTCCTGAGTGCTGGGATTCCAGCCGTGCACCACCTCAGGGTGTCTTTCTTTTCAAGACTGAGTAATAGTCCTCTGTATGGGTGGACCACGCCCCATTTCATCCGTGTGCAGAGGCTGGGTAATTCCCCCTGCCGGCTTCAGGGAACGGGGCTGCTACAAACATGGGCCAATGCAGAATCGATTTGATTCTTTTTCTTCTTTTATGGTACTAGGGATTGTGGTAATAGGGATTGAAGCAAGGTTTTCACAATGAGCTACATTACATCCCCAGCCATTTTTACTTTTAAATTTTGGATCAGGGTCTTGCTAAATTGAGGCTAGGCGTCAACTTGTGATCCTCCTGCCTCAGCCTCCCAGTGTGCTTGGATGCCAGGCATGCACTACCACGCCCAACCCTTTCCTATTTCTTATCTTGTTTATTTGGGGTTTTTTTTGGTTGTTGTTGTTTTGTTTTTGTTTTTTCTGGTACCGGGAATCGAACTCACGACCTTGCGCTTGCCAGGTGGGCGCTGTGCCGCTGAGCTAAATCCCCAGCCCCTTCTTATCCTGTTTAATTCCTGCTCAGCTGTCAGTGCCCGCCTTTTACTGCTTTTGAGACGCCCTCCTGGACCATCAGAACTTGATCTGGGCGCCCCTTTGGGCCCCACAGTTCCTCTAGTGTTCCCCATCAGGACTGGTTAGGGAGCACGAGTGACCCCCTCGGAGGGTGGGGTTCGGTCTGGTTTGGTCAGCACAGCACCCTCAGCCCAGGGCACAGCACACAGTAGGTGCTCAATACGTGTCTTCCCCACAGACCCGTACCCTTGAGCGAGACCGGCCACCTCCGCCGACCATCCGGTCTACGGCCCGGGCTGTCTATTAGAAATAGACGCAATCAATGCTCCGGGTTTCTTCCCGTGCCGCGCCCGTGATGGATGGCGGGTGGGAGAGCTATTAAGCCGGCGGAATTTTCTATATGTTCCAGGCGCTGGGCAGACTTTCTTCAAAAAAGCTATCTGGCCCGATCTCAAAATGAGAAAGTCATTAAAAACATACACGCACTCACTCACACATACGCGCACACAGGCTGCAGGCGCGCATCTCGGCTTCTGAAGGGGGGAAGAAACGCAATTAATACACAGTTGCAAATGTGGCAGTCTGTGCGCGGGGGCAGCGCGGTCCGCAGATGACGGGACGAGAGGCGCTGACGGCCCCCCACGTGTCACAGTGCTGCGACGCGCTGGCACCGGAGTTACGACGCAGTCCCTTGTCGCCTGAAGTTGGGCTCCTGGGAAGGGGCTCTAAAGCGAGGATTTGGGGCAAGGAGATTATGGGAGAGGTGATGCCAGGAGCCCTGGAGGGCGGTGGCACTGGCCGTGGGCACAAGGATGCAGTCCTACTGTGTGCTATGCAACTGCAAAGAGTGTCTGCTGGCTATTACTCCCAGGAGGGGTGGGGGTGGGGTGCCCAGGGTGCGTGTTGGGGCTGGGCACAGCAGGAAAACAGGATGAGGATTGGGGAGTTGCCGCAGGGTGTGACCAGGACGCTGCAGGGCTGAGCCTGAGTATCTCAGGGTGACGCCACTGTCAGTGTGGGGTGGCGGGTCCAGGGAAGCTTCCTGGGGGGGAACATCTAAGGATGAGTAGGAGCTGGGTATGGTGGCACATGCAGATCATTTCAGCACTCTGGGGAGGCTGAGGCAGGAGGATGGCAAGTTCAAGCCCAGCTTGGGCAACTTAGCCACTTAGTGAGACTCTGTCTCAAAATATAAAATAAAAAGCGCTGGGAATGTAGTTCAGTGCCAAGGCCCTGAGTTCAGTCTTCAGTATAAGAAAAAAAAAGAAAAGAAAAATAAAAGGATGAATAGGTGTTAGCTCGGTAAGGGATGCAGGGCAAGGAAGGCTGGAGTGGGCAGACCTTGAGGAATTTTGAAAAAGAAGTTTGGGCGTTCTCTTGAGGGCACTGGGGAGCAATGGTGTGTTATGGAGGAGGAGAGGGGAAGGGTCAGACTGACACTGAAGATTTATCGATTTTTCTGGCTGCTGTGCGGATGCCTGGAGGCCACTGGGAGGCCACTGGGAGGCCACCTCCGGGGCTGGTGTTTGTGCGCGTGAAATAAGTCAGCGGTGGAGAGCGGGGGTGTCCCAGAGACCATCATAATGAGATCCACAGGGTGCCAATGTGTGCAGCGGGGGACACAGGAGCAAGAGGCAGGGAGGCCTCTTTAGCCGCGGCCATGGCGGAGAGGGACACAGAAAGCGTGTGTGGGGCCCAGGGGCTGCGCAGCAGTTGGCCGCCTGCACCTGTGGGCACCAAGTGGAGAACCCCAGGGGAACTGGGGAAAAGTCCGGGGCAAAACCTGGGTGGAGCTGGGGGCGTCACCAGGGTCATTAATCTGCAGAAACAAGTTTCTGAATTCGGACCATCCCGGGAAGAAAAAGGCCCGTTTGAATGGCGGGGCGTTACAAAGAAGTGAGTCAAATAAGAACAAAAGAAGGAACGAAGTTCTTTTCTCTCCCAGTAGCAGACGTCAGAAGCCCAGTTGTGCAGCCCAGGGCGCTGCGCCCGGTAGACTCAGCATGCGGAAGGTGGTCCTTGGAAACGCATCAGCTGTCTCCCTCTGCATCCTTTTGTCACATGACCCAGCGGAACCAATCAAGATGCCAGTAGGAATAGGCTTCCATGATTGGCTGGAGAGGGAGTCACCCGGGTAGGAAGTGGGAAAGGTGTGGGCTGGAGGACCTGGTGCTCCCTGCTCTTACAAACTAACAAATGCCAGGGTCTCAACATAACAGAAGTCTATAGCTTATGCACAGTGCAAACAGGTGTTTTCATTTTCCGTCTGGTAATTCAAGGGCCAACCTCTCCTTCGGCTTCAAAGGGTGGCTTCCAGAAGGAGCATGGGCCAGAACGGAAGTAAGGGCCACATCATTTCCGCCCACATTCCACCGGCTATAAAATCAGTCACCAGGCTGCCCAGCAACAAAGAATGCTGGGAAATGTCTTGCTATGTCTTTCCCAGAGGAAAGATGAAATGGGTCTGGAGGTCCTCCAGCTACAAAAGCCAGGGAACCACTGTCTCTGAAGGTGAGGGGTGGATGGAGGTTCAGGGAACTAATGTCCACCAAGAAAACCAACCCTTGTCACTGAAGACAAGGAGAGAAAGCTGCTGTCCACCTTGTGACAGCATGGAGAATGTCATCACTGAAAGCTCCTTTAGGAAAGGGACCAGGTTACTGTAGCTCCATATGCTGACATGGGGCCTGACCCAGTCAGTTCTAGATATATATTTACTGAATGGAAGAACAGATGGCTGGGTAGAAGGATGGATGCATGCATGCATGGATGTATGGATGGATGAGTAGATGGATGGTGGATGCATGGATGAATGACAATAGATGGTGAATGGATAGATGAGTGGATGCATGGATGGGTGGGTAGGTGGACAGATGTGTAGATGGATGGTGGGTGGATACTGAATGGATGATGTGTGGATGGGTGGATGGATGGGTGAATGGATGGATGGATGGATGGATGGATGGATGGATGGGTTAATGGATGAGTGGATAGATGGATGGATGGATGGATGGGTGGATGAATGGGTTAATGGATGAGTGGACAGATGGATGGATGAATGGATGGGTAGATGGATGAGTGGATGGATGGGTTAATGGATGAGTGGATGGATGGATGGATGGATGGGTGGATGGATGGATGAATGGATGGTGGATGGATGGGTGGATGGATGGGTGGGTGGATGGATGGATGGATGGATGGGTGGATAGGTGGATGGATGGATGGATGGGTGGATGGATGAATGGATGGGTGGATGGATGGATGGATGGATGGATGGATGGGTTAATGGATGAGTGGATGGATGGATGGGTGGATGGATGAATGGATGGGTGGATGGATGGATGGACAGATGGGTTAATGGATGAGTGGATGGATGGATGGGTGGATAGGTGGATGGATGGGTGGGTAGACGGATGGATGGATGGATGGGTAGATGGGTGGATGGATGGATGGGTGGATGCGTAGATGGGTGGATGGATGGAGGATGGATGGATGGATGGATGGATGGATGGGTGGGTGGATGGGTAGATGGGTGGATGGATGGATGGATGGGTGGATGGGTAGATGGGTGGATGGTTGGAGGATGGATGGATGGATGGATGGATGGATGGGTGGGTGGATGGGTAGATGGGTGGATGGATGGATGGATGGGTAGATGGGTGGATGGATGGATGGATGGATGGATGG
Organism: Chinchilla lanigera; assembly: GCF_000276665.1. Lineage (NCBI taxonomy): Eukaryota > Metazoa > Chordata > Mammalia > Rodentia > Chinchillidae > Chinchilla > Chinchilla lanigera. The sequence continues at coordinate 3,871,440 of NW_004955495.1, forward strand.
ATGGGTGGATGGGTAGATGGGTGGATGGGTTAATGGATGGGAGGATGGGTGTGGATGGGTGGTGTGTAGATAGATGGCTGGGTGGATGGGGAGCTAGTTGGACAACAGGAGGATGTATTTATAATCAAAGCCATTCCTTCTCTGTCTTCCAGCTGCACCAGTGTGGTTGTGGGTGCTGACAACGTGAGCCCCCAGACAGATCCTTCACCCGGGGACTGTGTCCTGCCTTTAGTACATGGACATCACCCTCGTGGCCTGGAGATGGTTTTCAATGGCACACAAGGCAGAGTTAAGTATTACTAAATCCTAAAGTGAGAGAGACCTGGCTTTGCACTGCTTTTTAAAGAAAGTCTTAATTGGGTGCTAATCTGTCTTTACCACCTTCTCTGACGCCCGGACTCTCCCTTTGGACGAAGGGACCCAGAGAGCTCTGGCTCAGGCCCTCAGGCCCACTGTGTTGGATCACAAGGTAATGACAGTGCTTTGTGTTTGCTGGGTTATTTTCTCCTTATGGCGAATGCTCTGACTTTTCATTTAAGTTGTGATAAACAGTTTCCCTTGAAATCGATTAAAGATTGTACAGAGCATGTCCATCGGGAGGAAAATATTCAGGAAATAACAGTGGAGGTCACAGACAGGTGCCGTCTGAAGTTTGGGAGTGGGATCTGGGGAGCGAGCCCTGGGCAGCCGACCCCGCTTCCTCACTGTTGCTCTCTGACCTCGGGCCGTCCCTCCTCCTCTCCAACCCTCTGTTTTCTCCTCTGAAAACGCTTCCCCTCACCTTGCCTCATCACAGGGTTTTGGCGATGGTGAGACGGTGCCTCGGGTGGCCCCGGTCGTATCTGCTGTCCGTGTCAAAGGCAAGTAGGTGAGAGCAAGTTGAAAATTTCCCCTGGAGTGAGAGAAGGTGAGTATTGATTTATTATGCAGAGGAAAAATCTCTCACCGCCCAGGTCCCTCGGAGGTTTGGGCCGATCACTTGCAGGAGAGGTTCTGGGACCTCTTTCCCCTCTGCTACTCCCCGACTCCCCAACTCCCCCGGAGGCTTCGCAACACTAGCAGTGGAGTGAGAGGCGTTCAGCCAGGTTCTCAGGTTTGGTGATGTTGGAGGAACAACTTTTTTTTGGAGACAAGGTCTCACTCTGTATCCCCAGCTGGCCTTGAACGCTTGGGGGTCCTCCTGCCTCAGCCTCCCCAGTGCTGGGATTACAGGTGTGCGCCACCACGCCCGGCCTGGGGAGAGTTTTGAAGTGGATGGTCACAGGGTCTCAGTATTGAGATTTACAGACCGAGCTCTGGAGACATGCACTGCCCCTGGAATAATGTGTGAGTGAGTGTGCACGAGTGTGTGTGCTGGGGGGTGCATGTGTGCGCACGCACGTGCGCGCGCGCACCCACACACACACACACACACACACACACACACACACAGAAGTCCAGCCTGGTGATCGGGCTGAGCCCCCGACCTTCGGAGGGCGTCTGGGCTGCACCCTCTCCTCCCATCCCCCTCTCCTCGCGCCAGCCAGCACCCGGTGTTTTCCCTCGATGACATTTGGAATCTTTTAATAGTTGTCACATTAGCATACATTTGCATACTTTATGCTAATCAGGCTATTTATTTTTGAAGAAGCACTTTGACTCCTGGGCCTTTTCTCACCGGGATCTGTCGTTTCCTTTTTCCTGGAGACTGTTTCCTTGATGGGCAGGGGACTTGTCCTGCCCCAGCCTAGGGCAGGGACCCCCTCGCCGACACGCACGTGGGAGAGACGGCCGCAGGCCTGGACGCTGAGGGTGCTTGCGCCGGGCTGAGGAGGGTGCTGGTTTCCTTCCTTCCTACTTCGCCCACACAGAGTGGTGTCTGGGCAGGAACTGCCTCGCCCCAAGGACAGGCTCTAAGCCAGGTGAGGTGGTAGCCGCCTGTCATCCAGCTACTCTGGAGGCAGAGGCAGGATGATCTCCAGTCCAAGCCCAGCCTAGGCAACTTAGCCACTGAGCGAGAGTCCTCTCCTTGTTTCCCTGAGCAGCGGGGAGCCAGGCCGGGTCTGTCTTCGGCGGGAGCGCTTGGACTCCAGACTTCACATGCCTCTGTCTCCCCTCGACCTCTGCTTCTCTGGTACTCAGTTTCTCTCTGCCCACCCTTGGCCCAGGGCTGGATCCTGGGGTCCTTTCCTCCTCCACCTCCTCATGTGGCTCCCTCAGTTTCTTTCTTTCTTTCTTTCTTTCTTTCTTTCTTTCTTTCTTTCTTTCTTTCTTTCTTTCTTCCTGTCTTTTTGAGACAGGGTCTCGCTCTGTAGTTCAGGCTGGCCTTGAGCTCACTTTGTAGCCCAGGTAGTCTTGAACTCCCAAGAATCCTCCTGCCTCAGCCTCCTGAATGCTGGGGTTACAGGCGTGCGCCACCATGCCTGGCTCCCTCAGTGCTTTAAATACATCTGCACCCTAAGACAACCACAGTCTCCTCTCCAGCCCCAGCACCCCACAGCTCCAAACTCGGGGTGCAGCTGCCCCAGACATCTCTTCACAGGGCTCTCAGGCATCGTGCCCAAACATCTCCCCAGATCTGCTCTTCCTACGACCCCCTGAATCTTGGCTGGGCTCAGCACTTGCACCTGCTCAGACAGAATCTTGGGGCCTGCCCTCTCTTCTTTCTTTCACCCCAAACCTACAGCAAGCCTCAATACTTCCCCTGTAAGGAGTTCATGGTACATGCTTGTGATCCCAGCACTCTGGAAGGCTGAGGCAGGAGGATCTCAAATTCAAACCCAATCTGGGCAACTCAGCAACTCAATGAGATTTTGTCTCAAAGTAAAAAATAAAAAGGGCTGGGGATGGAAGTCAGTAAGAAAACCTGGGTTCCATCCCTAACAGCCCAAAGTAAAAACCAAAATCAGCACAATCCTAATGCCACCCCCCAACCTACCCTCACAAAGCTCTCCAGAGTCCTCTCTCTGGCCCCAAAGAAAGACTTAAACCCAGTCTGGAGCAGTGATATTTGCAATACATTAAGTTTAAACATTTTCAATAAAGGAAAAGAAATCCGGCCGACGCGCTTGGTGATTTATAGTAATTGCAGACCGTTGGTCCCGTCGGTAGGCTTGTCCAGCGGCGGGGGCAGCAGAGGCTGCTCAGGCCACAGTCTGCCCGGTGGGCCCAGTCCACTCGGGTTAAGCAGAGCATCACTCTGATAACGGGGCGGCCGTGCTGTTCGCCAGCGGTGGATAAATATTACCCCAAGCAGCTCGGAGCTCGGCGGTTTTATCACCGAGAATTGTCCCCGTGCTATTTACTTTCAATTTAGATCTTTGGGAAAGTGGCTCTTGGTACACTTTATGTGTGGGCAAGAATGACTGGAATGGAAAAATGACCTGATTTTGCCATCCGAGAGAGAGAGTCCTGGGTTTTCAGGTTGAGTGGGTTCCGTAGGGTCCCTCCAAGGGGGGCACCGTCCCTCTGGCTCCATTTGGCGTCTGAGCACCAGGACACCAGGCCCGGGGCCGCTGGGGTTTGACTCCAAGCAGTGTGGGGACAACGTTTCAGGGTTGTGACCTCGTTTTATTCCAACTGTCTTTTTTGAGGGGGTGCTTTTTGAGACAGGGTCTCGCTATGCAGTTTAGGCTGGCCTTGAGCTCACTTTGTATCCCAGGCTGGTCTCAAGCTTGCAATGATCCTCCTGCCTCAGCCTCCCGAGTGCTGGGATTACTGGCGAGCACCTCCATGCCCAGTTTCAATTCTATCCTCTTGTCTGCTTGACTGGTTCTAGCTGGGGAAACTGAGGCTCTGATTGAGGCTGTCATGGGCTACCTGACTCTACTCACCTAAGTCTTCTTGACGTCTCTCCCTGCCCTCACTCCAGAACCTTCTCTGGTTCCCATAGTTCCCAGACTGAAGCCCTCTTGAACTTTCCTGCCCACTGTGAGTAGAATTCAGGCTGGGTCAGGGGTCTGTGTGCAATATGTAAAACCATGAAGCATTTAGAAGAAAAGAGAAAATCTTTGCAACCTTTACAATTGTGAAAAGGTCTGAGAGCTGACACGTAAAGATGATTCATCAAAGACAAAAACAAATAGATTGGATTTCATCAAAATTAATAATTTTGGGTCTGTGAAAAGCACTGTTGAAAGGGATGAGAAGACAAGGCCCAGCCTGGGAGGGGATCCTTCTACAGCACTGGTCTGATGAGGAACATGGACCTAGGATATATAAAGATGCCAAATCCAACAGTCAGAGAACAAACAGCCTGGTGGACAAAAGGGACAGAGAGGTGAGCAGACACTGGAGCACAGAGGACGTGCAGGCAACAAGCACGTAAATACCCACAGGACCTCACACCATGGCCCCCTAGGGAAGTGCAGATCGGGGCCCCAAGGAGGTGTCCTGATCCTTCTATCCCAAGGTGCTACTTGAAAATAACAATAACACCCAGTGCTGGCAACGATGAAGGAAAAACAGACCGTTTGTGCATTGCTGTGGACCACGGCACAGCCATCCTGGGAAAAGGACCTGGCAGGATTTTGTCTGCTGTGTTTTACAGAACACAACGTGCATTTACCAAATGATCCAGCAATAGCATTTTGGGGCATTTATACCCCCAGAAAAATGAAGACTTCTACTCACAAAAGATCTAGATGTGAATGTTCAGAGCAGCTTCATTTAAAATAACCAAATGCTGGGAACAACCCAGACAACCTTGACGTGGTGGTGAATGGTTAAACACACTGTGGTTCATCTTTCCCAGGGAATACTACTCAGCACTGAAGAGGGATACTCTGTGGTGAATGCTCTCAGATGGCTCTGGAGGGAGTGACCCCGCATGGAAGGGGCTGATCTCACAAGGGCATCTGCTAAGTGGCTCCACCTCTGTAGCACTCCAGAAATAACCAAGTCCTAAGCTAGAGAATAATAAGGGAGGGGCTGAGGATTTAGCTCAGCAGCACAGTGCCTGCCTGGCAAGCACAAGGTCATGAGTTCAATTCCCGGTACCGGAAAAAACAAACAAACAAACAAACAAACAAAAAAAGAGAATAGTAAGGGAGATGCTTCTAGGGAGGAAGCAGGAAGTTGGAGCTGTGTTACAGAGCTATAGCAGAAAAGATCCTTGGAACGGAGTATGTTGTGTCATGTCTATAGCAGAGTTCCTGGGAATCTCAATACAAGATCATCTTGTAGAAACACACACACACACACACACACACACACACACACACACGACTGAGCTCAAACCCAGTATGGGCAACGTAGTGACTTTGTGAGACCCTGTCTCATGATTAAAAAGGGGCTTGGGCTGTAGCTCAGTGCAAAGGCCGTGAAGTCCATCCCCAGTACCACAGACACACACAACAAAAAAGGTGTGGGGACCGTTGGAGGGAAAATCCAAAACACAATATTGCTTACAAGGAGATGGCAGAGACTGGGGAGTGATTATTTGATGGCTACTAAGAGTTTTTCAGGGGTAAAGCCAAGTTCTGAAATTACACTGAGGTAGTGGTTACACAACATTTTAACCACACCAAATGCCACCGGATAACAAGCTTCTCAGCGGTCATTAAATGCTATGTGAAAAAAAAAAAAATGCTATGTGAATTTCACCAAGATTTGAGAAAAAAAATTCAGCTCAGTGTGGCGATGCACACTTGTAATCCCAGCACTGGGGAGGCTGAGGCAGGAAAAATCGCCACAAGTTTGAGGACACCTTGTAGGACTACATAGTAGGACCCTGTCTCAAAAAACCAAACCAAACCAAAACAAAACAAAACAATTCAGCTTATGGGTCAGGAGCTAGACACATGGACTTTCATCATGAATATCAGCCTGGACACTTAAAAGCTGCGAGACATCCGGGACAGCACTGCTGTGGGAGAGCCTATGGGGTCAAGGGGTGGGCTACCGACTTTATGGGAGCCAGAAACCAAAGAGAGAAAGAAAGGGGCGTGGTGCCAATAGCCCCTTCAAGGCCACACCCCAATGATGTCAATTCCTCCCACAAACCCCACCTTTTGAAGGTCCCGCCACTTCTTTGTGGCACCAAATTCTGGCCAGGGTCCAAGCCTTTGACATTGGATTTTTGGGAAATATTCAAGATGCAAAAGACATTAGGTAGGGGCTGGGGATTTAGCTCAGTGGCACAGCACCTGCCTGGCAAGTGCAAGGTTGTGAGTTCAATTCCCGGTACTGGAAAAAAAGCCCCCCCCCCAAAAAAAAGACATTAGGTAATAAGTCCAGGGCCAGAGGGTGCTCTCTTCCAAATGAGAGCTCGGGGACCTCAGGTCTTTCTGTCCCATGGCTTCCTTCTCCTAGGACGGGGGAAGGGTGTCCCCTCTTCAACAGGCAGATGGGATGAGAGGTAGGTAGAAATGTTTGCCTCCTGAAGATCCTGCTGCCGCCACAACTATGGCCCAAGAAAGAGAGCTCCCCACTCTATTCCCTGGAATATGTGGAGATGTTAGCTTACCAGGCAAAAGGTAGCCTCACCCCGGGTCATCCCAGGGACCATCTCAGAAAGGGGCAGGAGGGTCATAGAGCAATTAGAAGCAGAGGTCTGAGGAACCCAGGAATACAGGCAGACCCTAGAAGTCAGAAAATACAAAGAATGTTCCTACCCTAGAGCCTTCAAAAATAACACAGCCCTTCCAACATATTACAGAATTCTTCAGAAGGCTAAGATGATATATATGTGTTATTTGAAGCCACCATGTTCGGGGCAGTTGGTTACAGAAGCCATAGGAGGCAAAGACAACTCCCACATGGGAAAAATGCTTATCACTTTCCCACACATTCTATAGGCCAATTCATATCACATGATCATACCCATCACAAAAGGAATCTGGAAAATGTAGTCCATGGAAGGGTAGGCACGTCCCAGGGTGGCTCCACTTTATTGGAAGCAAGGCATGGGATTTTGGTGGATGCCACGTCTCTGACACATGAAGGGGTCCCTGGGGGAGGGCTTGGGCAGGAGAGCACAGCAGGGCTTGAGAAACCCCCACAGGGGAATGAGCAGGGAATGGCAAGGGTGACCCAACCACAGGCAGACACAGAGAGGTGCTCAGTCATTTCTCCTGGGACAGAACCCAAATGAGTCATCTCCGTCAAGGCCGTCTGGACTCCAGCCTTGGCCTTTCCCCAGAGTCTTCTCCCCCGACCCGATTCTGCCGGTGCCGCCCACCTCTCCACCCGCACAGCCTCACACTCGGATGATTCAGGCCCAACACTCTGGGTGCCAAACCCTGCCCACGTGGAGGGCCCCCTGCCAAGTGCAGCCTCTCACCGCTCAGCCCTCGCCAAGTCCTGCCCCCACGTGCTGAGAGTCTAGGCCCTGACAGTGACTGGGGCAGGCAGGACGGTGACGTGCAAAGGTCCTGGGGTGGGAATGTGCTCTGAGCTGGTGGAGCCACACGGAGAGCAGAGAGGGGCTGGATTTGGGGCCTTGTGAGCCATGGCGGGCAGTGTGAGCTTAGTTCAGTGCAATAAAGGACCCTCAGAGAGTTTGAATGAATAAGAAATGAATGAATAAATGAAGAATGAATGAATTGAAAACAAACCCTAATGGAGCTGAGATGCGGCTGCACCCACAGTTGATTCCTAGGCTCTTGAATGTCCAGCGGCCCTTGCCACCTCCCTGGCTGAATGTCCTTTTGGGAACGGGTCACCGGCTGGTTCCACAGCGCTGCGGTGAAAGGAACCGTCCACAGCTCTGCCTTAATGACATCCAGACAGACACACAAAGCCAAACGCTCGTCACAGTTATTATAAAATATTAAAATGACTCACAAAATCAATTATTCACACACCTCGTGCTCCGGCTTCCAGGTGTTCGGGGGCTAATGAGATTTTTTTTTTAGGTGCAGAGCTGAGAGGCACCCTTGGGAGTTGGGGAGGCGCTGAGATGAGCCATCCATCCTGTCCCTGGGGAAACTGGGGCGGCAGAGGGGACAGGCCGGAGCTGTGCACGGCGGTGATAAGGGGCTGAGGGCAGCGGTGAGGCCCTCCGGGGGGCTGGAGAGGGGTAGGTCCACGGCAGGGCCTGGGTCTGCGGCTTCCGAAGCGGTGGGGAGGGCAGGAGCCGCGGACGGGAAGACACAGGCACAGACTGAGGCGAGATGGAGACACAGAGATACAGAGACTTGGACCTGTTGCTGCCTTAAACCGGGCGTGGTGCCGCACACCTGTAATCTCCGCATGCGGGAGGCTGAGGCAGGAGGATCACTGCAAATTTGAGGCCACCCTGGGCTACACAGTGAGGCCCTGTCTCGAAAAACCAACCAACCAACAACAACCACAATTCCTAGAATCCTCGCCTGGGGAGAGCCAAGCCCAGTACCAGCTGGGGTTTGGGGGCCAGTCCTCCCCCAGGTGCTGCCACGAGGCTCCCCAGGAGGGGAGCTGCTCTGTGAAGGAACCCGGTGCTTGCCAGCGGGGACGGGGCGGAGATGGTCCCGATCCGTTCAGCACTGTGGACAGCGCCCATCTCTGCGTTGCCCAGGGATTCTTCACCTGCCCCTTTTGCTGTGAGTAAATTGAGGCTGGGGCTGTGAAGGTGCAGGCGCAAGATCTCAAGGCAACAAATGTGTTTATTGAGCACTTACTTAAGGGGTACTAAAACAGTCCAAATTCCTACCCCAGTGAGGCGGACTGGTGATACATAAGAAAACAAAGAAGCAAAAAAATACCAAATGGTCATAGAGGCTATAAAGCATGTTAGAACAGCCTGTTATCCCAGCACTTGGGAGGCTGAGGCAGGAGGGTTGCCGTGAGTTCGGGCCATCCTGGACTACATAGCAAGACTGTCTCAAAACACAAAATATGTAGAGTATCCATCACAGCTGCCCAGCACAGGAGCACCCCGCAACTCCTGTGGCAGAGCTCCAGGTGCCGGAGGCTCCAGCCATTCCCTCCTCTCCATCCTGGAGGCTGGAGGCCCAAGGCCAGGGGCAGCAGCGTGGCCCTTCTGCGGGCTGCAGGAACCTTGTCACCGGCCCTGGCTCCGTGGCTTGGAAGTAGCTGTCTTCGTGTTGTCATGGCATTGTGTGTACAGCAGGTCTGCACCCACCAAACCCTTTGGGAGGACACCGTCATCCAGGCTGGGGGTTCCCCCTATGCCAGCGTGACTTCATCTGAGCAGGTTAAATCTGCCGTGACCCAAGTGCCAAATAAGGTTGCCGGTTCTTCAATCTCATGGGCACCTGCCTGCCTGCCACAGGGCCTTTGCCCTGGCTATTTCTGACCCCAGAACACCCTCTTCCTGTGCACTTTGGGGGCACCCTCCCCCAGTCACCCTTGGAGCTCCTCCTCCTCAGCGTGGTTTGTCCCCACTTTGGATGGGTGACAGTCCACCGCCATGGCTGCTTCTCGTCTGTCCCAGCCCCTAGCCTGCTATGTCCCCCGGCACTGGTCGGTTCTATGACGAGTCAGAAAATCTTAGTCCCGCTGGGATCTGTAGGCTTCTCAAACTTGGGGTTTGCTGCTGAAGTCCAGATACAGAATCTCAGAATTCTCACTGGATCTTAGAATCTTAGACCCCTCGCACTCCAGCTCCTTCTCGTCTTCCAGGTGCAGCTCTCTGCCTGCCTTGGTTACCTCCCATGATGGGGAGCTCACTGCCACCTAAGCCGATCTTTGGGCTTTCAGACAGTTTGACGGGTTATTTAAACAATCCTTGAAGCACCAAGGAAAGCTTTTTCACTCTGGAATTCCCTGTGGTCCCAGAACTACCACCCCGCGTCTCTTTCCTGCCCTTTGTCTCCACCCTTTGGGGGGCCAGTCTAGGGAAGGATCTCCAGGAAGGGGAGAATCCTGCTCTCTGGGCTCAGGCTTCCTGTTCCGCCCGAGGACTGCGGTGTTAGCTGATAACTACAGGTGCCAGCTGATAAGTCAGAGGCTCCGCACTAAGAGGTTAGCTGATAAGAGAAAATCTGACTGTGAAGTGCAGTGTGGGAGATAACTAGAGTGTTAGGGGGAATTAGAGCGCCTTGCCGATAACCTCTTCCCTGCCTCCTTCCTTCCCCCTTCCCTCCGTCCCTTCCTTCCCAAGCATTTCCTGACCACCTACTGAGTGCCCGGCCCAGCCCTGGGAGCAGGGGGTAGGAGAAGGGACCCCAGGCAATCTCTCCTTCAGGGCTTCCTCTGCCGCAGTCAGAGCTGAGCCTTCCTGGAAACCCCCACAGGTTGGCCAAGTCTTAAGATACCCAGACATCCGGGTGTGGTGGTGCACGCCTGTCATCCCAGCTACTTGGGAGGCTGAGGCAGGAGGATTGCAAGTCCTAGCCTGGGCAACGTAGTGAGACCCTGCCTCAAAATAAAAAAAATTAAAAGGGCTGGGGTATAATAGCTCAGTGAGAAGGCCCTGGGTTCCATCTCCAGTGCTTCAAAAAAAAAAACAAAAAACAAAAACAAAACCAAGACACCAAGATGTGGACGGACCCATCTTGGTGGGATGGCAGGCAGCGGGCAGATGTCCTGAGGGCCGGTAGGGAATGTGGAGCCCGGCGTGAGGCCGGATGTCGCCTGCTGAGCTGGCTCCACTCCCTCCTACGTGGGCGGCTTGTGACTTCATCTGGCCCCCTGCTGTCACTCAGCCCTAGTCAGCCGGGAGATCACAGGTTGCTATGGAAACGAGCAAGCTTCCCTCCCCCCGGGGAGGTGGAAGCATGGTTGCAGGAACTGTGCTGCTGGGTTCAGAGTGACCCAGGCCGAGAGTCAGGAGGGGCTGCTGACGTCCTCCTTGTGCTTCCCCACCCCTCCCTGTCCCCAGGGCACCGAGGAGTGAGGAGCAGCCTTTCATGAGGGCCCGACTCCCAATTTGGGCAACCTGGCCTCAGTTTCCTCATCCAGAAAGTGGGTGCAAGAATGCAGACCCATCCAATATGATGGCAGATACTGGGGGTAAGGATCTACCAGGAGACTGTCGCCTGTGCCAGTGTCAACCATGGAGGAAAGGATTGAAGGCCCCTCGGATCCTAGGCAGCATCCAGGGAAACTCTGGGAAGAAAACAATGCAGGGAGGTGGTGGGGGTGAGGGAGGGAGAGCAGGGAGCACTGAGTGGGGTCCCATGCAGGGACTGGGATGATGAAGACGACCTAGGCATGGGAGAGTGGGGCGAGAGGCAGCAGGGGCAGAGGACAAGGCTGTGCAAAGGCCCTGGGGCAGCACAGAGGCCAGTGCGGTGCAGGAGCAGCAAGGAGGCCATGTGACTGCAGCAGAGGGAGCAAAGGGCTGAAAGGGTGCAGGGGAGACAGAGAGGGCACCTGGGCAGAGGGAACTGAGCTGGCCTAGGGTTGTGGGGTCCTACCACAGGGGTGGGAGGAGGTGGGGTTCTCCCTGGGTGTCTGACATGCTGGCCACAACTAGAACAGCACATCCTTGATCACTGTGATTGGCTCAGAGTTGGCCACGTGACCCAAGTCCAGCCAATCAGAATCAGTCATGCAACTTTGCTGGAATCAATAGGCACAAGGGCTGCCGTTTCTCCCTGGGTTGCTGACTGGTGTCTCTGTTGACTTTATGAATGGGACGAGGGGAGGGAATGACTGTGAAAGAACCCCACCCAGAGGACAGCCGAGCTGGGAAACAGACAGACTTCCGGACACATCGGCTCAGCTCCTGGATCCAGCTGAGCCTGAAGCTGTTCCCTGGACTTTGCAGTTGTTGAAAACCATTCATACCTTTCTTGGGGGGGGTGCGTCTCAAATCTATTCCAGTTTTTCACAATCAAAACAAATCTCTGTCCAACTTACCAAGTTTCCAACCTCAAAATCTGTGTCCTGTCTCAGCTCCAGGCTTTCTTCAAGTCCTGGGCAAACTTTCCAAGTGGTACCCGGAGACTTTAGGAAATGATAGAGATCTTCACCGCTTCCAGGCTGTCACAGAAATACGCATATGTCAAAGGCTTTCTTTTTTGTTGTTGTTTTTTTCCGGTACCGGGAATCAAACCCCTGACCTTGCGCTTGCCAGACAGGTGCTGTGCCACTGAGCTAAATCCCCAGTCGCTATGTCAAAGCCTTTCAAAAGGTACCTGTTTGCATATTTTATTTTTATTTTTATTTTTTTAATTTTAAAGATAAAAGGAGGGAAACATTAACAGACATACAACATTTTACAACATCACAAGCACAATACAGACAATACAGAGTTACAAACAAAGTGGTAGGGCTGTTTGCATATTTATTATGCTAATTATGCCTCACTACATGGATATATTTTAAAAACAGCATCAATAACATCATCTCAGCTTCTGGATCAATCCATGCCTGAAAGCAGAAACCTCTGGGATTTTCAGATACCTCAACTGTAACTGTCCTTTTGGGGAAATGATAATAATTATTGTTAATTTTTATTCCTTTGTCAGCTTTGTTAGTCCTTTTTTCTCTCTCTTGGCACAAGAGGATACCAACACATAGCAGATGTACAAAGTGTTGCCTCCAAAAATACGTCTGGCATGCCTGGCATGGTGGCGCCCAGTATACAGGAGGCTGAGGCAGGAGGATCCCGGCAAGCTTGAGGCCAGCTTGGGCTCCATAATAGTTCAAGGCCAGCCTGAACTGCACATTGAGACACCATCTCAAACAAACAAACAAACATGTCTAGGAAACTGCATTGTGGATAAAGATAGACTTGGGCTCATCCTGCAGGACTTGTCTGAGCCTTTAACATGCAAAAGCGAGTGTCCAGGAGGGAAGTGGGGGGCACCTTCCATAACTGATCCGCACAGACTGTGGCTTTGGAACCTTCTTGGGGAGATGTAGCAATGGCAGAGAACTGGATGGAGCAGAGGATCAGGTGTCTGAGGGCCCTGGGTTTGAATCCAGACACTGTCTGCTGACCGGGGACTATGCCTGGGCCCTATCCCACTCCTCTTGTGCTGCACCTCCCAGGCCCCCCTGAGCCCCCATGTTGCACCCCCTACTGCAGAGGTCTGTTTGCTTCTTTTCTCCCCCAAGAAAAACAGACAGTAATCTCACAGGGGGCCCCTCTGGCAGCCTCCCTCTGAGCTTTGCTCACGCTGTTCTGGCCTGGAGTACCCTCCCCTCCTCAGCTGGGCTTGAACTTGGGGCAATCCTCCTGCCTCAGCCTCACAAGGGAGTGCTCAGATGCCCAGCAGCTGGTGTAACCTTCTTCTACCCTCCCTCGGCTCTTTGAAGCAGAGGGAGCAGCTGCGGGCCCCCGGGCAGCGGCGGTGACACTGTGCCTCTCTGAAATGAAACAAGGGTTTTGCCTCCCCTGGGCGGGAGGGAGGGAGGGAGTGCTTCTGCCGCGCCCTCCTCTTTGGCGCAGGTGCTGCCGGCTCCCCATTTGCGGCAGGGGCGCAGAGCTTCTCTTTCTAAGCCCATTTCCTCGAGGAGCTGTGAGTCGGAAGGAAAACGTTCAGCTGTGCAGGCACAGGTGCGGTGCGGACACGGCTGCAGCTGTGACCTGGGTGTTGGATGATACTTCTCAGGGAATGCCAGCCGCCACCAGGAAGCCCTCCAAGGTTGCCCCAGCCGAGCCTCCAGTGCCTCCGGAGACTCCGCCTTTCCCCACCACAGTCCCCTTTTGTCGGCGCCCTGGAGCAGATGACAGGGCCTCAGCCTCCCCGTCTGCACCAGGACAGATCCGGCACAGTGGCAGCGCCGAGGGAGCGGGGACAGGAGCGGGGACAGGAGCGGGGACAGGAGCCTCCCCGCCAGCTGGGCCTGCCTCCTGCAGCTGCTGGGTTGCCATGGTGATCAAGCAAGCTTGCCTCTCTTCCCCACTCCCGGCCCCTCACCCTCGGACCAGGCCTTCCAGGGACCAGCAGTTCCTGAGCGTCATGGAAACGGTTTCCAGGCGCCCACAGGGGGCTTCCTCATTGGCTGAGCCAGGCAGCAGGCAAAGGTCACTCCCGGGGTCAGTTGTAGGGGCGAGCGTTGGGCTCTTCAAGGTCCCGCTGCCACCAAGAGGTAGACTATCTGGAAGACAGTCTCAGTACTTAACTCCTTCACCCCCAAGAAAGCCAAAAAATGTTGGGAGGGGACAAGTCTGCTCAAAAGTCCTCGACAGAAATGGGTACTCTAGCAGAGGCACTGGGCCGTGTTGCGGCTCTCAGAGAACACCCACCCCTTCCTCCGGGACCCTCTCCGCTCTCGGGTGCTGACTACTGCCACTGAGCAGGCACTGGGCTCCTATGGGGGCTGGGAACCTCTCCTCGGGGGAGAGGGGAAAACGCACATAACAGCAGTGAGCACGCAGGGCTACAAGCCCAGCACTTGGGGAGGCTGAAGCAGGAGGATCCCAAATTCAAGCCCAACCTGGGCCAATTAGTGATTTAGCAAGATCCGGTCTCAAAATTAAAAAGGGCTGAAAAGAAAAAAATAAAAAGGGCTGGGAATGGCGCTCGATATGAAGGCTCCAGTTCAATCATGGCAGAGAAAATAATGAATAAATCAATAACTTTGAAAACTATCCCAGCACTGACAGCAGCTAACACTTGTTGCGGGAGGCCCAGGCCCAGGCCACACCCAGAGAGAAGTCCCGGAGCGCGGAGTCCTGTGGCCTCGGTGAAGGGGTGGGCACCCTGGTTCCCGTCTTACAGAGGGGGAAACCGAGGCCCAGAGGGGTCACGGTTGTCCCGAATGAGTGCAGGAGCAGGTAGGGACCAGAACCTGGGACCCCAGCCTCCGTGGTGTGGTTGGGGCTGGGCCAGGGCCCCAGACAGAGAAGGAGAAACAAAGAGGAAGCTGGGCTTTGGACCCCTGGAGCCCCCCTCAGGGGCCCTGTCACCCCAGCGAAATTGACCCTTCAACCTTTTCCCAGTCCTAGGGATTGAACCCAGGGTTTTTGCACTGAGCTACATCCCCAGCCCTTTTCAATTTTTATTTTGGTTTTTTTTTTGGTACCAGGAATCAAACTCATGACCTTGTGCTTGCCAGGCAGGCGCTGTGCTGCTGAGCTAAATCCCCAGCCCCTTTTGTTTTTTGTTTTTTGTTTTTTTTTGTTTTTTTTTTGGAGGTTTTTCTCCGGTACCGGGAACCGAACTCATGACCTTGCGCTTGCCAGACAGGTGCTGTGCCGCTGAGCTAAATCCCCAGCCCCTAATATTTATTTTGAGAAAGGGCCTTGCTGAGTCACTAAGTTGTGCAGCCTGGTTTTAGATTTGAGAGCCTCCTGCCTCAGCCTCCCAACATACTGGGATGACAGGCACCTACCACTGTGGCTGGTTTAAGAAGTGAGCTTGCCGGGAACACCCAGGTTCCAGACAGTCCCATCACGTCCCGAGTCACCCCTCCCAACCGGACGCCATAGGTGTCCATGGAGATTCTGGAAGGAAGCCCAGGAGGGTCATCTGGGCACCACCTTGGACCACGAAGAGGTGCCAGGCATCTGCTGAGAGATCAGGGACAAAGGCTTCCAGGTGCGGGGCACAGCCAGGCAGAGCCCGGGAGAAGCCAGAGTGAGGCAGGGTCTCGGAGCCGCTCACCAGGCCCTGCCGCTGATGGCGGGTGGGCCGCCTGGGATCCAGCGCTGTTGAAGCCCCGGGCAGGATGCTGCGGGGGAGGGAGGGAGGTGGCAGAGGAAGTCAAGCATGGGAGGCGTTGGCCGCAGACCACCGTGGGACCAAGAGGGGACTCCAGGGCCACCCCAGCTCCCACAGAAGACGCTGCTTCTAGCGGCTTCCCAGCTCCCACCAGCTGCCGGCAACAGGCGGCCCAGATGTTCCCTTCTGGCGACAGCTGTGCCAACTCCTCCGTGTCAGGCGGGACTGGCTGGAGCTGCGGCTCGGGACACCAGGGACTCGGGCTGCAGGGGTCGGGTCAGGTGGCCGCCACCAGCCCTCCCCGGGGGCAAATGCGGCACCAGCAGCTGTGCCCAGATCAGCCATTGCCATGCATAAGCACCACCACGGAAGCCCTCAGCAAGGGCAGAGGTGGGTCCCAAAAACTTCCACCCCAAACTCCCCTCTTCCGCTGCTCTCTCCTGGGCCTGCCCGGCTCTCTCTGCCTTTTGATTGGTTGTTTGAAACGGGGTCTCCCTATGTCGCCCAGATCAGCCTCAGACTCACAGCGATCCTCCTGCCTCAGCCTCTTGACTGCTGTGATCACAGGTGTGCATCACTTTACCCAGTTTACTGTCTTTGATTTACTTCCTCCTCAAGCACATATTGAGCACCTACTGTGTACCAGGTACTGACCTAGGCCTCAGGAAGATAGCAATAAACAAAACAGACCAAAAAAAAAAAAAAAAAAAAAAAAAATTCCTGACCTTAGGGGGCTCAGTCCAGTGTGAGAGACAGGCAATAAATTAGCAATGAGTCAGCTGGGTGTGGTGGTACAGGCCTGTCATTCCAGCACCAGGAGGCTGAGACAGGAGGATTGCAGTAAGTTTGAGGCCAGCCTGGGCTACATAATGAGATCCTGACTCAAAAAACAAAACAAACAAACAAAAAAAGCAATGGGTCAATGAACTATTTGCAAATC
Source organism: Chinchilla lanigera (assembly GCF_000276665.1). Classification (NCBI taxonomy): domain Eukaryota; kingdom Metazoa; phylum Chordata; class Mammalia; order Rodentia; family Chinchillidae; genus Chinchilla; species Chinchilla lanigera. Next base: position 3,887,862 of record NW_004955495.1, read on the forward strand.
ATGATAAGGACTGAGGGGGTTGTATGCACAGAACATGATATCCCATGGGAAGAAGCACCAGGGGATACTTCATTAGCCCCAAGTGCAGGGACCGCTGGCTTAAGGCTGTGGCAGCTCTAGAGCTGGGAGTTGCATTTGGAAGTAGAGGCAGCCATGGGAAGAACAGGCAGAAGAGGAGAGCACAGCCATGCAAAGGCCCTGGGGCAGCTTGGAGCCTGCACCTATGCAGGAGCAGCAAGGAGTCGGCGTGGCTGGAGCAGAAGGAAGAGGGGCAGAGAGGGTGCAGGGGAGGTGGGGAGGGGATGGGGGACGTAGGACGTGTAGGGAAAATGGAGTTGCCGGGGAAGGGGTCCAAACCCAACACAAACTTCTCCCAGGAGCGGAGGATTTTCAGGGCCCACTGGCTGCGAGCTCCGTCAGATCTCTCGGCAGCTCGGGCGGGAGGGTGCGTGCAGCAGAAGAGGAGAGAGACGAAGAAGGGGGAAAAGAGCAATATTTCTATTGTCCTTATCCAAATAAATTGAGATGTATTTGCGAAAGTGTCAAGAGCACGGGCAGGAGGAAACCATAAAACGGCACAGCTGTTCTGAGAGCCCGTGACAGACAGCCCAGATTAATGTAGCTGTATTTTTATGGTCTGTTAACAACTGATATGGGTTTTAAATATATTATCTTCCCATTGTATTGTCTGTCATTTTAAAAACTGCTCGTGTCTCCTGTGTTTGCTCTTAAAAGGTTCTTATAGAACATTCCGCCGCTGAGCTCCCCAATCTTTTTCTTCCTTCCTGGAGATATATCATCGCGGATCTCCTGCCCTCCGAGCAAGGTTTTCTCTGCTACTTTCATGGGCAATTTAACCACAGAACTTATCAGAACCCCCCGAGTTTCTTAATTCAGGGAGCAGTGGCGGGAAGCAGGATTCTCCCGTCACTGGTGGCTCCTGGGACGCACAGAGGGATGCCAGCACGGCCCTGGCCTCCATTTCTGTGTCTGTCAGGAGGAGCCTGACCTCCGGGGACCTGCGGTCTATTTACAGAGATGTGCAGCAGTCAGTACCAGCTGTGATAATGCTGTGTAACAAACTGCTTCTCAGGCTCAGTGGCTGATCACAGCATGAGCTGGCTTCTTGCTCAGGGATCTGGCTCTCTCTCTCTCTCTCTTTCTCTGTCTCTCCCTCTCTCAGAACTCAGGGGTGGCTCCATGGCTGTGACCCCCCCACACCCCCAAGCTGCTTCCCACCCTCCAGAGCAGAGTCAGAGTTTGCTAGAATGTGGGTTGTTTGCTTAAGCACCCCCAGCCAGCACCTGTCCCTGGCCACATTGCCATTTCCCCCACAAACATCTCTCCCCACCCTGCCCCTTGCCAACCCCACAGCCCGTGACCCCATCAGTCCACCTGGACTCCAGCTCTAGACCACACAGACCATGTCTTCCTGGCCTTGTGACCTGCATCCCTCTTCCTTTTTTGTTACACAGAGTCCCACTGTGTAACAGCAACCCTCCTGCCTCAGCCTCCTGAATGCTGGGAGTACAGGCCTGCGCCCTCAGACCCAGCCAATTTGCTCTTCCAACAGCACTATAGTGATGCAGGCTTTTCAAGGATTTAACTGATTAAGTCTCTCTTCGGCCCCAATGTGCCCATGGATTCTGAGGGTAAAATCCACCCCCAGGGTGCTCCTCCAAGCCTTTCTGAACGACCCCCTGGCCTGTCTCTACCATCTTGCTCCTTCAGTTTTCCCTGTCAAAAATCCACACTCGTCTCCACGCACCTGTCATCCCAGCACTCTAGGAGGCTGAGGCAGGAGAAGCACAAGTTCCAGCCCAGCCCTGGCAACTTAGTGATTGAGCTGGACCCTGTCTCAGGATAAAAAAATATAACAGGGCGAGGATATTGCTCAGTGAGAAGACCCTGGGCTCAATCCCCCACGATGCAAGATACATTTTAAAAAGCCCCGCTCTCCAGCCAGACTTTATCATCAGTTCTTAGCGCCCCACTCCAATGCCCAGCTCTTCCCAACATCCCTGGAGGCCCTTTGCACACACTGTTGCCTCTGCTTAAAATGCTCTTCCATCTCACAAACTCCTGTACATCCCTCAGCACCCAGCTTCCCTGACCCGTCTATCAGTAGAAGGCACACTTACCGTGTCACCACCGGGATGTGTGGCTCCCAGGAACACAGCTTGATTCCATGTCTGCCAGTGACTTCCTGGAAGCAAACACTGCCAACCCCAGCGCCGGCGAGAGCACTGTGTAACTGCCCGGCGCGGGTTCTCGTCTCAGAGCCAGGACGGTCAGCAGCGCAGCCGCCAACTGGACAGGTGCAGTGACCACAGAGCCACATGTAACCAGGCCCTCATGCTGCAAGGAGACAACTGGGAGGGGAGCTCGGGAGCCACAGTTCCACCGTCCGGACAATTAGACACGGGCTGTGCGTAAAGGACGCGCTAATCGCTCGGCTTGGACGATAAATCAGGCACTGGGAGCCACTAAAGCAAAATGTCAGCGAGCAGCCAGGCGCAGAGCCAGGCCCTGCGGCACGGGGCCGGGACGGGACGGGAGCCGGGGCCACGATGTGAATCCTTGGCAGCCTGGGCTGGCTGAGCCTGGTTCTTGTCATCTGTCCGGTGGGGACATCGCGGTCCCCGCACAACAGGCAGAGAAACCAGGAGGCGGGGACCGTGGCGCTGCCTGTGTGGACTTCCCTTTAGTTGTGTTCCTGGGGGAGGCTGAGGCAGGAGGATCCCTGTGAATGTGAGGCCAGCCTGGGCTACACAGTGAGACCCAAAACAAAAAGCCACACGTAAAGTACTTCATGCCGTGCCTGGCATAGGGCAGAAGGGTCACCCATGGTGTCACGTAGACCAGCGGCGGTGACAGTGGGGTCGCTTGTTTAGGGTGTTGTCACTCTGCCGAAGTGATCGTCATGACAGGGCTCCCTGGCCATGTCTGGTCCATGGAAACAGTCAACGAAGCAGGATTTGAGGACGGGCATGGGGGGCTGGGGAAAGTGAGGGTCATCCCACCCAGGGGTGACGGGGAGGTGGGTGTGCGGCATTCCAGCAGACAGCAATGGCTGTGCCAGGCTGGGCCACCCAGCCAAGATGAGAGGGCGCTGTCGCTGTAGTCAGAGGGGACAGCCTGTGCAAGGGTCCTGTGGCAGGAATGAACAGGTGTGGCCAGAGAACAGAAGGAAATCACGCCCCAAAGAACTGGAAACAGAGATTCAAACAGATTTGTGCCATGGGAAGTGAGTGCAGTGGCCAGGAGTGGCTGAGGGGTGCAGGGGGCCAGGCCAGGCGGTTGCCCAGGCTGGCGATGGTGAGGCTTGGACCTGTGCGGTAGCACCGAGAGAAAGGCAGTGTGGTGGGTGATGTTGTGCACAGACTGAGGAGTTGCTCTCGCATCCCCTGTGCTCTGGGGTCCGGCTCCAGGCGACATTTGCTGAGCAATGACAGCCAAGGGAGACGTTTAACCCGGGACCCAGGAGAGCAGACACTCACCTGACATCCGTGCCCGTCGGTGCCCACAACCTTCCCACCACTGCCCCGGCCGAGCGAGAGCTCCACTGCTGGGGCTGGAAACCCAGGGCTTCGCACTGGGCTGCATCCCAGCCCTTTCTATTTCTCACTTTGAGACAGGGTCTCAATTAAGTTGCTAAGTTGCCCAGACTGGGCTCAAACTTGCAATCTTCCCGCCTCAGCCTCCCACAGTGCCGTGCATGACCACTCCCAGCTTGCAAATACTTTTTGACAAAAGCAGATTGCCAATTTTTCAAGTTTTGCAACTATCCCACTCTGCCATTGCTCAAAGAAATCAGTAATAGTGCAATGGCAAGCAGAAACACCGAAACAACACCCAGGATTTGGAGGCAGATTAATTTATGTCCACGGGCACTGATCGGGATCATTCCCAAAATATCAGGGCCCGATCTCCGGTGGTCTAGGGCTCATACGGGATAAGCAAGCAGGAAGTACAGAGGCAGAATGGCTTGTCAGCTGGGGATTGGTTTATACAACATGCATCACAGTGACCAGCCGTTTCTAAGAGACAGGAGCAACCGGAACTGCAACAGGAACTGTCACCTGGGTAACTAAGAAACTGAAGTATACTGGCTGGGGGAAGGCATTTCCTGTTACAATAGGCAATGCACAAAGAAGTGGGCATAGCTGTGTGCTAATAAAACTTTATTGGCAAAACAAACAGGGGGCCGGATTCAGCACAGAGCCATCTCTGTGCACCCTCAAGTAGGTGCTTCAGGAATAGTGGTTGAGGGTGGAAGGACCTCGTGGGGAGAAGAGCTGCCTTTGGCTCCCAAAGTGAAGAACAGTGTTCCAGACAGAAGACATTGTGTTTGAAGGTCCCAAGGGCCAGATGTTGTGTGCCCACCTCTAATCCCAGCACTTGGGGGGCTGAGGCAGGAGGATCTCCAGTTCCAGCCCAGCCTGGTCAACTTAGCAAGACCCTGTCTCAGAATAAAGATTAGAGAACGGGCTGGTGGATGTAGCTCAGCGCGAAGGCTCTGGATCTCATCCCCAGCACCGTAAGATGAATAAAGAAGCGAATCAATCAATCAGTATAAAAATCTGAAGAGCTCCATCTGCGGGTTTTCATCCCAGGACCGCTCACTGGGATCGTTTAGCTCTCACGGAGCAGCTGGGCCGTGTGTGTCTTTTCTGCTAAATCCTTGTTTAAAAAAATCAATACAAATAATATCAGCAAACAAACTGCTAATCTTCGGCCCCAGAAGCAGCGGCGGATCACAGCCGAACAGCAGTCGGGGCCTGGCTAAGCGGCTGCTCTCACCCCAGCCTGTCCTCCCCACAGCAGCCACCAGAGGGCGCCGTGAGCACCGAGCTCAGGCCTCCCTCCTCTGCCCTCAGCACTCCACCGCTCCCACAGCCCAGGTCCTCCCCGCAGCCCACACGGCCTATACGGCCGCCCTTCTCCTGCCTCGGCTCCTCGCGCTTTGCCCCTCCTCCTTCTGCTCCAGCTACGTGGGCTCCTCGTGCTCCTGCAAACACACCAGCTCCGTCCTGCCCCAGGGCCTTTGCATGGAACAGTTTTCCTGCATTATCCTATTTCAGTTCTGCCAATCACTTCTCACCATCTGAAACGAGCATTTTTGTTTACTTGTGTGTGCGCAGTCTCTCCAGCTTCCATGAGCACAGGAGGGTGGGGGATATCGGCTCTTTGCTTCCCTGCTGGGTCTCCAATGTCTGCAACATACCCAGGCACACAACAGTCATCGGTGCTTGTTGAACGAATAAATAAACGTAGGGCCCAAGAGAATAAGAGTGTAGATGGGGGCAACAAGGAACTCGTGCTTCATCCCTAGCTCTGCCACACGCTGGTTGTGCGATGTTTGCCCCGTTACTTATGCTGTCTGTGCTTCTGTGTCCCCAGGGGTAAGAGGAGAGAATCAGTTGAGATAATCCATATAGTACGGTGTGCATAGCATCTGATAGGTAATGAGCCCTCACGAAATGAGCCACCAACACCAGGACGCACGGTGTCCCACCCATGGGAACAGACAACCTCCACCTAGGGACCTCACCGGCTGTCAGGACACACCACCTGGCCTATTTCTTTTTTCACAGCTGTGTAGGTTTCCACAGGATGCATGTTGCACAGTTTATCTGCCAAATCCCTACCGGATGGGCACAAGTCACAACGAGCAACTCCACAGGGCCCATTCACAAGCTCACACCTTGCACAACAGTTTCTGGGCTCTGGATGGAGGGCAGGAGTTGTGGCAGCACAATGATGTTTGATGCTGCCGTGCTGCCCATCTCTGGGGCTCTCACCGGCTGTATATGAGTTTGGCAGCAGGAGCTCAAACCCTTCTGTCCATGCCTGACTTCCTCCCTTTCCTCCTGACGTTTTCCAATCAGTGGGAAGCAAGATGTCATTCTGGTTCGAGTTCCTGTTTCCTGGATGTCAGAGATTTTCCCTGCCTCATTTGACAGAATCAATGCTCAGGGCATGTGGCCACCTCGACCCTCACGGCTGCACGTTAGGTCCCCATGCTCTGGCCCCGTGTCCCTGCAGTCCTGGGGGTTGGGAGGGAGAACTGGAACCTGTCACCCATGGGCCCTTTCTCCTCCCTCCGTCCCTCCCTTCCTTCATTTCTTCCTAATTTTATCAGAGAGCTTGACATAAACCCCTCCCCACATCCCTACAATAAACTTTAATGTACCCCAGCACTCTGAGAGGCTGAAGCAGGAGGATCACAAATTCAAGCTCAGCCTTGGCAACTTAATGACCTCACAAGACCCTGTCCCAAAATAAAAAATAAAAAAGGGCTGGGGATAGAGCTCAGTGTGAAGGCCTTGGGTTCCATCCCAGCATCACATAAAAAGTTTAATTTATAAATTAGGCCCAGAGATTAGCAACAAAAATGAACAATAAAATACACCTATCATAGCCATATACTGTATTGAAGGTAATATGAATGCAATCTCTCACTATCTCTGCCTCTCTCAGAATATCTTACTGTATTTTCACCTAATATATGCATTTATTTTTTGAGACAGGATCTCACTATGTAACTCAGGCTGGTCTTGAACTCCCTATGTAGCTCAGGGTGGCCTCAAACTCATGGTGATCCCCTGCCTCAGCCTCTCGGTGCTGGGATTACAGTCGCGCACACCCAGCTGACCTTTTCACTTAAAGGAAGTGATTGGTGAGTCCTCCTTAGTTCATCCGGGTTGTCTCACCATTGCTCTTGAATGTGGGGTCATTATTAGTAAAATAAGGGTTTACTGAGCAGAAGTATCTTGGCGACACTGCAGGAGTTGATCAGATGGCCACTCTGGTCTCTGGATGGACCACAGGAGGGTAGTGCATACACCTCGGATACCTGGACAAGGTAGGGATTTATGCCCTTGAGCCACATGGCTCAAGATTCTTCCATTCCACCGTGACAATGCTCAATTTAGAGCTTATGAATTATTTATTTCTGGAATTCTCCTCTTCATATTTTTGGACCTTGGTTGATCATGAAAAACCCAAACCACAGGAAGCAAAAGCTCAGGGAAGCGGCATTCATGTCCTGTCAGTTTCACCACTGTCCTTTGCACCTGGGCTGTTCTTTCTGTCCTTTTATCTATTTTTGTTGTTTGTTTTTGAGACACTGTCTCACTATGGTGCCCAGGCTGAGCTTGAACTCTTAGGCTCAAGTGATCCTCCTGCCTCAGCCTCCCCAGGAACTGGGGTCTACAGACATGCGCCTTGGTGCCTGGCAACCATAAACTTTTCCTTCCTTCCTTGTTTTGTTTTTTTTGAGACAGGGTCTCTCTATGTAGCCCAGGCTGGCCTCCAACTCACAGCGATCCTCCTGCCTCAGCCTCCTGAGTGCTGGGATGACAGGTTTACACCACCATGCCTGACAATCATTAACTTTTTGATGATAATTTTGATGCAAATCCCCCAACTCTCAGGCACTCAGCTACCACAGACAATCACCGTCATTTTTGTGTTCCCGTCCCATTTTTTTCTGTGAGCCTCAGCATTTTCTCTCTAAATCTGGTTCGTTTGTCCCTTGTGGCATTTTTCACTCAATGAGTCGCAAATATGAGGACAAGGGTTTGCATTCGTTGAAATCACTACTATGCCCCTGGCGCTGGGCATGGACTGATACAGAAGGGGCGTGGAGGCTGTGTTGGGTTAACTCCTGACAAACATATCAAGACTTCCACACAGCCTGGTGAACTGACCGGCCTGTGAAACTGTCAGTGAAACCAGAGGGTGACATCTGTTCCTCTGGATCCAAAGACGTCCCCCCATCAAATTAAAAGTCTCTCCTCCTTTCGGGCTGCATCCTGGGGGGACAGGCACAGCATCACGGACACTTTCAGGGCCAGGGCCTTCTGGAACCATCCGATCTGCCTCTCAAGAAAGGACGCGGCTCTCTCATTACTGTGTCTATTTTGCAGAGGGGGAAACTGAGGCTCCGAGACCCGAAGTGATTCTTGCAAGACGTGGCTGGAAAGAGGCTGTGGGCAGGTGGTGCAGCTCACAAAGGCCCAGAGCGGCCGCGGATATAACCACGCCCCGAGCCCTGGGGTAGCTGCTAAGGTAGCTCAGGCCGCGCCGGTGCAGGGTCTCCGGAAGGAGAGCGGCAGACGGGGAGACTGAGGCCGGGTCTGGGGAGGTCCAGCCGCCCGGGGGCTCGCTGAAGGGCGGGGAAGGCCGGCCCATCCTCCCTTTGCAGTCCAGTCAGGGAAACTGAGGCCCAGAGCAGTGCCTCACACAGCGAGGGCGGGGCTGGGAGGGGGCGGGAGCAGTCGCCCTGGGGCGCAGAGGGGAGACTGAGGCCCGGATATACCGCACACACCGCCTCGTGCAGGGCGCAGCCGTGAACCCCCGGGCGGGGCAGGCGAGGCTGCCGGGAGGCGGCGCGGTCGCTTCTCCCGCAGGTTCAGCTCCGCGGGGCGCACAGGGCACGCGCGCGCATGCGTATACGCACGTACACGCATGTAGATGCGTGCCCGCTCACATGTGCACGTAAAGATGCGCGCACGCATGCGACGCACAGTGCACATTGCGCACATACCTGTTTAGACACGCGCGAGCGCCCCCACGCACACGCACGTTCACACCGCCAGCACGCACTTGTGCACGCCTGAACACGCGCACGCACCCCGCGCCCACACCCGAGCCTCCGGCCTCCCGCCCCGCCCTGCTCCTCCTCGCCTCCCGCCCTCCCCGCCTTCAGCACCATTTAAATGATTACAAAGATGCTATTTTTATCTGGAGGAAAATTCAATTATAGACATTGACCTTTAAGGATTTTTTTCCGCCAGCTCACGTGAGGCGGGGCGGTGCGGAAGGGGTGCCTGCGCGTCTCCAGGGACGGTGCCTCCCACGCAGGGCCGAGTTCACGGCCGGAAGTCCGGAGGGGTCTGCGGCGGGGGCAGTGACTGCCTTTTCTCATCTTTAATTTTGAGACAGGGTCTTGGTAATTTGCCAAGGCTGGGTTCAGTGTGGAGATCCTCCTGCCTCAGCCGCCGTAGTACCTGGGAGGACGGGCGTGTGCCCTGCGCTGTGCCTCTCCTGCGGCCGCGGGCGCAGTGGGCGGTGCTGCGGGCGCCGTCTTTGCGTGGATTGCCCGCCTGGCTCTGATCGCGTTTGCTTCTTCCAGATAAATCTCCCAGGTGCCGCAGAAGTGGGGTTCAGGAAACGGGCTGGGAATCCCTGAAAGATTTAATTGGCCCGGAAGTGTTAACTGTGTGGGAGCCTTGCTCTAGGTGCTGGGCGGAGGGCTGAGCACAGCAGGGAAGCTGCGGTCCACCCCACAAAGACAGCAGTCGGGTGGCGATGTGAGCCACGAGTACCAGCCAAGCGGCGAGGGAGACTGGGCGCGGGCGGCAGCCGGAGGGGCCTCGGCCAGCAGCTCAGGTGTCCCAGGAGAGCTGGGGTAAGGGAGGAGGAGGGCGCGGCTGTGCAAAGGCCCTGGGGCAGCACAGAGCAGGCACAGAGCAGAAGCAGAAGGTGCTGGAGCAAAGGCAGAGAGGGCGCAGGGGAGGCAGGGAGGGAACGGGTGGCCGTGCAGGACCCTGCGGGCTGCGGAAGGATCCCGGCTTTGCCCCAGGGAGGTGGGAGCCGGTGGACAGCAGAGGAAGGGCACATTGTTCGGTGCCCACAGCGCGCTCTACTGGCCGCTGCGGGAAGGATAGGCTGCGGGGTGAGGCCCAGGCCGAGGGGTCCCGGCCGACCCGCCGTGATGGGGCTGGGCAGCGGCTGCAGAGGGATGAGGGGATGGGTGGAGCAGCGCCCATCGCTTGGGGAGCAGGGACCCAGGCCGCGTGAGGAGTGCACCCCGGGAGCAAGGAACCTGCCACGGCGGACGCTGCTGGGCCTGTGGGGGAGATGGGGTCGGGGAGGCGACCACAGGCTCTGGACCCCGACGGGTCAGCTCTGTGAGGGCCGCCGTGGACGGGGAGGACGGTCCTCGTCTCGGCTGGGCCAGCCCGGTCTGCAGTGGGAGCACCCTGGGGACAAGCTCCTCCCGCTACCCGGTCAGCCTGGAGCTGGGGTGACGTGGGCAGGTCGGGGAGCAGGGCGGGGGCGGGTGGGGCCTTCATCACGGTTAGCAGGGCTGCCACCCGCCAGCCGCACACCCGGGCACGCGCAGGCCCCCCACCCCACCCCGTTCCCCCCAGCGTCCGTTTTAACCCATTCGCCCAGAGCACCGTGCGGGGCCCCGTGCGCTGTGCCGCCCTGGGCCGGTCCTGCCCACTCGGGTCACCCGGTGGCCCTGCCCTCCCTGCCCCGCGGCCACAGTCATGGCCCCGCCGTCTCCGGGTGCATGGACCCAACCCTGTGGCTGTCCCCTCCTGGGGCTGTGCCACGGTGTGGCCCGCCCATCAGAAGTCTCCTCGGCGACCGTCTGGGGTCCAAGCTCAGGGCCCTGACACCCGCTGCGCGCCCTTGGGGCTGGTCTGGGGCGGCGCGGTGGGGCAGCGGGTGGCTTCGCAGCCCGGGCTTTGCTCCCTGGTGCCCGCAGCACGGCTCCTCCTGTGGAACCATCCCCTCCTGGAGAGAGGTCAGAGTAGAGAGATGCCACCTCCTTTTCATTTTATATTTTGGGACAGAATCTCGCTAAGTCACTAAACTGCCTGGGCTGGACTTGAATTTGCAGTCCTCCTGCCTCAGCCTCCCAGAGTGCTGGGCTGACAGGTTTAGTATTCCTCCCGGTGCGGGGCTCGGATGTCACCGTGACTGACGCCCTGTGCGTGGGGCTCGGTCCTCTTGCGAGGCACAGAAATGGTTTAAAGCCACGCTATGGGACGCAGTCACAGTGGAGCGGCTCCTCCCGCGGCTGGCGATGGCCCGGGAAGGGGGTCTGTGTGAGGCCAGCCGCAGAGGAGAGGAGGCGGGAGGAGGGAAGCCAGGCTCCGCCCACCGCAGCGGGGCTTCCTCCCGCCGCCATGGCAACTGCACCTTCAATGCTTATAAAGGCCAAGAGCCCAACTTCCCACCCTCGACCCTCCTAACGCCAGGGGGCGCTCTCGCCACGTCCCCAGCAGGCGCGGCGTGGTAGCAGCGCCCTTGGCTCCGGAACTCGGTTTCCCCGGGTTGCGTCACTTGCTCTGGGTGGGGTCTCAGGGGTCCAGGGAAGGCGTAGGGAGGAAAAGGTAAGCTCACCAGCCTGACGATTACAGATGCCGACGAGGGGCGGATGCCAGACGCTAAATAATCTCCACACACCAGTCCCTCCGCAGTCAAAAAGTTGTCACTTAGGTATTTCTTTGGTAGGTAAAGGCAGACCAGAGCAATGCTTGCATCACACTTGCCTTCGACTGAGTCTTACTCTCAGCAGGGGATTCGTATTAATTCATGGTAACTCACTGTAGCAGTCCTGAGCTGGGGGTCTCCACCCTGCTTCATGCAAGAGAACAGGAAGGCACAGAGAGGTCAAGTGGCTTGCCCAAGGTCACACAGCCTCGGCAGAGCGGAGCTTTTAACTACCACACTTTTCTCCCTTTTGAGGTTCAAAAGGGTTCACAGGTTGAAAAAGAAATCCTCCTCCCTAGCCTGGGCCAGGTGGCCCAGTTCCTATGCGGAGGTAGCCATGGTTATGGTCCGCTCCATCCGGGAACCACAAGCCCCCACACCAACACCACAGTGCGTATTTTTTCCTCTACCGGCTCTGTCACACACACGAGTGACACATGCTGGCCTTTGCCTTCTAGTTATCACTGGACAATGCGCCTTTAAACCCAGGTGTGTGGTGCACACCTGTTATTCCAGCACTCAAGAGGCTGAGGCAGGAGCGTCACACGTTTAAGCCCAGCCAGGGCAACGAAGTGAGACTCAGTCTCCAGAAGAAAAAAACAAAAACAAAAACAAAAAAACTTGTGATGATTTCTGTTTAATAGGTAAAGATTCACCTTTGTATGACTGTGTAGTGTTCCATTTAGAAAACAAACCAGCCTGATACTGTTTTAAATTATACTAAAATCCACATGCTATAAAATTTATCATTTTGGATACTTAAAAATGCACAATCTGAGCCGGGCGTGGTGGTGACACCTATCATCCCAGCACTTGGGAGGCTGAGGCAGGAGGATCCCGGGGAGTTCAAGGCCAGCCTGGGTTACACAGTGAGACCCTGACTCAAACAAAAACAAAAACAAAAACAAAAACAAAAGCCCTGGGGGCACTAAGCACATTCACAAGGTTGTGTCACCGTCTCCACCCTCCAGATCCAGAGAGCCCCTTGCCCCAAGCTCTGCCCAGGCGAAGTGGGAGCTCCCCACCTGCGCTGCCCTGCTAGGTCCCTCCTCCCTGTCCCCTCCCCTCCCCTCCCCCTCCTGCCCTCGGACCCTCAGGTGAGCCCCCTTCCACGCTCTGGCAGGGCGTGGCCTCTCCGTCGGCGCGGGCGCGCCGGGGCAGTGAGGTCAGCAGAGTCCACCTGCTTGGACGCTGAGCCCGGCCGCTCCTGCTGGGCGCCTCTGTGCCCGGGCGCGGGCGTTTCCGCACTCAGTCACTGGGAATCCGGTGCAGTGCGCGCGGCCATGCGCGTTCGCCTTGAACATTTGCTCGCAGTTATTAAATACCAGACTGTCTTCACCCGTCCCTGCAGATGGACGCCTGTTTTCCTTCTCCTTGCCTCCCTCCTCCCCC
>NW_004955495.1:3901478-3914701 GCF_000276665.1 Chinchilla lanigera
GGCCGGGGCTGGGAAGAGCCGGGGGCCCAGCGGAGGGCGGGCAGGATGGGCGGGTCACACAGCCTCTGCTGGGGTCAGTGACACCCAGAGTCACACGGGGGGACGCTGTGCAGCGGCCCTCAGGGCCCTGTCTGTCCTGGTCCAGGAAGTGTCAGTCCCGCGGCCTCTCTAGGAGGATGCAGAGGGTTATCTCTGCGCAGCAGCCGCCCCAAAACCCGGAGGGGGCAGATGTGCAACACTCGGACGGATCTCCAAACAGCTGCCTGGACAGACATCACTAATCCGTAACAGGACTCAGTCTGCAGCCAGGGCCAGGCATCACTACCTGAGTGCAGCACCCTTTGCCCTTTGGAACTGAGACAAGGGCCCAGAATCCTCCCTCCCTTTTCTGGTGCTAGGGATGGATCCCGGGGCCTCTGTGCTGAGATCAATCCCTAGCCCTTTCTGTTTTTTTATTTTGAGACAAGATCTCAGTAAGTGGCTAAATTGCCCAGGCTGGGCTGGAACTTGCCATCCTCCTGCCTCAGCCTCCCAGAGAGCAGGGATGACAGGCGCATGCCCCCACACCGGGCCTTTGTTTTTATTGCGTTGTAGCAGCTGTCACAGTCTGCGGTGATCGTCCCCGTTGCTCTGCTCGTCTGTCCCTCCCCCAGGAGACAGGCGCATGGCCATGCTCCAGCAGCCGCCATCTGTGAAGACAGAAGAAGCTGGGTCACGTGAAGGGTGAGCAGGGGACCCCATGTTAAAGGGGAGCAGAGTGAACCCCCCCAGAAGGTGGGTGTGAAAACAGCAACAGAAACAGCCAGAACTCTGATAACAGCGCCGTCACAGCCTTATCAGCACGCAGAGGGTTAACAGCATCCGCAGCCAGGCAGCGGCACAGACCGTGATCCCAGCACTCTGGGAGGCTGAGGCAGGAGTATCGCCAAGGTCAAGCCCACCGTGTGCAGCTGCTTAGTGCCTTAGCGAGACCCCGTCTCAAAATAAAAAGTGAAAAGGGCCGGGGACGGAGCTCAGCGCGAAGCCCTCGGGTTCCACCCCCAGCACCAAAAATAAAATGAAAGAAAATAGTGCCTGTATTGGCAGACAGGGAAACTGAGGCCGGGGTGGGGGGCTCTTGGGTCACGCGTGTGGAGCCGGGGTCCCCGGACATTTGCTTCGGGGAGAACAGAGATTTGTGTACGACCTGAGCCAGGCGGGAGCAGTGAGACCCTCTGGCAGAGCAGGGCCCGCGACCGTGTCCCGGAAGGGCCCCAAGGACTCGTCCCTGTGGTGCAGCTCGTGTGACCTCCACCGCCCTGCACAGCTCCCGCAGGCGCAATCACCGCCTCTTTGTGTCGCCTGCCCCAGCCGCTCCCAGGCCGGAGCGCACAGCTGCAGGCCAAGCCCGCACCTCGAGGACAGGAAGTAGCTATCTTTACATCCGGCCTGAACGGCCCAGGCTTATTGAAATGGCATCTTTTTTTCTCCTCCTCATAAATGAGAACGTATTTTTTTTTTTTTTTTTTAGCTCTTCCGCCATCACTTGATTCTCAAGGCTGGATTGTCTCTAGGCTCAAAGCATTTCTGACTACATTGACACATTTTAACATTTTCCTCTCCCAAAAGAGAACAGTAGAAAAAAAGAATTGGGGGGGATTTGACCAAATCAACAAGGGTACAGACAGCAAAAAAAAGGAGGTGATTTACCACTTTCTGTGTTTGCACCTCACTAAGAGGAGGGTGTTCAGTTAAAAAAAAAATGGACTAACTAAAGCATAAAAAAAAGCATTCAAGCCAGGTGTGGTGATGCACATCTGTCATCCCAGCACTCAGGAGGCTGAGGCAGGAGGATCGCTCCAAGTTCAAGGCCAGCCTGGGCTACATAGTGAGTTCAAAGCCATCAGCCTGAAATGTATAGTGCGACGTTATCTCAAAAATTAAAAAAGAGGGGCTGGGGATTTAGCTCAGCGGCAAAGCACCTGCCTGGCAAGTGCAAGGTCGTGAGTTCGGTTCCTGGTACCGGAGAAACACCAAAAAACAAAACAAAACAAAACAAAAAAATTAAAAAAGAAAGAAAGACAAAAAAAGAGAGAAAGGAAGAATAGAGCACATCACATATTCATTTTGTCAGGCACAAGCACTCGCTGAGCACTTTAGGTATACCAGGCACTGTTAGGCTGAGATAACAATGCTGACGTAAAATCTCCAGGTACAGAACACAGATGTGAGGTGGGTAGAGACATAATCGCCTGGAATAGTTAATGATGTTAGTGACACCATGACAGTCCCAGGGCCACCGTGCTGCCAAGTGGTGTGCGTCTGCTCCCAGCTTAGACATTCATTAGTTTGACTGTGTTCCAGTCCCCAGAGGGACAGCTGAGAGCTTCATGGTGTGTGGAGGGGGCAACCAAGAAGGAGGAGGAGAGGAGGGAGGGCAAGGGACATTTTTTGAGCAGCTGGCAAAGAGGAGACCTCGGCCCCAAGCATGGGGCTGCGGGGAAGAGAGGACAACAGGCGTGAGAGGAGGACGCGGGGCAAACGCACGCAGCGCCACAGGCAGGGAGTGAGGCGCCCGTCGCCAGAAGCGTGCAAGGCCAGGCTGCACGGAGCGAGGGCTCCGCCCTGAGCAACTCGGCATGCAGGCCCCGCTCCTCCCAAACCCGGGTCCTGGCTGCGCTGTGTGGCCCCGGGCAGGTCCTCAGCTTCCCTGGGCCTCACCGCCTGCAGGAGTCGGAGCCCCGGGCGCGCTGTGCGTGGGGTCGGGCGGCTCTGACGTCACCTCCTTGCCTCAGAGACCGGGTTCAATGCTCCGCGGCTACGGGGAAGTGCGGGGTGGGACACTGAGCCACGCGTCAGCTGGTCAGGAAGCTCGAGGTCCCTGGAGCTCGGGGCCCCTAGTGCTCTTGGCTCTGCTCCGGCTCCTGTTGTCCGCCCCGCAGCCACCAGAAGGCGCCGGTGAGTATGGAGCCCTCCTCCATCCTCAGCCCTCCTGGGCTCCCACCTCCCTGGGCCAAAGCCCAAGTCCTCCTGCAGCCTGCAGGGCCCTGCACAGCCCGCTCATCCCCTCCCCACCTTCCCTGCTCCCACTCCACCCCTCCTACCTCTGCTCCAGGCACCCAGGCGCCTCACTGCTCCTGCACCATGCAGCTCTATGCTGCCCCAGGGCCTTTGCACGGCCACCCCTCCACCTGCATCCCTGACCATCTATCTATAATTGCATCCTCAACGCTTCCTTTTTCTCACTGGCATCGCTCACCACTGGAGTCACTGTGAACTTACTCGTCTGTGTCACATCTATGTCTCATGTTAAAACATCATCCCAGCACTCTGGGAGGCTGAGGCAGGAGGATTGAAAGTTCAAGGCCAGCTTGGGGAAGTTAATGAAATCCTATCTCAAAATAAAAGTTAAAAAGGGCAGGGGATGCAGTGCAGTGCAAAAACCTGGGTTCAATCCCAGTACTGGGAGAAAACCTCAGCCCAGCACGGGCCAGGAGTTCCAGCTGTTTTGTTCCGTGCGTGGCCTCACTGCTTAGAACAGAGCCTGGCAGGTACTGAATCAGTGCCTGCTGGGCGCGCGGACGCAGCGGAAGCCCAGCTCTGCCTTGGGGCAATTGGGGGTACTCAACCCTCAGCACTTAGCTCAGCTGCATGAGGTACTCAGCCCTCAGCACCTGGTTTGACGATATGGTGGGGCTTAGCCCTTGGCCAAGTCACATCCTCTATCTGAGGCTCTGGTCTGTTCTTCTGGAGATGTTACATGAACTAAGTATATCTACTATGTGCCAAGTACTTATGAAGGCCCCACTACGTGCCTGGTACTTCCCTAAGAACTATGTTAGACTAAATGCATTGGTGGAGGGGTTTGTTGACTGACTTGCAGGCTGACACACAGTGGTTTAGAGCAAGGTTATTGCCCACTCAGTTCTCAAGATGACATGGAACACAACCAGACTACAGCTAGGAAAACTAGGGAAACTGAGGTTAGCATCACAGCTAGCTTGCTTTGCTAAGATGTAAGTGTGACTGACCCAACACAGTTAGCACGACCAGCGCCTGACACCAATCTTTGTCCTCTGGCTTGAGGTTGTCTAGTTCTGACCCCATAATAAGCTTATTGCTCTCTACCTACTTTGCCAGGGGCCAAGATTCCCTCCTCCCTCCCCAACTGTGCTATTCCCAAGATGCATCTGGGCATGGAATGCAAATGAGGAGAGTTAACCTAATTGTAAAGTGCTCATGGGACACGGAAGTGGTCCCCCCAGCAGACAGGGGATTGGGTGGGTCCCTGCCTGTCTAAGCTTCAAGAAGGCCCTCAACCTGTCCTCAGACTTCAGCCCTCACCAGCCAGCCACTCTGGTCTCTACCTACCTTCGGTGACACTGAGGATTGTATTTACAAGGTATTTGGGTTTTTTTTTACCCCCATACTGGGGATTGAACCTAGGGCCTTCAAACCGAGCTACATCTTCAGCCCTTTTTAGTTTTACTTTGAGACACAGTCTCTGTAAGTTGTCCAGGTCAGGCCTGAATTTGGAATCCTCCTGCCTCAGCCTCCCACAGTGCTGGGATGCCGCCTTCTGCTGGATGCAAGCATGAATTGAACGAATACAAAAAAACACGTAACACTGTAGTACATTAAGCACTAAGAAAGACAAACGTTTACAAAGAAAAACAAGAGGTAGCCGTGCGATTAACAAGCTTTCAAGATTCACTTAAGAAATCCAGCTAGGTTCCCTCTGAACCTCCAACCCGGCCATCTCTGTCCCTGGGGGAAACGTTGAGTGCATGTGGGAGAGCAGGCGGTCACACCCAGAGCCTCCCTACCCCTTTTCCTGGTGAAGACATCGAGAAATAGGGGTGACCGAAAATTACAGTTTAAACTAAAAAATGTATCACAGTAAAAGACATGTTCCCCAAATCCCCCACCTCTCCCCTCGTTTCACACACGTCTTCCCCCGGTTCTGGCCTCTTTGTGCAGCAGCTCTGGAGTTCTCTTTCCCTCGTGTCTTCATGGGCGGTGATAGAAAGTACGGTGACTGCTGCTGCCGAGCTCCACCCAGCGGAAAGGCAGCTCGGAACCACATGCCCGTGTCCTCCTCCGCCTTAGTCTCCAGACCTGGCACCGTTTGACTTCTGGTTCTTGCCCCAGATCAAAGCGACCATGAGGGGGGAATGTTTTAAATTGATTCAAGCCACCGAAGTAACCGGGACAGCGCAGCTAAAGACACTCATGAAAGAGGACTCCAGAGCGGCTGCAGACAGCTGTGGGAATAATGGGGTCTGTGTGTTCAGAGTAGGGGGGAGCGTGAGAGGGGTTCATAGCAACGCAGCTTTACTGTAACGCATTTTATTTTACTTTATTATTAACTTCTTTTTTTGGTACCGGGAATCGAACTCAGGACTTGCGCTTGCCAGGCAGGCGCTCGTGCCGCTGAGCTACATCCCCGGCCCTGTAACACATTTTAAAACATTTAGACACAGCGCATTTTCTGATCATACCTTGTCCACAGCTTCAGCGACAGTAACGCCTCAGTGTCACCCTGTGGCCTCCCCGAGATCCAGGCACCAAGCTGGGGCCCTCAGTGCTGGTGGCAACGGCAGGTCCTTGGCTTGCGGGTCCCAGGGCAAGGCTGAGGTGTCCCTCAGCCCTGGGCCCCGCACCCCACACCCCACACCATCCCAGCCCCTGCTGGCAACTGATCGGGCTTCCGTCACTGAGCATGGAGAGACCCAGAGGCCCCCTGCACCCACGGCCACCAGAGATGACAGGGGCCTGCTTTGCATTTGTCACCGGGTCCCCGGGGTTCCTCCCCATGCCAGCCACACCCCGAGCTGGGCCCTGACCTCCATCAGAACCTAGGTGGAGCTTGGGATGGCCGTGGGGATCACAGTGTGTGAGCCAGGGGCCCGCATGTCCGGCGTTGTGTCTTGGGGACTGGAGCCCTTTAATTATGCAAGAGCAGCTGTGGCCCCTGACAGAGATCAGCCAAGCCACCTTCGGGGAGAGCCTATTGTGGCATGAATCGTGTCCCTCAAAAGAGTTATGTCCAAGTCCTGACCCCCAGGACCCCAGAACAGGGCCTTATTTGCAGACAAGGTCTGCTCAGTTTAGCAAGTTAACACGAGTCAGGACAGTGGAGGCGATCCTAATCCAAAATGACTATTTCTTTACTAAAAGGGTAAATTTAATGTTGGTTGTGGTGGCGCATGCCTGTAATCCCAGCACTCGGGAGGCTGAGGCAGGAGGATTGTTATGAGTTCAAGACCAGCCTGGGCTACAAAGTGAGCTCAAGGCCAGCCTGAACTGTATAGCAAGACCCTATCTCAAAAAGACCAAAAAAGAAGGGAAAATTTAAGTCAGTCGTGGTGGCACACACCTGTCATCCTGGCACTGTGGGAGGCTGAGGCAGGAGGATCACAAGTTCGAGCTCAACCTGGGCAACTTAGTGCTTTAGTGAGACCCTGTCTCAAAAGAAAAATTGAAAATGGCTGGGGATGGAGCTGAGTGAGAAGGCCCTGGGTTTCATCCCCAGGGCTGGAAATTTTTTTTCCTTAAATGACCCATCACAAAAAGGCCAGAACTCAAATGTTTACAGCACCATTACTCAGAATCCCCTCCAAACTAGAAACAAGCCCCACGTCCATCCCTGGAGGCACAACCCATCCGACACGGGAGGCTGTCCCACTGGAAGAGGACGGGAGTCACAGCCCTGTGACAGTGGGTGAATCGGTGTGTTGTGCTGAGCAAGTGAAACAAGGCTCAAGGCGCTCCTTCCACGCGACTCCCGTTATACGGAGTCCTGAAAACTGCAAAGCCGTTGTCCTTTGGTGGATAACGGCAGGGCAGAGGGAACCTCTGTGGCTGGGGTGACCAGAAGAGGTCTGTTCACACATTTTTTGTTTTATAAAATACTTGTGGTGAAGATGACATGGGTTTATACATATGCAAACATATGCATTTGCATATATTAAAATAATGGAGGATAAACTGAATATGTCGGTAATAGGCAGAATGTGATAAGTAGCACCCTTCACTTGTTTTTGTCTGGACAAAGAATCCCAGAAATCTTTCCCCCTAGAGTCCATACAAGTGATCCTTGTTCACAGCTGCATAATATTCCACAGTGCTGTTATGACTTAGTCAATTTAGTCAGTCCCCTTGTTTTTGATAAGATTCAGATACTTTACCCCCATCCCTTTCCAATATCATTCCTGGTGCTGTGGCTCTGTCAGTCCCCACAGAAAGTCAGACTGAGTAGTTTAGTTACACCTGATTTCAGGGCGAAGGCATAGAGACTCACACAGAGGATGTTTACAGCTTGCTCATGGCCATGCAGTGCAGAGGTGACCTAGCCCAGGTTTTAAAATGACAACAGCTTTACAGAGACACAATTCACCCTCCACAAAGGGCATTCATTTGAAATGTATAATTCCATATTTTTTCAGCATTTCACAGGCTACCATCACAGTGCTCATTTACAGTCTAATTTTAGAACATTTTAATCAACTCAAAAGAAACTCCAAAAACAAACAAACAGAGGAGAATACCTTTCTACCTGATTCATGATTACAGTGATCTATGTCTATGGGATTCTCACCTCCCCAAGACAGTTATAGTTTTAGCACTTTCATTTACGTCCATGATCCATATTGAGTTAATTTTTATATATGGTGTGAGGTAGGGATCCAACTTCACTCTTTTGTATATAGATATACAGTGGTCCCAGAATCTTTTTTTTGTTTGTTTGTTTTTTTTTTTTGTTTTTGAGACAGGGTCTCACTATGCAGTCTTTCCTTTTTTTTTTTGTACTGGGAATTGAACTCAGGACCTTGTCCTTGCTAGGCAGGTGCCTGTGCCACTGAGCTATATCCCCAGCCCCTTTACTATGCAGTCTTGAGCTCACTCTGTAGCCCAGGCTGGCCTCAAACTTGCAATGATCCTCCTGCCTCAGCCTCCTGAGTGCTGGGATTACAGGCGTGCACCACCATACCAGACTCCAAAATCATTTCTTGAAGGGCCAGGGATATAGCTCAGTGTCACAAGCCCCTGCTTGGCAACCAGAAGGTCCTGAGTTCAATTCCCAGGACCAAAAAAACCCCACACAGTTTCTCCAAAATCATTTCTTGAAAGATTTTTATATCCATACCAAATTTGCAACCTTATGAATTTTTCTTTTTTTGAGACAGAGTCTCTTTAAGTAATTCAGGCTGGCCTCAAACTCACAACGATCCTCCTGCCTCCACTTCCCAAGTGCTGGAAGTACAGATACTGTCACCTCACCCAACTACCTTTATAGAAATTAATTCACTGAAGATGTAAGATTTATTCTGGGCTCTTAATGCTATTCCTTTGATCTATCTTTTTTTTCTTGTGTTATCGTCTTGGTTTAAAACTGTGAGTCCTATAACTTTGTCTTTGTTTCTTTCTTTTCTGTCCTTTTTGAGACAGGGTCTCGATCTGCAGTTCAGTCTGGCCTTGAGCTCACTCTGTAGCGCAGGCTGGTCTTTAACTTGAAATGATCCTCCTGCCTCAGCCTCCCAAGTGCTGGGATTACAGGCATGCACCACCATGCCCAGCATGTCCTTTTTTCAAGACTGGTATTTTTCTGCTTCCTAGTCCCCTGAACTTCCATTTGAATTTTAGGATCTACAAAAAAAGCGAGTTAGGACTTTGATAGGAATTGGATTGAATCTGCAAATCAATTTGGGTGGTATCACTGTTTTAATAATATTATTTTTCCTGTCCATGAACATGGAATGCCTTTCCATTCATTCAGGTCATCACTCACTTCTCTCAATAATGTTTTGTGGTTTTATAATATATATATTGCAAGTCTTTCTGTTAAGTATATCCCCCAACTATTTTATTCTTTTTGATGAATTGTAAATGGAATTGGTTTCTTAATTTGCTCACTCCTGCAACAGGAAAGAAGAGCAGCTTTTTTTTTTTTTTTTTGCATATTGATTTCATATCCTCCAGGCTTGCAAAATTAATTTGTTAGTTTTAATAATTTTTTTCATGATTCCCTTAGGATTTTCTTTTTGTCTTTTTGAGACAAGGTCTTGCTATGCAGTTCAGGCTGGCCTTGAGCTCACTTTGTAGCCCAGGCTGGTCTCGAACTCACAACGATCCTCCTGCCTCAGCCTCCCGAGTGCTGGGATTACAGGCGTGCGCCACTAAGCCTCGCAGGATTTTCTTTATACAAAGTAACGTTATGTGCCAATAGAGATCATTTAACTTCTTTTCCAAGGACAATAGTTTTATTTCCTTTTCGTGCCTGGGTGTCCGGCTGGGCTGTCCAGCAGGGTGTTGAATGTTAGTAGTGAGATTCCTGTTCTCGTTCCGGATCTTCCAGGGCAAGTGTTCCATCTCCAGCCCTAAGTCTGAGCTCAGCTATAGACGCCTTTCAAACTTGCTTTGTACCCCTGGTGCACTGAGTACCCTCTTCCCCTGCCTCAGTACTGGGGATGGAACCCAGGGCCTTCACACCAAACTACATCCTCAGCCCTCTTGTTTGAGTTTTTGTTTGTTGCTCTTTCTCTTTTTTTGTTTTGGAGACAGGGTCTCCCTATGCAGCTCAGGCTGGCCTCAAACTCGTGGTGATCGTCCTGCCTCAGCCTCCTGAGCAGCTGTGACGGCAAGTGTGCACCACTGTGCCCGGCTTGTTTGAATGCTTTATCAGGAAGGGACGTTGAATTATGCAAACACCACTGTCAGAATCTGAACCCAGGTCTCTTTGATTTGAGCCCTGCAGTTACTCAATCGGCTGCCTTCACGGGCCCCCAAAGGAACCCCAGATCAGGCTGGCCGGGACCAGGTGCTTCTCTCCGACGTCCAGAGTGAATTCTAGGTGAGCGGGAAAGGACGAGGGGGCAGGAGGGCGCCCAGTGTTCAACCTGCAGAGCGCGGCGGTGAGCAAGGTAGCGTGGGGCAGAGCCGCTGGGGTCCACGCAGCCTCGCCCGAGGCCCTGCGGTTGGCGCGGAGAATCTGGCTCACGCGCCGGGCCAGACGGCTCTCCTGGAATCGGCGCAAGGACACAAGGGAGCTAATTACCAGGTTGGGGAGCTGAAGGCTGAGGTGTGCAGAGAGGCGGGCGGAGCGAGGGCTCCCGTCCAGCTGCGGGGGGACTGAACTCCTCACCCCAAGAGCCATGCAGCCGGAGGCCAGGCGCCGCCTCCCACGGAGCGGACTTTGAGGCCTCTGCCACCCCGGGGGCGGTGCGGGGGGCGGGACACAGCATTCCCTCCGCCCTGGGAGCTGCGCTGCTGGGAGTCCTGGCCTTCTGCTGCCCCTTGCACCTACCCTGGCCCACAACTGCCAACCCTCCGCAGGCTGCAATCGTGGCTGCTAGCACAGACAGTGCGTTCTTTCTCCGGTATTTTGGAGGGAGCTCAGGCGCTTCCTCTCTCTTTTTGTCTTTTTGAGACAGTGTCTCACTCTGCAGTTCAGGCTGGCCTTGAGCTCACTTTGTAGCCCAGGGTGGTGCGGTGATCCTCCTGCCTCAGCCTCCCGAGTGCTTGGATGACAGGCGTGCGCCCCCACGCCCGGCCGCACACCGAGCCATATTCCCCAGCCCTTTCTATTTTGAAGCAGGGTCTCACTAAGTGGCTAAACAGTCCTGCTTGTGCTCAATCTTCAAATCCTCTTGCCTCAGCTTCCCACCATAACCCTAACCCTGCTTAGGTGGGTTTTGTCTGTTTCTGGAGACAGGGTCTCACTGTGTAGTTCAGGCTGGCCTTGAACTCCTTACGGAGCCCAGGCTGACCCCAAATTTGTATTGATCCTCCTGCCTCAGCCTCCTGAGTGCTGGGATTCCAGACACGCCCCTCCCCATGCCTGGCTGTTGCTCCTTTTATTTTTTTCAGTTCTCAGAATGGGACCTTGGGCCTCATGACTGCTCGGGAAGCACTCATGGGTGGGCCACACCCCAGCCCTGGTAGGATTTATTTTTCTGGTCATCTAGGCACCCTGGTTTCCCACAGACAGAGGTCACCTCTGTGGTGTAACCCTTTCATGAATCCGCACTCAGTGTCAGGTGACAGCATTGATGTAATTCATCCCATCCACCCACCAGCCCTAAGGGACAGGGCTTATTCCTCTCCTTCACAGGCAGGTAAACTGAGGCATGGCTGGAGTGGGGAGACAGAGAGGAAACAAGCAAAGAGGCCCCCCAGTGAAACCATTCCCTAGTACTGAGAAAGACTGAGTAAGTGGGGCCACTTTAGCAAGGTGGTCAGAGAAGGTGTCAAAGGACAAGGGTGGGCCTGGATTTTAGGTAGAGGGCATGACTGTGCAAAGGCCCTGGGGCAGGACGGAGCTCGTGCAGTGCAGGGGTTGCTCCAAGTGGCTGGAGCAGGTGGAGCAGAGAAGGTGGAGGGGAGGGGCAGGCGGGCTGCGCAGGGCCCTTCGGGCTGCAGGGATAGCAGGCTTTTACCAGAGTGAGGCATTGTCTGTCTTCTCCATAGCACTGTTAACTGCAGCGATTTTTAAAGACTATTTTGTTTGCTTCTGCGTCCAAAGCACTTAAAGACTCTCGGCACCGGGCCGAATGGATGGGCTGGGTGGATGCCCCCGGGCACCCGCTACACTATATCTCACATCCGTTTCCCTTCGCTGCTCCCCAGAACCCTAGGAGGCAGGAGCAGTTATCTCTTCTGTGGCCGGGGACAGACAGCAGGGCCCTGAGTGGGGCGTTTGTCCCTCTGACAGGTGGCAGAGCCCGGGCGCCTTTGATTGTACATCTGCGGAGCTCACAAGGTCAAGCACCTGCTGTGTATGAGGGACCATGCTCGGCACAGATGGCCCGGGGGAGGCTGCAGAAGATGGGCTGCGTGCCCATTGCGTAGACGGCAAAACGGAGGCCGGCTCGTCCGGACCAGGTCAGGGTCACCGGCCGGGAACGAGACCAAGCGGGCATTGCGAACCTGGCCGCTGCGCTGGCCGCTAGGAGACTCCGAGCTTAATTTAGGCTCCTTGTTAAATTATTCATTCTCCCCTCTCTTCTCCTGTTTATGACTTCCGCCTTATCTTCCCTGGGTTAGTGCTTTTTGTTTATCTGCATCTTTGGCCCGGAATGAATGAATCAACGATTTTGAAGGGGAAAAAAAGCCCCGAGCTCCAGCACAGATATCAGTGTGCACACCCCGGGCACTCTTGCTTTCTCCCCTCTGCCTCCTTCCCCCGCTCTGTCCCCGGCAGGGCGGGGCCTGGACCCAGGGCCCTGCGCTTGCTAAGGCGCTCACACCAGGGCTGCCCTCATCCACCCCTGGGCCCCAGGCCCCAAATTCTGTAACTCGGGGAAATAAACCTTGCACATGCTTGACACGCAAGGACAGGACCTGCAGTCTCCTGTGGCGATTTGCAGCCCCTGCCAAGCAGTAGCACTGCCCCCTTAGTTACCCTTCTCTCTCTGCTTTCTAGTTCATTTTCAAGCACCCACGGTCCAGGCCCGCACAGGCTCACACCTCGCCTCTACACGATCCCTGGCCGCGCCCCATTTTCAGAAGCGAGCGGAGGTGCTGGGGCACAGCTGGCTTCCTCCTGTGGCCACAGTAATTGGGTGACGCGGCTCCCGCACGCCTTCCTGTACCCAGCCAGTACACAGCGACCAGGAGGCGCCCTGGAGTCCCATCTGGAGAGAGTGGAGACGGGTGAGACCGAGGTGCTCGGGGTGGCTGGTGGCATGGCCAGGAGAGGGCTTCCCTCAGCCCAGGCCATTAGAGCAGAAACCGCGAAGATGATTAGGGAAATTTCTCAAGGGAAGAACATTTCAGCAGAAGGAAAACAAGGACCAAGGGCCCAGTGAGGACTAGCAGATTACGGGAAATGTCAAAAACTGGCTTGGTCGCAGCACAGGGACCCGGGGACAGGGCGCTGGGTCTGAACACACAGCTGCAGAGGAGGCTGGATTTTGCCCAAAGGGCACTGGGGAGCCATGGCAGAGTTTAGAGCAGCATATTGCAAGTGCCACAGCTTTTGCACCAAGCGCCCTGAGGGCTCCCCCGCGGGCAGTGACCGGAGGGGCCCCGCTGGAGCTGTCGCCACAGCCCACGTGTCCCGCGAAGCTCCAACACCCCGCGTCCCACGTGCTGCCGCGTCCCTTTAAATATCCTTGGCCCACGTGACCTCAGGGCTCCTCCTCATTGGCCGGAGGGGGGCGTGGCGACGGCGCGGCTGCGCACTGACGCGCAGGGGGCTGGTCCCGCCCAGACCCCGCCCCTCGGCGGCGGCGGCGGAAGGG
>NW_004955495.1:3915216-3938073 GCF_000276665.1 Chinchilla lanigera
GGCTGCACCACCCCGGCTGCGGGCGGGGACGCGCGCGGTGTCGCCTGCCAGGGGTCCTCGGGCGGGTCCTGGGCGGTTGGCTGGGGAGCGCGCGGCGTGGAGCCCGGGACTGGGGTCTTCAGGTGGGCACCCGGCAGCGGATCCCGGGGCCACCGTCCCTCTCCAGGTTTCCTCCCCAAGAGACCGCGGCTCCTTGCGCCCTGCGGGGAGGGGGCGCCGCTCGGGAACTCAGGCCCGGCCTCACCCTTCTACCTCCGTGGCGCCCCCTCCCCTCCAGCTCCCTCCGGCATCCCGAGCGCGAGGAGCCTCTGCCCCGGCTCCCCGGGACTCTGGGCGCACGGGGCGCGCACCTGGCACCCCGACCTCATCCTCTTCCCTTGCGCGCGCGGGGGGCTCCGCGGGGATCCCGCGGGACTGGCAGCCGCCCCACGGCTCCGCACGGCCGGGAGCCCCCCTTGGGAACCTGGGGGAGGGGTGGTGACGTCATTCGGGGGCGGGGCAGCTAGATCCAGGTTGCAGGGGGCTGGGGGCGCTCCGGGAGGGGACCCCCGCCCGCGCCCGGCTTGCTGCGCCCTCGCCCTGGGTGCGTGGCTTTGGCCAAGTTCGCCGCTCTTTGTGGGAATTTCCAAAATGTGGGATGTCCCCACCACCTCCTCTTCCTCAAAGCCGGTGCACTTTTCCCACCCCCCTCTCCCCCAAATGTGGGGAATACCCCCTCCTTGAGCTGCTGCCTTTCCAAAACTGTCAAATCGGGGAACCCCACTACCACCACCATAAACTAGTCTTTTTAAAGACACACCCCCCAGAATCCGAAATCTCCTTTTCACCCTTTGCCATCTAAGACCCTCCTCTGGCAGCCCCCTGCATCTGCAGCACTACGGAGCGCCCCGCTCCCTACAGCTCTTCCTCAAATTCAGCGACCCCCCCCCCGCCCCGCCATGAACCCCCTCTTCCTCACCCCTTCCGGCGGCTGCCTCCTGCCCTCCCTCTCCTGGCTCAGCCGGGATTCCCCTGTCACACCATCTCAGTCTAGGGGGGTCCCCAGTCTAAGCATCTCGTCCACCCCCCAAGAAAATCCTCAGCGTGGGCAGTGTAGCTGCAAAGGGGCGTCTGAGACGGCAGCGTCCAGGCTGAGCCAGGCCGGGCGCTGTGTGCTCCGGGAACCCAGACAAAGCCACGGGGTCCCCCAGGGTCCTGAGGATGAGGGACGCGTCCGCTCCCGGCCCCCTTCTGCGTCCACCCGGACTTGACTTCTTAGATTCCTGCTCTTTAACGTCCCCAACGCTGCTGTCCCTGGGGGGTGGCGGGTGGGACCGTTCGGGGTGCCCTGTCCCCCACGGTACCGCCTGCCGCTGCCCGCCCGCCTGCGTCTCCACTTGGGTGACACCAGCTGCCGCCGGAGCTTGGAGCTTTTATTAATGGCCGAGGGACTCAGCCATTTGCATAGCGCCCCTCCCCCCCTAGGGTCCCTTCCTTTGTGCCCCCTCCCCCTGCCAGTCTCGCTGCCTTCTGTCCCTCTCTTCTCTCTCCTCCCGTGCCAGCTGATACTTTGGCGACGGAAGGCAGGCAGCTGGGGCTGGGGGCGGCTGTCTCCCGCCCCCACTTCCCAGAGCCCACCGCCATAGACCCTGGGGCTCCAGCCCCTGCAGGGTCCCTGTCCTCTACAGTGTCCTGGGGTGTCCCTTGCTGCCTCCTTCCTTTCCTGCCCGGTCCCCTGGGCCTGGGGGGCACCTTCACTATGACAGTGCACTTCTGTGTGGTGCCAGCCTCCCCCCAGTCCCCTGAGGGCCACCCCCCGCCACCCCCGACGGCCCTGGGAGTTGGTATAATTGGGCTCAGGCACACGCACCGTCGCGGGAGACCGGCCTGCCTGGTGAGCTCATGTGCTTTTTGTGTTTTTGCCACCCTGGCCAGGACGATGACATCGGCCCCCAGGGGGTGACAGAGGCTGGCACTGTGAGTGGCCATCCCGCGGAGGAGATGCCGTCCCCAGAGGCGGCATCCTGGCTGGTACCTTGCTCCTGTGGGACGTGGGGGATGGGCACCTGGCGTGGCTGGGTGTGGCTGGGGCTGGTGCGGGGGTCCCTGTGCCCAGGGCCCCTCTGACCTTTGCGTGTGTGACTGCAGAGAAAGCGGACATTCACACCCCGCTTTGCTGCTGCCAGGACAGAATGAATTGGGCTTTGATCGCACGCCGCGTTCTTAACCCTTCTGGAGGAGGCGCGGAGGGCTGCATTTGGACGCCGCTTCCCAGGGCCTCCGGCCGCCTCGTGTCCCGGTTGGTGACACAAGGCTCTCCCCCAGGTCTGGGATGTTGCGGGTCTTGACAGCGTGCTGGGTCTCAGGTATTTAGTGGGGGCGTTACGGAATGAGGGACAGATCTGGAACTGTCACTGTGCACCTGGGTTCCTCTTTGGGTCCCGCGGAGCGCCGGCCTGGCCGGGGGCTCCGGACGCGGCCGGCAGGGGAGGCAGCGCTCTCTGCTCAGCTGCGTCTTGCTGGGAGGTGACTTCCTGCCTCCGGGGTCTGCACAGAGTGACGTTTCCCAGGAAGACCTGTGGCTTCGATGGTGACTCTGGGGACCGCGTGGCTGTCGTGACGGCCAGTGCGGTGGCCGGGGATGTGTGGCAGAGGTGGCGGCGTTCGGTGGCCTGGGCGTCACCTGTCTGCCCTTCTGGTGGCCCCGTGGCGCACGTGGGGGAAGGAGAGGGCGCTGAGCGAGTTCAGGGTGGGGGTGAGCCAGGAAGAGAACCCTAAAAATAAAGTCGGGTATTTATAAACCCAGCGGGCTTGGGGGATAATTGACGAAGCTAAGTGTTTTGGACGGAGAGCGGTTGCTGCTTCCCCCACCCCATTAGGCCGCGTTCCTGGCGTGGACCGGAGCCAGGAAGACTCCGGGATGCGGCATGGGGTTGGGGGCGCAGTGCCAGCTTGGGTCCTTTCTTGGGGTCCCCCGTGGGCCGTGACTGGGCGTTGCGGGGCTTCCCGTGCTCCCAGAATCGCAGACAGCAGCACACCCTGTCCTTTCGCCCTTCCTTGTCCTTCCTGTGACAAAGGCAGGGGTGGAGGGTCGGAAGGGTCCCGAGGGCGAGCTGAAGGCAGGACCCGCCCCGGGCAGGAACAAAGGCGCGTCTGGGGCCCAGGTTGGGCTCGAGGGAGCCTGGGCGCTGCAGGCTGCGCGGCTGAGCGGGAAGGGCAGGGGTTGAGGCGGCGGTTGCGGGTCATTCTGTCACCAGGGGGCACTTCGCAGTCCGGAATTAGGGACGGGACCTCCGGGAGAGGATGCGGACAGGACGGGTGTGGGAGCCACTTCACCTTGCTCTGAAAACCACGGCCCAGAGAGGCCAGGTCCTGGTGGCAGCACACGGTGCGGCTGGTGACGTGCGGTGTCCCTGACCCTCCAGGCTCAAGGGTGTTGAGTGTCGTATGTGGCTGTCTGTTCCTTTCCTCCACTCCTCTTGTTCTCTGCAGTACTAGAATCGAACCCAGGGCCTTCGCACTGAGCTGCATCCCCAGCCACCGTTTTTGTTTTGCCACAGGGTCCCACTAAGTCACCAGGTTGCCCCGACCCTCCTGTCTCAGCCTCCCTTGGCACTGGAGTACCTGGCGTGCAGCGCCACGCCCAGCCTCCCTTTTCTTTAAGAGAATAAAAGACACTCCAGACAATAATCTCCGGTACAGAGGGGCTGGGGGTGTAGCTCAGAGCGTTTGCCTGGCACCCGCAGGGTTCATTCCCAGCACCGTCAAAAAAGAAAAAGAGGAGGAAAAAAAAAAAGCCCGTCGCACGGCTTCTGTCTGTCTCTGGCTGATATTTCAGAGGTGCTGGGTGGGGGGGCTTGCGTGGGGGATTTAAAAAAATCAATTGGCTTACGCGTGTGCAAAGGCGAAAATTAACGAGCGGATACCGGTGACTCACGGCCAGGCCCTGACTTTCAGATCACTTTATTTTTGTCTTTCTCTCCTTTTTTTTCTTTCCTCTCCTCTCTCACCCCTCCTCCTCCTCCGTGTGCTGCCGCCCCTCCTCCCCAGGCTGGACCTGCGGTCACTGCTATTCTGGGGTGCCGTGGAATCTCCCCTCCCCTCCCCCAGGCCCAGGAGCCCCAGGATTCCAGGCCCTGAAAAGAAACCCGGATCCCACCCGGCTGGGGCCCGGAGCGGGGGTGTCTGGGTCACTCAGACGCCTTGCCCTGCGCCTTCTCCGGGACTGACTGCATCCCCGCCGGCCCTTTTTGAAAGGGTGGATTTTGCCCATCATAGGCCTTCTGCTACCTGGGGGGCCCCTGCTGCTTTTGAGTTTTATTTTTATCTTGTTTTATTTTATTTTTATCTTTGTTATTCGCCCGTTGTAGGAAAACCAGGCGTTTTCTTTTTCTTTTTCTTTTTTATTTTTTTGAGACAGGGTCTTGGTGTGTAGTTCACAATGGCCTTGACCTCACTTTTAGCCCAGCCTGGACTTAACTTGTGGTGATCCCCCTGCCTCAGCCTCTTGAGTGCTGGAATGACAGGTGAGCACCATCACCCCACCCTTTGTTGGCCTGTTTCTCTCCTTCCTTCCTGTCTCCCTTCGTGACCTCACCTCCGTCCCTCGTCTGCAGAGCAGTGACTTTGCTGGAAAATGAGGTAACCCTCTGGAGTCCCACACAGAGCTGGCCACCACGGCCTGTGCTGTGCAGGCTGGGCCAGGTTGCTTGACCTCTCTGGGCTCTCTTTGCTCCAAACTAACTGCACAGCAGTCAAGCCTGTGAGCCCGGATCACAAATGCAAGTCCTGCGCCTCCCGTCATCTCTCTGTTCATCTCTGTCCCCTGCGGCCGCCTGCGTCCGTCCCAGGTGCCCTGGTTGGTGCTGGGGGCCTAGCAGGCCCAGTAGCAGCTGGCACAAGGGCGGGAAGGTGCCGTGTGGTGGGGGCTGTCGTGCGGGTAATTGAGTGTTGGTGGAAAAGCAGGGGTTCTGGGGAAGGGGCGGCTGCAGTCTGCATGTGTGTAATTTAATGTCTCATATAATTAACCCCTGTGATTAGCAAATGAGGGGGTGGGGGACGGGAATACCGGCTCTGACTTGGTGTCTGCACCCCGCATCAGGAGCTCGGCAGAGTAAGCCAATCCACAGCCTCCCCAGCCCCCTGACCTTCTTAGATTTGGGGCCATTGGGGCCTCCTTGTTGGGGAGGGGAAACTGAGGCACAGAGTGAGATCTACACTGGCCTGAATCACATACCCTATAAGTGAAAGCACAGGGAATCTATTCAAGCATTTTGGTTGCCTGAGTTAATTCTTTCTTTCTTTCTTTTCTCTCTCTCTCTCTCTCTGTCTCTTTCTGTACTGGGGATTGAACCCAGGGCCTTCACACCAAGCTTCACCCACAGGGTCTCTCTTAAATTGCCCAAGCAGGGCTCATCCATGTGACCCTCCTGCCTCAGCCTCCCAGACCCTGAGTGTCGCTTTTTGATCTGCTGATCAGCAGCAGCACCTTCCCAGCAGCGGCTTCCCAGCAGCCCCCGGCCCTGCGCAGCCCCTCCGCGGGGTCTGGTGAGCAGCAGGATGACTCAGCCGCTGGAAACTGGGGCGTTCCCCGTCGCCGGCTGCCTAATCAAGGCCGCCCCACTTCTGCGGCAGCACCAGGCCAGGCTCCTGGAGGGAACTGAGCTGCGGGGAGCCAGGAAGGTGGGCGGGAAGGGCAGGCGGCACTACAGCGACCTCAGGCCAAAGCTCCCCATTCCGAGCCCCTGGTGGGACAGAGCCAGGACAGAGCCAGAGTTGGGGGCCGTTGCAGGCCGTGCGCCCCATTTCCAGGCTTGGTGCGCAGGCAGCCTTGGTTCACTGATTCATTCACTCTGCTAGCCTTTGTGGAAGAGCAGCTGCTAAAGAACTTGGGGGCCAAACCCTGGTGCTGGATCCAGCACTGTGGGAGGCTGAGGCAGGAGGATGCCAAGTTCAAGCCCGGCCTGCGCAACTGAGTGATTTAGAGAGACCTTGCCTCAAAATAAAAAATAAAAAGGGCTGCGGCTGCCCTGTGTCAAGGCCCTGAGTTCCATCCGCAGTGCTGCAAAGAATAAAAGATCCGGGAACCAGACCCTGGAGTTCAGCCCTGCTGCTTCCCTGCAGGGAAGGCTCAGCCTGGTAATGCGGCTGCCCCGTGCCTCAGTTTCCTGATCTGTAGCGGGGGTTTGTGGGCCTCGTCTCCCTCGCCACGGAGGCAGGTGATCGGATAATCTTCCTGCTGGCAGAAGGGCGGCTGAGCCCCTGCCTTCGTCCCTCCATCCCTTCTCTCTGGTCTTTCTTTTTAAAGTGAAAACAAAACTGAAATCCCAGGCTGCAGCAGTGAGTTCAGCGGTCCATCTCTGCCTTGGACCCGGAACCTGCTGTGGAGACAGAGTCGCCGAGTAGGTGAGACAAGCACTAGGGCTGTGCCACCGAGCTGGCAGAGGAGCCCGGACTGGGGACGCTGAGAGGGTGGGAACTGCGCTTTGCAGCGCTGCAGCCTCCGGAGTCCCGGGAGGAGCTCGCCCAGGCCACACGGCTTTGCCCGCTTGGGACGTGGCCGGCCGTGCACAGGAAGCCAGGCCGGGCAGGACTCCGGGCCAAAAGGGACACTGAGGTGGGAAGACGCAGCAAGGACAGCATTCTGGGGCCGCTGATTCCAGAGCTGGTGTGGCCCGGGGCTCCCTCCAGCCGCCAAAGTCAGGTCGGCTGTGGTTTCCCAGGAAAACCAGAAAGCCGGATCCCCATGAAATTGCCCTATTTCACATTCATGGATCTGTCCGTTCCTTAACACACCGTAAGGACGCATGGACAGGGATCCGGCTCCTATGGGGTTTCTTCTTTCTCCTGTTTTTTGTTTGTTTTTTGTTTTGCAGCACTAGGTTAAACCCAGGGCTATGTTCCCAGCCCTTTTTAAATTTTATTTTGAGACAGGGTCTCACTAAATGGCCCAAGCTGAGCTTGAACTTATGACCCTCCTGCCTCAGCCTCCCAGAGTGCTGGGGTGACAGGTGTGTGCTGCCACGCCCGGCTCCCGTGGGGCCGGACCCCTTTGCTTTTGCCTGTCACGTGACCTCTTTTGCCTCTGCTGGCCTCTGTGGGCCTCAGTTTTCTGGGCTTCAAAGTGGGTTTCCGGGTTCGATCCCGAGGCACAGGTTGTAAGCTCTGGCTCGATAGAGTCGCTCTGATTAGATTAATCGTGGCCGTCAGGAGAGACCTGATTTAAATTAAATGCCGCGCAGAGTCCACGGCCGCCTTCTCCTCCTCTTGCTCCCAGAGCCGTGTGTGCTGCTCAGTCCGGGGCGGTTCTGCCCGGGTGCTGCGTGGCTGTCACGCTGGGGGGGGGCTGTGGCCCCGAGCAGTTGGGGGCCGGGACTCCGCTCCGCAGCCTGCAGTGCCCAGGACACCATAGAGAGCCAGTGTGCACGGCGCAGTGATGTGAAAACTCAGATTTGTCCCAAAGCCAAGGCCAAGACAGCACTGGGGCGCCGGAACACGCACACCCTGTGCCCTGCCCTGCCGCAGCGCCTCCGTCGCCTGCCCTGGCCCCGATGCCCAGTTGGCTGTGGCGCGTGGGTGACCGTGTGCAGTGGATGTTAGACTGGGGATGACTGCGTTTCCAGCGATGGCGCTGTCTCCACCTGAGACCAGCGGGCACAGAGAGGCTGCCAGCACCTGGACTTTTCGTGTTGCTCTCGGGCGTGCAGACTCCAGCTCTGCTGGGGAGTTCTGGGGGCTCCGGACGCCCCGAGCTGACACAGCCTCATTCCTCTTCCCCCAGCCTCGGTTTTCTCCTCTGTGAAGTGGGGCTGAGTCTTGCCTGCCGCCTCCATGGGGAGGGGCCGGATGCCTGGGGCAGCCCCACCACCTCCACAGGTGCCCTGGGACTCGGGGACCCCCTAGATGGTCACGGGAGACCGGACCCGAGGGGACAGTGAGGCACCGGACCCCAGGCCCCCCTCTGCTTCCAAGTTCACCCTGGAGCCCTGGGAGGTGGCAGCTGTCCGACGGGGCCACTGAGGCATGGAGACCACGATGTCCAGGCTGGGCTCCAACTT
Source organism: Chinchilla lanigera (assembly GCF_000276665.1). NCBI lineage: Eukaryota > Metazoa > Chordata > Mammalia > Rodentia > Chinchillidae > Chinchilla > Chinchilla lanigera. Next base: position 3,923,253 of record NW_004955495.1, read on the forward strand.
GCAGCCCTCCTGCCTCAGCCTCCTGGAGTGCTGGTCACGGGCCTGTGGTGTCACGCCTGTTCCTGTCGCCCCCTCCAGCCCACTGTGTGTGGCCCTCTCCACCAGGCCCCACCTCCTGCGTCAGCCTGGCCCTGCCCATCACCCCAGTGGCACGTCCTCAGCAAGCCCTGGAGGCTGGTGCCAGTGTCCCACCCTGATGACCCAGCAAGGGCGAAGTGGCAGGAAGTGGCCGCACCGAAGCTCATCTCTCGCCCCCTCGGGCAGCCGCCAGAGAGCAGCCCTGGAGCGGAGGTACTGTGTGGCTTCTGCCGCACCCTTGCCCTCTCTGGGCCCCTGGGCGTACTCTGAGCTGTCAGGCAGAGCAGTGATGGTGAAGGTGGCAGGTACTCTAGCCAGGGGTTTGTGGACAGGCTGTAGTGGGTGAGGGGCCCAGAGACAGCCCATGCCGTTTCTGGTGTCTTCAGGAGGAGCCCAGAGGGGGCTCGGTTCCTCAGAAACAGGCCAGAACGGGATGAGTTGAAGACTGAGCCAGAAGCAGCGGGGCTTCCTCGGGGTTGAATTTGACCCTCAAAGAACACAGATTCCAGACAGGCGCAGTGCTGCACGCCCGTCATCCCAGCGCTTTGGAGGCTGAGGCAGGAGGATCACAAGTTCAAGCCTGGTCAACTTAACGACACCATGTCTCAAAATAAAAAATAAGAAGGGCTGAGATGGAGCTCAGTGCAAAGGCCCTGGCTTCCACTCCCAGTATTGCAAGAAAAAAAAAGAACGAAGAAAGAATAACATTAAATCCTCTTCCATCACCGTCACCGTTGCCGCCACGGGGCATGACGGCTCCTGCACACCCAGGACAGAATTGGTGGGGCCGCAGGCACGGCCTTAGCCCTTGCTGGGGAGCCCATGGCAGTGACGGGGGCGGTGGGGTGGGTGGGTGGGTGCGCAGCGGGCTTGGGGTTCCCCCTGCCCCAGCCATTAAGATTCTCCGCATATTCCCACGTCCTCGCGCTCTGTCGGGGAGAGGCGATTTCTTGCTGAATTCAATTAATGAGCCTATTAAAAACTATTTATTTTCCCTGACAGTTGTTTACGGAGGAGAAGGAGATGAATTGGCCCAGGTCCCCGCCAGGCAGCGGTGAGGCGGGATGGGCACGCCGGGCACCCCGGCCCCAGGGCTGGGGGGCGCCGACTGTGGGCAGAGCTGAGCCAGGCCTGCGCCCCTGGCCCCTGTGTAAGCTGCCACAGTTGGGCAGACTTTCTCAGATGCACTAGTTTGAAATCTAAGACGTGGCCCCCTAGGGTCCTGTTTCTGGTGGGATCTCCCAACAGCCTTTTGTGTCCCCTGTCCTATAAAATTTGGACTCTATGACTTTATCTGAGCGCATGGTCACTGGGAAGAGGAAGGAAGGCATTTCCTGGTATCCCTTGCAGCTGTCTATGCCATCTGATTCAATCTGGAATGCATGAATAGGATTTCCTGGAAATGCCTTTAAAGAGAAATGGTGCATGGTTCTTTCACCTCCCACCTGGAATGTGGAGGTGTGATGGCAGGTGCTCAGGCAGCTGTTTGGGACCATGAGGCAGGTGTGGTGGATGAGAAAGGGGAATGAAGGAGATGCAAAGAGCTGGGCCCTGATGATGTGGACCAAATGGCCCTTCAGGGCTAACCTGGGGGCTTCTTTTTCCTTGAGGAGAAACCACTTGCAGGCCACCATCCTAAGAGTGGTCATGTATGAGCCCTGGGACACAGTGCTCTTTGAGACGTGGCTTTTTGCTCCCTGCTGTCTCTGCCCCACCATCAAATCTGCAGCCTAGTTAAGGCCAGCGGGGACTCGGGGGCAAAGAGAGGCAGGCTCCCCTGCCTCACAGCCTTCCAGTGCTCCCAGCTCCCTGGCCGCAGCCCCGGTCCTCGTGCAGCCTGCAGGGCCCTGCCCGGCGGCCCACCCGGCCCCTCCTTGCCACCCCTGCTGCCACGCTGTGCCTCCTCCCTCTGCTGCAGCCACTTGGGCTCTCAATGCCCCTGCACTGTGCTGGGCTCCAGGCTGCCCCAGGGCCTTTGCATAGCTTGTGTGATCTGCATAGCTTGTGAGACCCGACTCCCGCCTCGTCCTTCTCCAGGTCACTTTTTCTGTTTCTCTGAGACAGGGTCTCACCACGTGGCCCAGGCTGGCCTTGAACTTGTGGTGATCCTTCTGCCTCTGCCTGTTGGGATGACAGGCATGGGCTGCTATGCCCACCGTTCCAGGCTGTGCTGTAGTGACCCTACGCGTCTGTCCAGCTGTGTCCGTGTTTCCAGGGTCCTTGGCTCTGCCGCAGCCCGGGCCCCCCCACCCCCGGCCCCTGGGTCTTGGTGCTGGCTAGGGATGGCATCCCTGCCCGGCTGCTCCTCTGGCACCCACAGTGGTGCTGGGCTCGGGGGGCTCCGGCTTCCGCACCCCCAGATTCCCATTCTTGAGGGGAAGGCCAGGCTCCGAGCTGCTTGAGCCTCCCCCACGCCGTGGAGCGGCCACCGGGCCACTGCCTGTCCCCGCTGCTCTTCCGCCGCCCCCGCATCCTCACCTCGCCCTCCAGAAATAGCCGCGCCCCGAGTTCCGGCTCTCTGCCCACGCGAGCGCGCGCTGGTGGGGCCTCCCCTGCCGTCATCCCCAGGGGCGGCTGCACATCCCCGTGGCCACCAGGGCTCCCGTATGCAGCCTAGGAGTCCGCGGGGTCAGCCAGGGACCCTGGGAAGACCTGGGTTCAAGTCCCAGCGCTGCCTCTTGCCGGGCGTGTGACCCCGGCAGGTGGGGGAGCGTCTCTGCCTCCGTGGAGCCGCGTGAGGCAGGGCGTCCGGGCACAGTACTCCACGCCTCAGTTTACTCGTCTGCCGTGTGGAGGCCGAGAGTTTCCTGGGGGTGGCGTGTGCCCCGGGGGTGCGAGCCGGCCTCCGTTTTCTCTCCGCCACCTCCCAAAGGACCTCTGTTGGGGTGGGACGGAGTCAGTGGCAAGCGGCCCTAACCAGATGCCCTGGGTTTGAATCCTGGTGCTGGTGCTGGCCCTGCTCGCTCTGGTCTGACTCTGCACCTCAGTTTCCCCACCTGCAAAAGCGACAGGGTGGTAACCCGACCGAGCACCTCCCTCGCAAGGGAGCCCAGCATGTTAGCGGGGTGCGCAGGGCTGGGATAACCTGGCTATTTGCTAAGGAGTTGTTAGAGCCGGGGCTTGCCGCTGGCCTGTCATCCCCGCTCTTTGAGAGGCTGAAGCAGGAGGGTCCCAGGTGGGAGCCCAGCCTGAGCAGCTCAACAACTTAGAAGACCCTGTCCCACGATAAAGGGCTTGTGCTCGCTTCGGCAGCACATATACCAAAATGAAGGGCTGGGGTGCAGCTCAGCGTGAAGGTCCTGGGCTCCACCCCCGTACTGGGGCGGACGGGTAAAGCCATCAGGTGCCCCCACGCCAGCCCCCCAGGGTGGCCCGAGGGTGACGTCTTCCCAGTCTGCTGTCTCGCTGGGCTTCGAGGTCCGACACCAGGGACTCAGGCCCCCGGCGGCCACCCCTGCTTCCGTCTCTGCAGCAGGTGGCAGCTGCCGGTGGCAGAGGCCCGGCCAGGACACAGATGGGGACAGGAAGGGCCAGGCCCGAGTGGGCGAGGGTGCCTCCGCCAGCAGCCACTTGGCTCCAGGCCACCAGCCCCGGGCCCGGGGGGGGGGGCGGGGTGGCTCTTGCTCCCTCTGCTCCCGGCACTGCTGGGAGCTGGTGGGGACAGGGACAGGGGCAGGGTGGGGGTGTGCGCTGTGCTCAGGGAGGGACCAGATGCGCAAGCAGCAAATTGTCATTGTAAGTGAGGTTGTGGGGACAAGGTTGAGGTTGAGGTGACCATTGAGTGACACTGTCAGTGGCTGTGTGGGGAGCAGCATTCCAGCTGGAGAGTGTGGCTGTGCAAAGGGCCTGTGGCAGGAGGGAGCTAGCACTGTGCAGGAGCAGCTCACACGTGTCAGTCAACAAACATCGTTGGACCATGTGAGGCTAAGCAGGAAGCCCAGACATTGCCAGTAGCTTCCGTGGATCCCTCGCAGCACCTGGGAGGAAAATTCTGGTGCCCGGGGGAGACAGCGCCAAGTCCCCAGGGCCGCAGTGCGGGGAACAGGGCTGTGCACAGAACCCCAAGTGTCTGCTCTGGGGCAAAGGGCGACCCTGCGAAGCCAGGGCTGGAGCACAGAAGACAGGGCTGGGGCCCTGCCCTGCACCTTTCTGTTGCTCAGGAGGGAAAAGTCAGAAATCTGAGTCGGAAAGAGGAGAAAAAGGCTGAGCACGGTGGTGCATGCCTGTCATCCCAGCACTCCAGGAGGCTGAGGCAGGAGGACTGCAAGTTGGAGCAATTTAGTGGCCTAGAGAGACCCTATCTCAAAATAAAAACGGCCGGGAGTGGAGCTCAGCGCACAGGCCCTGGGCTCCATCCCAGCACTGGAGAGAAAAGTGTGCAAAAGCCTCCTGTGGGAGAACAAAGTCTGGGTGTGACCAGGGTGTTGTTCGTTCCTTGTGGTTGAAGCCTAAGGTCAAAGTGTGTCTTGAACTCAAGGAGAGGAAGCCCCCAGATCAGGGATCGGGAGGCGGGGGTGTGGGGGGGAGGCAGGGAAGGCGTTTTAGAGGAGGTGGTGCTGGCCTGAGGTGCGCCGATCGAATAGGAGTTCGCTGGGTGGGGAGCAAAGGGCAGGATGTTCCGGGTGAGGACGAAGGCTTTCTGCGCGGTCACGGCATACCTGAGGGTGCTGTTGACGCCTCCCTCCATGTCCAGCTGGGTCAGCACATCGTAGGTGGACCATATTATTGATCCATCACGAGGTGGACCATACAGATCAGTCTTGAGCTGGTGGCCAGGGGGTAATTGCTCAGAAAGTGGGCAGCGTTCCCAGCCCCAGGCGTGAGAGACGGCACATACCCATGTGCTGCTTTCTGCTAATTGCACTGAAAAAGACCCAAGACCCAGAGGTTTGGGCCACTCCTCTGAAGCCCCTCAGCTCCTTGTCCAGGCTGCTAAGGAGGCTCCATACCCAGGCACACAGTAGTTCCTCAGCTCAAAAGGTGGAGAAACCCAAATCGAACTGGCTGCAGTGAAAAGTAGGGGAGCTGATTGGCTCTCATAGCTGAAGACAGTAGCATATTTGAGGAAAGCAGCTTCAGGTATGGCTTGATCCAGGTGCTCCACTGGATCACTTGACACTGTTAACAGAAGATGAAAAACAAAACCTAGAGAGATTGAGGTACTCACCCTGGGGCCACCCAGCCAAGGGGACTTGAGCTGTGTGTTGACTCCACAGCCCAGGTTGTCTAGGCTGGGGAGGGGGTGACCTTACTTTACAGTGGGGAAACTGAGGTTTGTAGAAGAGTTTGCTTAGGTCTTACACCCCGTATCTTATGCAGGATGGGTGTCTCCATGGTGACAAAGGCACAGCTTTCCCCAGGAGCTGCACGACTGTTGGTGCAGAGTCTCTCAGCCCACCCAAAGGCGCCCACTGCAGCTGGCTGGGACGTTCTCCAACCCTGATGAAGACATCACAGGGGACAGATGGGGATGCCCTTGCCAGCCGGGGGTCCGCGAGGCCTGCCCTTGGCTGGAACGGAGCGGTAGGGACCCTTGCCCTGGCTGGCAGCCTTGCACTCCCATGCCCGGTCTCCTGTGCCTCTGCTGCAACTGCCCTAGGGCCGTCACCTTCGCCCGGAGAGGCGTCCACATCTGCCACACATAACCTGATCTGCACCTACGAGCAAACACTCTGATGTCGCTGTTACTATTTTGGCGTCAGCAGCTGCAGGCCCATCGATCTCCCCCTTTCCACACACATTCTGTGCCCCCTGCTCTGTGCTGAGCTCTATCACAGATAGGGACATGTGGTGCCGGCTGCTCCTTTGGCAGGGCTGTGTACTATTCTGTCGGACGGCCAGTTGCTCCCAGCTGGCCGGCCTGTGTCCGTCCTTCGCCTTCCTGTGACGTGGGCTGGGGCAGGCGATGCACACTGCCTGGGGCAGGTGTGGGTTGCACGCTGTAGCACCAGGCACAGAATATCTGCAGCCTCCACCCTGTCTCCCACCAGGACGCACCAAGAGGAGGGAGGTTTTGCCTGTCCGCTGTTGTGGCTTTGCCCACGCGCTAACCCCAGGCTCCCCCCAGAGAAAGAGTAGCAGAAAAAGCGTCCATCTGCTTAGAAAGTAGTCGTTCTGCCCCTTTTGGACCCAAGACCCTGCAGGGACCTCTACGGAGCCAGAGGTGGGTATTTATTGAGCGGCTGTTATGCCAGGTGCTGGTCCAGGTGCTGAGAACAGAGTGGGGAAGAGACAGAAAATGCTCCCCTTGCCGTGTGGTGATGCATACCTATCTTTTCATCTAGTCTGGAGGCTGAGACAGGAGGGTTGTGTGTTTGAGGCTAGTATGAGGAACTTAGCAGAACCCTGGCTTAAGAAATAAAAAGGGCTGCTGGGCATGGTGGCACTGCCTGTACCCCAGCATTAGGGAGGCTGAGGCAGGAGGATCGCTCTGAGTTCGAGGCCAGCTTGAACTACAGAGTGAGACCCTGTCTCAAAAATACAAAAAAATAAAAAATGAAAAATAAAATAAAAACGGCTGGGTGAGTGCTTCAGCTACAGGTTCAAGACAGGTGCACCAGGCAGAGGCCATGCAAACCCCTGGGGAGGACAGATCCAGATGCGCAGTACAGGGAGTGAGGGGCAGACAGGGAGGAGGGGATGGCCGGAGTGGGGGCAGGGGGTACTGAGTGGGCCCAGGCAAGTGACCCTGGGTTAGATTTGGAAAGCTTGGCTTGCCGAACAGGATACTGAGCCCAGAGAGGTTAAGACAGTCACGCAAGGTCACCCAGCACACAGCAGAGACCTGACTTTGGCAGCTGTGGCTTTTGGTGGTTTCTAGGCCCCCTTGGCTGGAGCTCTGTGCTCCCTCCCCCTCCGCTTACTCTGCTCCCAGGGCCTGACGCCAGCTGGAACTGAATTCCAGGGGTCTTGATGAGGGCTACACCCCACTGTACATTCAGGGTTGCTTCTGCCTGTGTCTCTCCCCCTCCCCACTTCCCTCCCACCCCCATTAATGAAGGAAAAGGAGCGGGAGGGAGTGAGCAAAATTATATACACACGAACATCCAAAAATTAGTTTAGGATCTGGGCCAAGAACCACTTGCGCTTGGCCAGGCATTGTGGGTAATTCATCGCTGATTACCATAAAAGCCATAGCCCGGCTGACAGGCGGCTGCGGGGCTTTTGTTTAAGATTCTGATGAATATATAATCCCTCTCCCCACCTCAGCTCACGGGTCCCCTGCCTGCCGCCCGGCCCGGTCCCACGAACACCGTCCACTGCTTCCCCAGGGTCTGGACCTGGGGAGCTGGGCTCGGCGTTCAAGGCCCACCCCTTTCCTTGCAGGGGTCTCTGGCCTGCAGCGGCAGCCACCCTGGGTCCGGTTCCCTGACTTCTTCATCAGCATGTTTCTAGAGCTCTGATGGTTCACTCGGGCCCTCAGGGGTCAGGGACACTGCCCCAGCACCTTCTGGGATGACAGATGATTAGCGGGCATTGATGCATGGTTAGAGAGGCCCTGTTTCTGGCCCATCCACTTAGCTAGACTATTTGGAGCTGGTCACATCTGAGGTGGCAGCATGGGACCCCAGGACCCAGGGTAAATAGGAGGGTAAATAGCCCCTGTCCTCCTCTTCCTCTCTCCTCCTCATTTGTGGTACTGAGAATGGAACCTGCACACTGAGCTCCACCCCCCGTCCTTTTTATTTTTTATTTTGATACAGGGTCTTGCTAGGTCTCTTAAGTTGCCCAGGTTGGGCCCACACCTGCAATCCTCCTGCCTCAGCCTCCCAAGTAGCTGGGATGACAGACACGTGCCTTCGCACCTGGCCAGACTTTTGCCGAGAAGTACTAGTTAGGAGAGGTGGCCAACTATGCCAGCTGGCTGATCCTGCTCTACTCCACACCATGGCCAATGCATAAAGCAGTGTGTGAGGCTGTGTGCTAATAAAGCTTTATTGACAAAAGTAAGTGGAGGGCCAGCTTTGCCCCTGGGCTTGTTTTTGGCCAGTTCCTGCCACATACCAGCACAGCTTTCTTAGATGATAGAAGTGCTTTCTGTCTGCACTTGCCAAAACAGTTTTACCACAAGCTGCAGGTGCTACCGAGCATTTGAAATGTGGCCAGTGTAACCCAGAAACTAAGTTCTATTTTTTCCCATTTTATTCCATTTAAATTTCAACAACTGCATGTGGCTCATGACTACCATTCTGGACAGTACGGTTATCTGCGAACATTCAGTATGTGGGTAGATTGAGTCCTTTTGTTTAAACAAATGTAGCGTCTTTTACACACTGTTCTACATCTTGGCGCATTTTTAAAAATTGTTATTTGTTTATTTGGGTCTTTTCCCCCCTGCTTTAAAATATAGTATTTCTGGCCAGGTGTAGTGGCACACACCTGTAATCCCAGCACTTGGGAGGCCGAGGCAGGAGGTTTGCTGTGAGTTTGAGACCAGCCTGGGCTACAAAGTGAGCTCAAGGCCGGCCTGAACTGCACAGTGAAACCCTGTCTCAAACAAGACGAAAAATCAATCAATAAATATGTAAAATACAGTATTTCACTGAATGCTGTAGCACATGCCTGTCATCCCAGCTCCTTAGGAGGCTGAGGCAGGAGAATGGCATGTTTGAGGCCAGCCTGGGCCGTTTAGGGAGTCACTGTCTCAAAATAAATTAAAAGGGCTGGGGGTGTAGCTCAGTGAAGAGCACTCAGGAGTTGAATTCTCAATTCTGAGAAAAGAAACAGAGTATCTTCCAGGTCACTTTGTAACTTCATGCTCCCTGGTGCTTCCGATTCCCTTTCCGAGCTCTGTCAGAACAGCCCTGCTGGGGAGTTAAGATAGCGATCTCATTATCTGTTATTGACTTAGCCAAACCCCTGGTCTTGGATTTCCTCAGGCCTCTTGCTCTGAGGACTTCCAAGGAGTCACTGACGGCTGTGTCCATCAGACAGGTTTCCGTAGGGACCTTGGCGAGCGCAGCGGGGTACACGGTGCCGTCTGAGTTTGGGTGTGTAACAACCGGTCGGCCTCTCGGGGACAGTGCCCACAGACTTGTTCCTGATTGTGTAAGAGGGAACTTGCATGTCCATTTAGAAGGAACTGTAACCAAGCTGGGCGCGGTGGCCTACAGCTGTGATCCCAGTGCTCTGGAGGCTGAGGCGGGAGGATCACTGCTAGTTGGAGGCCAGCCTGGGCTATGTAGCCAGACCCTGTCTCAAAAAAAGAGAAAAAAAAAAATCCCTTCAGGCCACGTGTAGGTGAGTGTGAAACGTAAGTGAATCTCCTGCCCAGACCAGGACCCTCTCCTGAGGCAGCTCCTGCTGTGTATGCAAATATTCCAAATTAAACTCCGCAATAATCTGAAACCCAGAACACTTCCTGTGGTGAGCCTTTCAGATTAGGGATGATCAGCCTGTGCCAGTTTTTAGAGACTGAGGCAGCCTCTTCAAGTCTTCCTGGATTATGGGCAGAGCTGCAGCACAGTGGGTGCACTTACTAAACACCTACTGTGCGCCTGCCTCAGTGCTGAGTTCTCTCTATTGTAAGTGCTCCTTTGGTTTTTTGAGACAGGTCTCGCTATGTAGCCCTGGCCACCCTTGAACGCACTGTGTAGCCCAGGCTGGCCTCAAACTCACGGCGATCCTCCTGCCCAGCCTCCCAAGTGCTGGGATTACAGGCGTGCGCTCCCACGCCCAGCAAGACTGAGATCATCTTGTTTCGTTTTTTTTGTTTGTTTGTTTGCTTTTGCGGTACTGGGGCCGAACCCAGGCCTTTGTTCTGAGCTACGCTGGCAGCCTTTTTATATTTTTAATGTTGACTCGCTTCTCAGCCTTTTGGCTAAGATCAAGTGTATTTTTATTTTGAGCTGGGTCTCACTAGAGTGCCCAGGCAGGACTTGAACTTGCGATCCTCCAGCCTCAGCCTCCCGAGTGCTGAGATCACAGGTGTGCTCCCTCACACCCCACTGTAGGTGCTTGACAAGCCTCTTTAGGTCTTGGAAAGGTCATCCTGGGTCCAATCTAGTCCTCTGTCGAAAGTGTCATTTTCTTTCTGGTCACCCCTGCAGCAGCCCCCTTGTCCCCTGGGTCCCCGGCTACCCTGTGTTGCTTAAATTTCTTCTCCTGACAAGTCTCGGACCACCTGACCTTTCCTATGCTGTGCCCTCCATCCGCGACACCCTTCCCTGCCCCACAGCCTCCCTGCCTCCACCTGCTACAGTTCCTCCGCCCTTCTGCCTTAGACCTCATCTCCTCCGGAGTCGTCCCCACCAGGTGGCCTGGGACTCCCTGAGGCCAAGCTAGGGCCACTTGGCTTACCCCGTGTCCCTAACGCTCAGGCTGGAGCCTGGTATACAGTAGGTGATCAATAAAAGCTGGGCCCGGCTGGGCCGGGCCAGCCGGGCGGGGGTGGCTGGGGCGCTGACAGCTTTCATTCTGTCTCCGGCTGCTGATGAAGCCACGGGCTTTCCCCCGGCTGGCCTCCGGCTGGGCTCCGTCACACGCACTGCTCAGGCCCCGTTCACTTCCTGCCCATTAAAGAGCAAGGCTCTGGCTGGCCCCTGCTGACCCTAACGCCAACACCTGCCATTCGCCTTACGGCCTCGTCCTGGGGCTGCCGCTGAGCAGCGCAGCCGGGAATGCAGGGCGGCGCACATGGTGATGGCAACAGTGTTTCCAGCCTGGCTGGGCTCCGCAGAGCCGCCAGCGCCCCGAGTGAAACCCCGCCGCCCAGAGCGAGTTTCTAAGTAAATTGGTTTACGGCAAAGGTGGAAGGCAGTGGAATGAAAGATTAGGTGAGGGACAAGGGGACCTGGCTGATGTCAGGAGCCGGGAAGGGACGAGGGATTGCGCTGAGCTCCAGCTTCAGCCCTTCCTTAGTTTTTATTTGAGACAGGGTCTTGCTAAGTTGCTCAGGGTGGGCTAGAACTTGTGGCCCTCCTGCCTCAGCCTCCCAGAGTGCTGGGATGAAGAGGTGCGGCCCTTCAACATGCCTGGCTGGCTGGGTGGATTTTGCGGCTTCTGCCCTTGGACGTCCTGATTCAGGGCCAACGAGGGCCAGGTTCGGTCGCCAGCTGGGTGCCTTTCACTTCCCGGATTTCTCTTCTCTCCTCTTTGGCTTTAGTGGCTGTGGGTGGAGGTGACAGGGGCCAGGGCACAGACAGTTCCTGCTGACTTCTGTCCTGTACACCAGCCCCTGCTGGCCCTGCCAGGGCTCTTTTCTCTTCATCTGTCCACTCTTTCTTTGGCAAATCATTTATTGAGCTCCTACTGTGTATCAGGTCTTTGAACTTGTGATCCTCCTGCCTCAGCCTCCCTGAGATTACCGGGAGGCTATGGGTCAAGCACAAGCCACGCCTGAAGGCGCGATGAATTTCTTCAGACGCAGAAGAAAGCAGCCAGGCTTTTGGGAGGCCGCCAGGTGAAGGAGCAGGCTGAGGGCTGGGGCGTGCCCTCACCCTCGGTGGGCACCGTGCCGGCTGCAGGGCGGCTGGCAGGCGGACGGGGCCCCAGGCCTGTGTTGCCTGCGTGGGCGCGGCGGCTCCCAGCGGGTCGGCACACGTCCCTGCCCCGGGTCACAAATGCCGGACTAGGTGGGGCGGGGCCCCCGGAGCTGCCGGGCCAGTCTCTGCTCCCGCTCCCTCTCCCCTAGAAGCCGGGGGTGTGCAGTTGGGCATCAATAAAACTTGCAAGGATTGGGGCCTCAAATAGGAGGAAGGGGGTGGGGACAGGCCGGGGCAGGGGTCCTACCCGGTGTGCCCAGGGTGCGTTTGGGCAGAGGGCGGGTTTAGAGGCATGAGATCATCACAGCCAGCCAGCCCTCCCCCCCCCCCCCCCCCCCCCCCCCCCGCTTGGGACTTATCTGCTGGAAACACCTGGCTACAACTGGATGGGACAATGACCCTCACTGTGTCCTTCACTGCAGGGAAAATGGGAGCCTGCCAACCTCCGTGGGCAGACATTGGCAAATGGCCTTGTGATGGCGACCCCAATTCATCAAAGAAAATAATCCAGTCACACACAGAAGAAAAGCTGGCAGAGACAGTTGGCCCCAGGACCTTTGTACACGCTGTCCTGGAATAGCCGGACAACAAGCGTGTGCCACCCCACCTGGCTACAGTATTTTTTGTTGTTGTTGTTCTATGCGTGTCTCCCTGACAGTCTGTGACCCCACAAGGGTGGGCAGGGATGCTGGTTCTGTCCCTACCACCACTGTGTCCCCAGTAGTCTAGCACATAGTAGGTCTTCACTAAACGCATGTGGGAAGAATGAGTGGAAACACAGGCGTTAGTTCCTGTCCTGGCGAAGGGTGGATTGTGGGTGATTTTCATTTTCTTCTTTGTGCTGATTTTCCCTAATTTTCTGCTGCACGCGTCTATTTTATAATTAGAAGAAAAGTTATTTTGAAAAAAAAAATTACCCCCCAACATCCCAGCTGCAGGAGCTGACGTGATCAGGCCCCGCGCCCTCCCCAAGGGCAGCTCCTTCTGGCCGTGCGCAGAGGACAGCGGCAGCTGGCTGGGGGCTCTGGGCGGCTTCCTGGAGGCAGCATCACTACCCTTCAGAAGGCTCTGCAGAAACCCTGGAGTCCTCCAGGTGCCCTCTTCCTTACGCCCCAGTCCAGCGCCTTTGCCACCTGCCTGGAATCCACCTGCTTTTCTGCCTCTGCCCTTGTCCCTGGCTGTAAGCACCGAGCCAGTTCCTCCCTCCTCTGCCCTTAGCCCTCCAGGGCTCCCACCTCCCCGGGCCAAAGACCAAGTCCTCCTGCAGCCCGCAGAGCTCTGCATGGCCTCCCATCTCTGTCTCCCCTGCTCCTGCTCCGCCCCTCCTCCCTTGGCTCCAGCTGCAGGGCTCTTACTGGGCTCTGTGCTGCCCCGGGGCCTTTGCACAGCCACCCCTCCACCTGGAATGTTCTCCCCCTCTGCATCCACGCCTCTTCATGTCTCCTCCCCTCTTTCTGGTCTTTGCTCAAATGTCACCTTCCCTGTCCCCTCCCTTTTCCATGTCTCATCTCACCCTTCCCCCCGTGGCTGTCATACAGCTTATTTTCATCTCACCCCTCGGGTATTCTGTCCCCTGCCGTCCCACCTGGTGTCGCCTTGTTAGTTGTGGTCACTGCTGTGTGCAGAGCCGGGGTGGGCAGGAGCCCGCTCTGAGCGTGCAGGCTCTGGGGCCACTTGGAGGGACTCCTGAGGGACAGCGTGCTGACCTTTTTGTCCCTGTCTCCTGAGAGCCTCCTGGGTGCTGGGGACACGGGGGTGACTGAGTGTGTCTGCTTTGTGACCAGACAGCTGATACCGGGCCATCCGAGCTGGGCTGGGGACGCCGGGACACTGCAGACGGGGCCACCCAGGAGCCCCTCCCCGCCCGCCCGCCCGCCCGCCCGCGGTGCCCTGCGCCCAGCCCTCGTGGTCAGGAGGTCGTCTCCATGGAGATGTGTGCATGAGCCAGGGAAGGCAGGGCCAGGCGGGAGGGGGTGGCCAGTCCCCTGCCACGTCCCGAGGCCCTGGGTACTCCAGAGGCAGCACATCTACCCGGGTCACACGGCCCTGGGTCCTGGCGATGTGAGCTGCGGAGTGCCTGTTGTAGGGTAAATGGTACAGATGGGGAAATTGAGGCTCCGAGGGGCACAAGGTCGTGCTTGAGGGCGCACGGGGGGTGCCCTGCCCTGCACCCACGGCTGCTCCAAGGTTGGTGGCTTCTGCAACCATTTTGCAAAGAAGGAAATTGAGGGGCTGGGGATTTAGCTCAGCGGCACAGCACCTGCCTGACAAGTGCAACATCGTGAGTTCGATTCCCGGTACCGGAAAAAACCCAAACCACCCCTCCCCCCGAAAAAAAAGAAGGAAGTTGAGGCATAGGCAGAGAAAAGTGCTATTTGGGACCTCACCAGCAAGGGACGCTTTGGGTGCTGGGGACAGGAGGAGGTCAGAGCCACTTTGGTGACCGCCCTGGGTAGTGAGTTTGGCCGTTAGGCTCTTGTCCATCACTACACCCGGCGGCCCCCCTGGCATGGGCGGCTGTGCCCAGCTCCGCTGTTCGCAGAGCAGGGCAGCTCGAGTTTCATGGAGCTTGGCCTCCAGTCTGCGCTTCCCGGCTTCGACGGGGTCGCCCGTCCCCCCTGTGCCGCACTGAGCTCCATCCCCTGCCCTTGTTAGTTTTTACTCTGAGACAGAGTCTCACGAAATCACTCCGTTGCCCAGGCTGGGCTCCAACTTGGAATCCTCCTGCCTCAGCCTTCCAGAATGGCGGGATGACAGGTGTGCGCCGGAGCAGCGAGCTCGGAGGGGCTGTTTCTGGCCTCCCTCTTGCCTGTTTGGGATTTGCTGCGACCCCCGTGCGTGCTTCTCCTAGCGCTCGGGCCAAGGGAGAGCAGCCCCTGGGCGCCCGGGTCCCCTCCTCCTCCCCGGGGTTTTCAAACCCGCAGCCGGCAGCGGCGAGCGGCCATTGGCTGCCGAGCAGGGCCACCCCCGCCGGATCGGGTGTCGCGTGCCCGGCCGCCCATCTGGTTCCAATCTGGCCCGCGCCCCGCCCCCCTCCGGCGCGCGCCCCGCCCCCGGCCCTGGGGACTCTGAGTGCCACCCAGTCAAGGCTGGACGTGGGTGCCCTCTCTGAGGCCCTCCTGCTAACCCCCGCATTTGGGGCTTTTGGGGAACCCTCTGCTGAGCTGGCTGGCCTCGCGCACCCCGTCTTCATCCTATGTTGCCATAATCACCGCCAGCCGGGCCGGGGCGACAGCGCCCGCGACCCGGGTGCCCAGGCC
>NW_004955495.1:3938263-3975387 GCF_000276665.1 Chinchilla lanigera
ACGTGGACGACGGCGCGGCAGGCTCGGCGCTTGGCCGCCGCGCGGGGTGAGTGCGCCCGGAGCCCCTCCTGCCGCCTCGAGTCCGCACCTCCTTTGTCCTCTCCTCTCCCCGTCCTCCCTCCCGGCTCCTTAATTGGGGGGTGCGTCCCCGCGCCCAGCGCGCGCCCCGCCAGGCCCTGGGACAGCGAGGCCCCCTCCCCCGCCCGTGCGCGCACTTCGCGGAGAGAAAACTCCGGACCGTTATGCTCCGCGCCCCTCCCCCAGCCGGGGCGGGGCCAGGGCTGTGCTGGGGGCGGGGCGGGGGCGGGGATCCCCGTTCCAGCCCCCACCCCGGGAATCCCGGAAAGTTTTGCTCCCTTGGTTCCCCGCCCTGAACCCCGGGCGTCAGGGCGCTGATGGTAGACGAAGGGCTCCGCACCCAGGAAGGGGTTGGGGTGCTTCTGCTGGGAAGGTTAGAGCCGCCTCCCCTGCCTTCCCCCCAGCTTTGCAGGCTCGCAGCTGCACCCCACATCTGTCCCCGGACTCCTTTTTGCACCCAGGACCCCCTGGAGACAGACACAGCTTGGATGTTGCGGCCCCTGATCTGAGGGGCTGCTCGAGGCTGTGCCTTTCTCGCCCTCGCCTGGGGCCCTTGAAGCTGGGGTAGGACCCCCACCCGCAGGTGAGGGCGGAACCCTGAGCGGGCCTGTGTGGGCTCGGCTGCTTGCAACAGTTCTGCTCTGGGGTGTTTCCAGGACATAGAGGTCCGACGTGGGTCAGGTGTTCCGTGGGTCCGATGTGCAGTAGGCCCGGCTTGGTTCCATCCTTGGTGACGGGGGGAGGAGTGGAGCACAACGCCGCACGATGGGAGTTAGGCTGTGATGGCAAGCGCACGGCGTGCTCGGGGTTCTGAGAGGCGCGGGGACTAGGGGCACCACAGGGGCTGCCTAGGGGAAGGGACAGCTGGGGTTGGACGGAGATGAAGGAGGACGTGCTGGGCAGTTGGGGGAAGGCAAGGGGCACCCTGGTGGCACAGGTGTGCGTGCCAGGGTGGGCAGCTCAGGTGGGAGCCTGGGGTTTGGACAGGAATGGGAGCTACTGGGAGCCCCGGAGGGTTGTAGAGCAGAGCAAGGGTAGTGCTGGGCTGAGGAAGGCCCGAGGGCAGGAAGAGGAGTCCAGAGGAGAAAGACCAGGCCGGGATCTGGGGTGCAGTTTGAAGGAGGCTCTCACCAGCCAGGTGGAGGAGGAGCCGCTGCTGTGGCCTCCGGCAGCCTGCTGGGGATGCTAAAGGCGGAGCACAGAAGCTGGGAGCCAGCAGGGTGTGAGCAGAGCAGGAGGCCTGGATCTCAGCGACCCTGGTTCTGAGAGGGAGCCAGCATGTGGGCCAGGGCCAGGTGATGCTGGGCAGGGCGGGCTCGGGTCCCCTCCTGCATGTGGGTCCCTTGGTGAATGGCAGTCCTTCTCTGTGCCTCAGTGTCCTGATCTGTCACCAGGAGCAGTCACAGGGTCCCCAGCAGGTATGACCAATCTCTTCCTCCCCCACTGATCCACTCCTGCCCCTGGGGACCCTTGGAGACGGTGCCCTGAGCCTTCACATCCTCCTGCTACGAACTCCAGCCTCGGTGCATTTCCTACCCTGGGGAGCAGGAGGCCGGGTGGGGCCCGGGCTTGGCCAAAGTGCCTGACACAAGCAGGGGCCGCAGAGGTGGCGCTGGGCGGGCGGGGACTCTCACGGCACAGCCGCCTGGCCAGGAGGCCCTGAGAGGGTGCCAAGCCCTGCTGGAGTGGCCAGGGGGTCCTGGGAGGCCCCCAAAACAGGATCCAGGCAGCGGGTTAGCCTCAGGTGGAGAGGTCACCCTGGCCCTGGTCCCCTCCCCAGCCCTCTGCTCTCATCTCCAGCCAGGGATCCTGGGGGAGCCTGGCTTAGGCACGTGAGTTCCGAGGCCTTGTAGGACCCGCAGGGTCAGATGCTGGGGCCACCACCTGAGCCGGGAGAGGACACCGCCTTGTGCAGTGATGCGAAGCCTGTGGCCGCCTGGCCTGGGCCATAATCACCCCTTTATGCCAGCTGGGCTGCGTGGGTGCTCAGAGCCTGCTCCAGGGCCGCGTGACCCATGCCCTGGCGCCTGGGGGGATGGGGGCCGCTCTTCCCTCCCCCGCCCAGTCACTGTGTGACGCACGAGGTCCCCCCAGCTGAGGGTCTTGAGGGAGCCCCTGGGCCTTCACGAGCCTCAGTTTCTCCTCTGTGAAGGGCTGATTTGCCACCAGGAGCAACAAGTGGGCAGCCCAGCGTCCAGCACAGAGGACACTCTTGGCTGACAGCCACCTGGGGCGCAGGGGCCTCGGGGCACCTGGGTCCCGGTAGTCTTTTCTGCTCTCCACCCCCAGCTTGGCCTCAGTGGCCGCCTGCCTGTTATTTCCTGCGGCCCTGTGGACTGCCCTGCTCTGCCCTGCCCTCCCCAGCAGCTGCACCTGCCTCAGTTTCTTCATCTTGTAGTGGCAGTGCTGGTGGCACAGGCTGCTGGGTTAGACACAGGGACAAGAGGAGGCTTGCCCTGTACTCCACTGTCTGGATTCTGTCCACACCTGGCTCTTCCTAAGCTGCTTGTCCTTCCTTGTGGGGAGACACCCTCGAGCCCAATTCCCATTCACTATTTAGTTGTGAGCCCGTTAATAATAATTGTGTTAAATGCAGGCTCTTGTGTAAAGGCCCTGGGGCAGCACAGGAGCTTGGCGCCGTGTAGGAGCAGAGGGAGGAGGGGTAGAGAAAGCGAAGAGGGCAGAGGGGCCAGGTAGCTGAGCAGGGCCCTGTGGGCTGGAGGAGAACCTGGACTGTGGGAGGTGGGAGCCACGGTGCCGTGCGCCTTGCCCTCTGGCTGCTGTGGAGAGGACAGGCTCTGGGGGTGGTTGGGAACCAGGGGACCACGTCGGTCCAGGTAGGGGCTGAAGAAGGGACTGAGCCGTGGGAAAGTGCGGGAGCTCCCCGAGGACCCTTGTGGTGTGGTGCTGTTTTCTTCTAGTGGCTCAGGGCAGCGGGTCCCTGGGTCTTCCAGGAAGGGAGACTCCTGCCCTGGCCTGAAGTTGCTGGGGGAGGTCAGGGAAGGGACCCAGGGCCTTATGCTTGCAGGCTCGCCCTGCCCGGGGCCTCTGCATGTGTGATCACCGTGTCTGCACAGCGGAGGGGCCCGTGCTCTGATCCACTGTACCTGGCATGGTCCTGACCTTGGAGACAGGGTGGCCGAGACCGCCCAGGACTAACCCTGCCCACTGCACAAGGTGCTGTCCCTGCTCCAGGGTGGGGCACGGGGCCTGTGAGTATGGGACACTGCCTCAGTTTCCCCAGAGGTACTCTGAGAGCTGCCCCGCTGGCCCAGGTGGCCCAGGCCCAACCCCTCCTGCCCACAGAGACAGCTGCACAGATGGCCCATGGGGTGGGGCAGCCGCCGCGGTCACCCTGGCCCTGCTGGCTACCGCCCGCCTTCTGCTTTGGGTCCTGGTGCTGGTAAAGGGCCTGGGGCGGGGACCGAGCTCCTGGTCCTCATCCCTGGGCTGTGCCCCGTGTGCGTCTGTGGCCTCACTGTGCGTGGGGCCCGTGTGCGGCCTGCAGG
The DNA here is from genome assembly GCF_000276665.1 of Chinchilla lanigera. NCBI lineage: Eukaryota > Metazoa > Chordata > Mammalia > Rodentia > Chinchillidae > Chinchilla > Chinchilla lanigera. The sequence goes on from NW_004955495.1 coordinate 3,941,851, forward strand.
GCCGGGGTCTCACTGTGTGTCTGTGTCCCTGGCCAAGGGGACCCTGCGTGGGAACCATCTGCGACCAAGTCTGTGCCCGAAGGCTGACCCCGTCCCTCCTCTCCGCAACTTCCCCTGGGGCCTCAGTCCTGGGCTGGGCGCGGAGACCACAGCGGGTATTTTGGGTACTTTGGGAGGCAGAATCCTGAGCCCGCCTGTCATTATAGGGTGCCATCCCTGTGGCCAGGCCAGGACCCGCCTGGGGCAAGTCCTCCTCCCTCCTCAGCCCGCCCGGCCCTTCTGGCCCCCATGGAGCTGGGGAGCTGGGCAGCAGGGCGGGTGACTGGGGAGCTTGTAGGAGAATCGAGCTGGGGTCAGTGCCTCAGGGGATGTGGAGTGAGAGGGTTGTGTGCATGCATGACCTTTGAGGAGCAGAGGGAGTTCCTGAGGAGGTGATAACCAGGCCGAGACCCTCCTGGCCCCGTGGGGGACACGTGTCTGGCAGGGGCGGAGGCCAAGGGTCAGAGGCGAATCAGCTGGGGCTGCCCAGGGCCGGAAAATGCAGAGTCAAGTAGGGTCTTTGAACTGGCAGAGATGGAATTTGGGGTGCGGGGCTCTTAGTCCTGCCTAGGGCTCAGCCTGAGGTCGGTGCTGAGCCAGAAGCGAGGCCCTGCTGGGAGCTGGGGGCCGGCAGCCCCAACGCCACAGCCCCGGCCGGCCGCGCGGCTGTGAGCACAGGGCGTTCTGGGGTCTGAGGCCGAGGCTGGGACTGTGTGCTCGCTCTGTCCCCAGGGGCTTTGTGCGGCCTCTGGGGGTTTTCCCTTCCCTTCCTTTCCTGCTCCTTCCTTTTCTCCTATGGGGGTTGAACCCGGTACCTTCGTACTGATCTCCACCCCCAGCACCCTTTCATTTTTTTATTCTAAGACAAGGTATTGCTCATGCAGTAAGTTGCCCAGGCTGGGCTGGAACTTGGGCTCCTCCTGCATCAGCCTCCTGAGTGCCGGGGGACGTGCCTGCCTCTGGAGCCTCTTCCCATTCGTGAGGCTCCGTCTCCCTGACTTGGTCCCTCCCGAGTCCCCTCCTGACCCTGTCTCGTGGACCTCTGGTTCCCACCTAGGAATTCAGGGCCCCCAGGAGCCTGAGCCTGCGACCCTCCAGCCGCGCTTCTCCGGGGTCTGCGGCTCTGCCTTCTCCGTGCGGCCCCCACTCCCCTCCCCGGTCTCACGGACCCCATTGTCTCTGCAGACGCTGCCCCTGCTGACGCCCAGCAAGAGGCCTCTCTTCGAGGGACGGGGGGGCCCCAGCCCCTCCGGGGTGGAGGTCGGAGGTCACTGCCAAGCATGGCGCGCGCCTGGGGTCCTGGTGTGGCGTCTGTGGTGGGTCCTGTGGGCCTCGTCCTGGTCCTGCTGGTTGGAGGCTGCACCGCAGAAGGTAAGAGGTGGGGGTAGGTCCGCGTGGGTCTGCAAATTTACTTACGTGTGAGAGTGAGCGTCCCTGTTCCCCCTCGGTGCACGTCCAGTTCTTCATTCCTTCCTTCTATGCAGACAGGACAGTGGCGCAGGGAGGTGGACTGCGGTCCGCTCTCAGGGAGCAAAGGCTTCGGAAAGGAGAGGCTGCCAGGGGACACTGGGGGTGTGTTCTGCAGGGGCAGGTGGAGGCGTGTCAGCAAAGGTTGCACTGAGGAAAGACTGGAAGGACAGCTGTGTACTCTATGAGAATCCGGAGGACAGATATCCCAGGTAGAGGGCAGGGCTGTGCAAAGACCCTGGGGCAGCATGGAGCTTAGCAGGGTGCAGGAGCAGCAGTGAAGCTGCATGGCTAGAGCCAAGGGAGGAGGTGTGAGCGGGCGCAGCGTGGGCAGGGAGATGAGCAGCTGTGCAGGGCTGCGGGAGGACCTGAACTGTGGGAATCGCGGAGGGCAGAGGGCAGAGAGGGGAGGACCGGGCTCAGTGCTTGCGGCGCCCCCTGGTGGCTGCTGCAGGGAGGGAGGCTGCTGGGTGGGTGAGAGGTGACAGGTATGGCCTGCACCTGGGCCCCAGGGGGCTGCAGGCGTCTGTGGGACTGAGGCTCAGACCCGGCTGTACTCCGAGGTGCAGGGAGCAGCTGTGGTTCAGGCGGCCGTGGGAGCTGATCCGGGTCCTCGGCCCCAGAAGCCCACGTGTGACCCCCGCTGCGAAAGCAGCTCTGACCCAGGGGTGTTCCGGGGTGCGTTGGGGCCGGCCCTGGGTGGCTGGGGACCGGGACAGGAGGCTTGGGTGGGCCCCCAGCTTTGGCGCCAGATTCTCCTCTGCAGAACTCGACATGGAGAAGCAGCAGGGGCGCGGCAGCCGGGGAGGCCGTGGGACGGGGACCCCGCAGTCACAGGCGCCCACCCCGGGCCCCTGCCTCGCCCTCCATGCAGTGCTGCACCGCGCAGTGGCTCCAGGCAGCTGCTCGGCCTTCGCAGGGCCCCAGGGGTTTTTGGTTGTTTTTCTTGGTCCCTTTGGCCAGAGTCAGAGGAGGACTCGTGCCAGGCACAGGCTCCAAAAATCCACCGGATTCCTGCTGGGGCCATGGAGGGCTGCGGGCTGAGTCCCAGCGTCCCTGAGGGAGGGTCAGACCCGGTCACTGTGACTTCACCGTGTTCTGGGGGGGACACACACTTGTGACCAGGTCCCCGATCCTGCGGTCAAGAGGAGGAGGAGGGGTGGTCCAGACAGGGAGAGCTGGGGAGGAGACGGCTGTCAGGCCCAGGGCCAGGGTGCCGCGGGGCTTGGGGCAGAGACGTGGGTTCTGATTTGGCTGTTGTCATTTCTGGCCTTGGGCGACCTGGTCACGTCCCCAAGTGCTGTGGGGTTAATGGTCCTTTGTGGGGTTGAGTGAGGCTATACCTGCCCATGTGCAGGGTCCACTGATTGCAGGAGAGAAACTCAGAACCGATGGTCGGTTGCATCAACAGGAGCAGCATCTCACCTAAGGGAGGTGAGGCCAGGCAAACCAGTCAGACAGGGACTCCTCTTGACTCAAAACCCAGCCTGAGTGTGAGGGAAGGAGAATGGGGCCTTGGGAGCCCAGATTTGGAGCTTGCAGCTTCCTTGAACTTCTCCGTTCTTCTGTTGTTTTTTTTTGTTTTTTTTTTTGTTTTTTTTCCGGTACCGGGAACCGAACTCACGACCTTGCGCTTGCCAGGCAGGCGCTTTTGCCACTGAGCTAAATCCCCAGCCCTTCTCCGTTCTTCTGAAGATTGGAAAATTCACAGAATCTTTTGAGAGAACCCGTGTGTCCTGTTACTGCCCAGCCATCTCTATCCCTTCCTGGAAGCCTAGAGATCAGTGTAGCTCAAGTTTGAGGGCTCAGCTCTGCCCTGCCTCTGACCCCCAAAGTTTTATTTATTTAATAATGGAAAAACACTTTTTAAAGATCAGTATACTTTTTTGTTTTTCTTTTTTGAGATAGGGCCTCCACTGTATAGCCCAGCCTGTCCTGAAATTTGCAGCAGTCCTCCTGCCTCAGCCTCCTGAGTGCTGAAATGGATAGCAGGCGTGCACCGCCACACCCGGCTCAGCTTACTTTTTAAAATGCTTTTACAGTGTGTAACTTCAGTTTATCTCTAAATTGTTCTAAATCTAAAAGGTATACCAAGATGGGGCGTGGTGGCACACACCGGTTATCCCAACACTATGGAAGGCTGAGGCAGGAGGATCGCAAGTTCAAACCTAACCTGGGCAAATTAGTGACTTAGTGAGACCCTCTCTCAAAACAAAGAATAAAAAGGGCCAGGGTGGAGCTCGGAGCAAAGGCCCTGGATTTAACCCTCAGACAGGCGCCCGCACAGCCTGCCCCGTTTTGCATTTTCCTCGATCTCGTACAGCAGGCGCGTTTGCTGTGCCTCCTGCCCCTCTCCGTTCTTCCAGTTCAATAGAAAATCTCGTCCCCTCCTGAGAAAGGGCCTTTGAAAGCATCCTTTGTGCTCTGCTATCTGTGGTGCATCCTGCTGCATCTCTACCCCACCTCTCCTTGCTCCCCTGTCTCGAATGCGGCCTGCCGGGTGCGTGGCCTGCATCCCCAGGGTATGGGTAAAACCCCTAGGTGGAACTTCCGGCTTGCAGGATACGCGCAGCGAGCGGAAACCTAGCGTCCCTTGGGGCGCCTCAAAGGTTACTATGAACATAGCTGATAAAAAGGAAACAGTGTCACTGATTTCTCCACAGAGACAGAACCTGCCAGGTGCCAGCGTTACCAGCCCTGGCACCACCCGCCTGCAGCTCTCTTGAGACGAGTTTTTACCTCAGGTTGCTGTGGGGTGAGGGAGGTGGGCACAAGAGCCAGGTGCTGCCCCACCCACCTGGAATCCCAGCACTCTGGGAGGCTGAGGCAGGAGGGTCACAAGTTGGAGCCCAGCCTGGGCAACTTGGTAAGACCCTGTCTCAAAATAAAAAAAGGCTGGAGGGGGAAAGAAAAGTACGTAGTTAGCCAGGTTTGGATGAGGTTGGGTAGCAGCTCCACCCCACCAGATCTGTGCCTCAGCTTTCCCTGAGGATAAAATGGGGATGATGAGAGCCCCGTCCCTTAGCACTGCTGGAAGGGCCGGCTGTTTTCAGTCCCCAACCCCTGCATTTAGCTCGTACCACTTCTAAGAGCTCTGGGTGTGAGGGCTTCAACCCCACCTCTCACGGTCACCCCTCTCCCTGGTGCCTGTGGGCCCCTGGGCCCCCAGGGGGTTAGACCAAGCTGTCTCCTTCCAAGTCCTTCCAGGGCCTGGAATGTAGGACCTGGAGTCTCAGAGTCCCCTCCTGCCATCCTAGGGGCCTGGGTCTGAGCAGGTGTCCAGGTGAGATCCTCCTGCCTCCCACACCTCAGGGTGTGTGTGACTGAGTGTGTGTGTCACCTTGGTGGCCGGATGGGAGTGAGGGACAGTTTTGTGGTCCTGGGTGTCCCAGCCATGAGCTGCCAGGATCCATGGGGGCCCCCCTTCCTTCCTGTTGAATCCCAGAGCCCCCCAGGTTCATCAGAGAACCCAAGGACCAGATCGGTGTGTCGGGTGGCGTGGCCTCCTTCGTGTGCCAGGCCACGGGCGACCCCAGGCCCCGGGTGACCTGGAACAAGAAAGGCAAGAAGGTGAACTCGCAGCGCTTTGAGGTGAGTCCCAGCCGGACGCGTCACGTGCGCCCTCGCCACCCTGGCCCTGCTCTCCCAGAGGCTCAGCTGGCTCACGTGACACCGTACACTCGAAAGGAAGTTCGCGTGTGAGCATAGACGCGCATACTCGCACACCCAGTGCTCCTTCACACACCTCGGCACAGCTGTCATACAGGCTTACATGCGCACGCCAGCCACGCCCGTGTGTAACACCTGCATCACGTAGATCAGTCCCAGTCTGCTCTGCTGCCGGGACACTGCACCGACCTCCACACTCACAGGACCAAGGTGTAAGCCGGTCATGGTTTCCGGTGGGTCCAGTCCATGGTCACCTGGCCGCATAGCAGGAGCAGTGTGGCCGCGGATGCAGCTCAGCGGCACAAGCACCTGCCTGGCAAGTGCAAGGTCCAGAGTTCGATTTCCAATACCAAAAAAAAAAGGCAGAAACAACATGGCAGAAGGGTCTGATGGAGAAAAACTGCAGGCCTCATGGCGTTGGGGACAGGAGGAGCCGGGGACAGGCGTGTACCCTGCCAAGCCAGGCCTGACGGCACACGCCTGTTATCCCAGCCCCTTGGGAGGCTGAGACAGGAGACTCAAATTCAAGCCCAGGCCTGGCAACTTAGTGACTTTCTAAGGTCCTGTCTCAAAATAAAGTAAAAAGGGGCTGAGGGTGTAGCTCAGTGCAAAGGTCCTGGATTTGAGTTCTAGTACCAAAAAAACAGGTGCCCTTCCAGGTCACATTCACATCCCCAGCCCCCCACCTCCTCACAGCACATTCGGCCATGAACTCATCCATACAGGAATCCGCTGGGGAGCACAGCGCCCCATGGTCCAGTCGCCCTCCCAGAGCCCGCCTCTGAGCACCTGCGGCTTTTGGTGGCATTTAGACCTAAACCACAGCGTTACCCACATCCACCCTGGACATCTGCGTGCACACGTGTGCAGCCCCGGCTCTTCCCCTTGCCCTTCGACTGGGGAACCCAGCGGCCCGCAGAGCTCAGCTGGACGGGAACCTTCCTGCGCCCCAGCCTCACCCCAGCCATTCTCCCCATCCACGCAGACAATCGAGTTTGATGAGAGTTCGGGGGCCGTGCTAAGGATCCAGCCCCTGCGGACACCCCGGGACGAGAACGTGTACGAGTGTGTGGCCCAGAACTCCGTGGGGGAGATCACGGTCCACGCCAAGCTCACCGTCCTCCGAGGTACCGGGCTCCTCGGGGTGGGCGGAGGAGATTTGGGCTGTGGGCTTTGGAGACAAACACCAAAGGAGTCCGTGAAAGTGGCCCAAGCCTTCTGGCCTTGGGTCTTTTCCGAGGACTTCAGTTTGCCAGCTCTAGCCTGTATCATCACTGGGGTCCAGAGCCTACTACAAAGACTTCTTGAGCCTTTAAGAGAAGTGTGAGAAAGACACCTTGGTGGCCCATGCCTTTCTCCCCAGCATTTGGGAGGCTGAGGCAGGAGGATCTCAAGTTACAGGCCAGTCTGGCCTGCATAATAACACTCTGTATCAAACACCAGAAAAAGAAAAGTCATGCTAAGTTGCCCAGGCTGGGTACAAAAAAAAAGGGCTAGTTACCCTCAGTCGTTATGTCAGGCAAGCTATTCTGATTACAGGAGGGTGACTAAACTCTAACCACCATGAAGATGATTGGCTCATGGCCTTGAAATGTCTGTGGAGTAACCAGCTTCCGGTTCAGCTAGCCGCAATTCTTTCTGTGCCCTTTGCCTTTTCTCCCTGGTGCCTTCCTCTTTGGTGAGAGCCCTCCCCCGCCAGCTCGGGTCCAAGCCCTCCGCAGCTCTCATGACTGTGGCTTGGGTAGAACCCTTGACCCACAGCGGGTGGCGACTTAGGCCATCTGGCAGACCCTCCCCTGCGCACACGGCCAGGGGCCGCTTCCTGCCTGGCTTGGGTGGGCTGAGGGGTGCCAGGAGCTTGGCTCGAGTCCTTAGGCCAACACTTCATGGCTTTGAGACCTCAGGCCGGTCACCCAGCCTCTTGGCGCTGGTCTGCCCATGGTGCTCAGCTGGGGAGATAAACGTGCTCACCCTGAGGGCCGCGTCTGCGGGCCGTAAGAGTAAGCGATGCGAGAGATTGCAGCATTACGTGGGTGACTCTACTCAGCTGTTACTTGGTCATCGCTGGTACTCTTATTTTACTTACTTAGTTGCGGTACTGGGGATGGAACCCAGGGCCTTCACACTGCGCTACGTCCTTAGCCCTTTTTGATTTTAAGCCAGGGTCATGCTAAGTTGCCCAGGCTGGGTACAAACCTGTGACTGTCCTGCCTCAGCCTCCCAGAGCCCTAGGGTGTGAGACATGTGGCACCACACTGGTTTCTTACGTCCTAACGAGGGACCCCAGGGTGGGTTTGCCTGGGTCCCTGACCAGCGCTGACTGCAGGGGCAAGTGTAGCAAGTGTAGCACCCCGACTTTCTCGGATTTGGACAGAACAGCCGACCTGGCCCTGCCCTGCTTCTACTTCCTTGGTCAGCCCCTGAGATCTAAGAGGCCATGTGCAAGTCCCCAAGCTGCCCGGTGCCTGGAATGTGAGGGGCTGCCCGGTGCGCCTGTCCTCCCATCCGCGCCCAGGGACCTCCCTGCCTCCCCTCCGCCGCCATCTCATTGTCGATGCTGCGCACGCCTCCCTCGCTGTTGTTTTAATTAAACTCCGAGGAATCAGGCACAATGTGGTGCGCGAGGAACATTTTTGTTTAATTAGGAGCTCTCGGGAACGGCAGGCGGCCGCGGCCTCCCCCCCACAGCTGCTGCCCACACAGCTCGCGGGAGCCTGGGGCTGTGTGCACGCCGGGAGGGCTCGTGCGCGCACACCCGTGGGTGTGTTGCACAGGCGCACGCACCACCCCCTGCGCACACGCGTGTGCACATGCTGGACGCCCACAGATCCCACTGTCACACCAGACCCAGTTGAAGCCCCCTTTTTTGCTTTCACCGAAGATGACGTCATTGGCAGCCAATCGGTGCTGTTTGTGAGGTGGTCTGGCTTCCTGCCTGGAGGACAGTAGGGGCCGGAGCCACCTCAGACGTGATCCAGCTGCCCCCCTCACCTCGAGCAGACCCAGACTCAGACTGAAGCTTCTCCCCTCCCCAGCCTGGTACAGACCCCAGCTCCGGTGCGGGGCTGCCGAGCCCCGGTGTCCCATGGCACTGGTCTCTGAGGCCTTGGCCTCTTGGTCCCCTTGCTGTGTGCCTGGGGCTCAGCTCCCTCCCACGATGGTGGCTTCTCCCCCACCCCTTTCCCCCCCAGGCCCCGTTGTCCCCCGTGTCTCGTCCAGCATTGGCAGGCAAATCTGTGTCTGTCGTGTCCTTTGGACACAAGCAGCAAAACCGTCCATACCTGCAGGCGGCAGACTCTCCATGACACACCAGAGAGTAAATATTTCCAGCCCCCAGGCCAGTCAGCCTCTGTCACAACAGCTCCACTTAGCTGTGACAGGAGGGAGCCTGCCGCAAGTGATGGAAACAAGTGAGCATAGCAGCGTGGCAATAAAACTTCATTAAACAAAACCGGCAGAGAGAGCCAGTAAAACTTTATTAACAAAACAGGCAGAGGGCCAGATGTGGGCCCCTGGGAGGGGTCCATAGTTTCAGAACCTTGGTCTGCGTCGTCTTTCACTTTGAATTTTACTCTTCACCAGTATGGGTCGTGCAAAGCCACTCAGTTGCCCAGGCTGCGCTAAACTTGTGATCCCCCTGCCTCAGCCTCCCATAGTATTTCAGCATCCCATCCCAGCCCCTGTCCTTGGTGATTGTCTCATCTCCCACTTTTGTCTGCCATTTTCAGCACCTTGTTGGTCTCTGTGCCTCCCTCACCTAGTACCCAAGCCCTGATACCTAGGTGCTGAGCCAAGAGCGCAGGTGTTTCAGATCAGTAGCACTAAATAGTCCCCCTGTCCTGAAGGTGACTGAGGACCCTGGGCATAGAGTTCCTCCTGCTATCCCTTCTGGGCTTGCAGGTGGCATCTGCCCTGTGTCCTCCCATGGTCGTCCCTCCGTCTCCTGTGCCCTGGTCTCTTCCTCCTCCTCTGCCTCTGCTTCCTTCTCCTCTGCTTACTTGTCTTCCTCCTCCTCCTCCTCCTCCTTCTCCTTTTTTCAGTATTGAGGATTGAACCCAGAGCCTTTATACTAAGCTATATCCCCCAGCACCTTTTTAAAGTTTTATTTAAGGCAGAGCCTCACAAAGTTGCCATATGGGCCTCAAACTTGTGATCCTCCTGCCTCAGCCTCCCAAGTTACTGGGATGACAAGCACATGTGACTGCCCCACAGTGGATCTCTTTTCAGAAGGACCCAAGACCTACTTACTGGATTAGGGACTACCCCAGCTTTCTCCTTTTGCCTTCGTTCTCTCTTGAAAGATCTTGTCTCCAGACCAGTCACATTCTGTGGTCCTGGGTGTTCAGATTCAGTGTGAATGTTTTGGTCTTGGTTTTGGTTTTCTGAGATGGGGGTCTCGCTATGCAGTTCAGGCAGGCCTTCAACTTGAGGTGATCCTCCTGCTTCAGCCTCCTGAGTGCTGGGATTACAAGCATGTGCCACCATGCCCGGCATACATTTGTATAAGTAGACAGACAGGAACAGGTGACCTGGGAAGAACTTGACAATTTTGAACAAGGAGGTCGTGCTAGGAAAACAAGAAGGGCGTGGGCCGGGGACCAGGGCAGGGGGCGTAGCGGCCCCATGGCTGTGGTCAGCTTACCTGGGCTTGTGGCCTCGGTGCTGGGAGCGCCTGGGGCTGGGTCATCCTGGATGTTGTAGGTGCTGAGCCGCCTGCCTGGATTCACCCTGAGGGCTCTCGACGTCCAGGTCCAAATGCCCGCGCGTGTGCAGGGCTGGGCCCCATGGTGACCGAGCCCCACCCTGTGCCTGCCTTGTCTCCACCTTCAGAGGACCAGCTGCCCCCCGGCTTCCCCAACATCGACATGGGTCCCCAGCTGAAGGTGGTGGAGCGGACGCGCACAGCCACCATGCTCTGTGCGGCCAGTGGCAACCCCGACCCCGAGATCACATGGTTCAAAGACTTCCTCCCTGTGGACCCCAGTGCCAGCAACGGGCGCATCAAGCAGCTGCGATCCGGTGAGCACAGGCAGCCAGCACCACGTGGGAGCCACAGAGGGTGGCGGAGGGAGGGAGGGTGGCCTTTCTACAGCCCAAGCTGGAGGGGATGATAGGGACAGAGGGGCAGAGATGGTATGCAGATGTGGAGGGCATTGGCCGGGGAGAGATGCCCATGAACCCGTGCTGTGGGGACGTAACAGGACCCAGGCAGGCAAGGGGGCACAGGGACCAGTGGAAGATGGAGGCAGGACAAGGGTTCTCGGCACCTGATGAATGGAAACGTCAAGGGGCCAGAGTGGGGAGCTATAGAGAGTTCCGGGGGAGAGTGTCTCCAGTGCTAAAGCTGAAGAACGTAAAGCGGCACAGGCCGGCACAGGTGACGCAGCCACCCAGCCTGTTCGTGCTAGCTGTGGCTGGGCTGGGCTGACCTCTCGATGGCGCAGGAGGCCTGGGGCACTCTGGGGAGAGGCTGCCAAGTGGCGTCTGGGCGAAGCACCCGCATGCCCCATCGGCGAGTCTGTCTGTCCGGGTGCCGTGTGTGTGGGTCGTGCCACTTGTCCTGTGCCTTGTGCCGTGTGTGTGTGTGTAGATGTCCGGACCCCCTGTGTGGGCTGACCTTCTGCGCTGTGTGGACACGTGGGGCCACCTGCCCCACAGAGCAAGGCTTTTCCACCCACATCTCGGCCGTCCGGGCCCCCACACTGCAGACCCTACCACGCACACGCACGTGGGCCGTGAGCTCTGCGCACATCTCCTGCGCGCGCCTCCTTGGTGCGCACGTTGGAGACACGTGGCAGCTGTGTGTCCCTGTGAGATCACCCACGCACATCCGCGCACACGTATGCTAGCGCCATGATTTACCTTCTCCCCAGCCAGGGCCGGTGGCCCTGCGTCCCTCAGGGTCCTGGTGGGCCCCCTGCACCTCCCACGCACAGCTGTGCCGTAGGCTCCCCGTTTCCCTCAGTGCCCCCCGGAGCTGTCTGTCCCCACCCCCGTGCCTCGCCCCGCAGCGGAGCCCGGGGCCCTGAAAAAGGGCCGGCAGTGAGGCCAGAGTCTCCTGGCTGAGACCCGGAGCCGCCGTCTCCCCGAGGCCACTGGCCTTGCGGGCGCAGAGCCCTCGCAGACACCTGGCGGCTCTGTTGGCTGCTGGTTGTGGCCCCAGGGCCGCGCACAGCCCGACCTCCGCGCTCGGACGCGCTCCCTGTCCCGTCCCTGCGGCAGCCGCCCACGCCGAGCCCCCGTTCCCTCGTAACGTGCCAGCTTGCTGGCGAGTTTGGGACGTGCCCGGCCCCCAAGTGCTGCTCTGCAGGATTCTGTGCCCGTGAGCCGCGCCCCCCGCCCCCCACGCGGGCATCTGCGTGGCCTCCATTAACCTTACTGTTCTCTTTTCTTGTCCCTCTGTGTTAACGGTCAGAAACCTTTGGTAAGTCCGACATCTTCTCCATGCCAAGCACTAACGCCCCAGCCCCGCCCCCCATGCCCTCTCCCGTCCCTTTCCCCGGAACTAACAGCCGCCGTGACGGTAACTGACTCCGCGTGGCATGGCTACTAACCCCGGCCCCCCCCCCCGCACCAGTGTGTGCCGAGCAGCGAGCCCAGGAGGAAAAGAGGAAAGGGACCGTCCTACAAGGGCCGTGGGCCTCAGCAGGGGACAGAGGCCCTTTCAGTGTGACTCCGCTGGCAGGACTGCACGGTGTGCAGGGCCCTCCTGCCTCGTTCTGGGATTCAGTACTGCTGGGAAAGGATTTAATTCGCAAGGTTCGGCAGCTGGCTCTGGTGATGTTCCAGCTGGGCCGGCTCTGGGTGTGTCTTGCTCTCTTTTCCCAGCTTCCAGCTTTTCTGCTCTGAGATGGACTGCTGGGCTAGTTCTTACTAAGGAGAGAGTGACTGATATGGCCCAGGAGTTTCCCACTTACCCTAAGAAGCAGATCTGACTTTAATCGCGCAGAGATCTGCTCTTCGTACACCACTGGGTGGCCGTGGACGATGTGCTGTCTTGAGGAGCCAGGTTCTTCACCCGTGGCTTCTCCAGGGTCCTCACAGTCTGGCAAGACGGTGTGGAGCGTGGGCCACCCTAGACTCCTGCGGCCGCAGCATCCATCTCTGCGAGTCCCTGTGTGCTCGTGGAAGGCGGGCGGAGTGGCCACGAAAGGGTTGAGGGTGTCTAGGAGAACGTGGAGCCACAGGAAATTGCGGCTGCAGCTGGTCCCAACCCATTCCTGCCTCTGCCTCCTGCCATGACCTCAGGAACTCTGTGATCCCCGCTCCTCGATTTACCCATCTGCACAGCAGACCTAGCCAGGTCCCCTGAGAGGGTGTCCTGTTTCGGCCTGGGCCCTCCTGGCCCCTGCGAGACCCCTTCCTCCTGGGCTCAGACCCACAGCCAGACCTTTTCCTCTTTTCCTTCGCAGTGAGAACAAGGCTGCGGGATCCCCTAACCTCACCCCCTCGGCCTGTTGGTGACACCTTCCCTCTGCCTCCTCAGTGGCCAGCCCTGGGGCACTAACACCTCCTGTCCCCATCCTTAACAAGACCCTGACCCCTCTGGTGCTTCCTGTCCCTCCCGTCTGGATGTGAAATCAGTGGCCGTCCTGGGCCCTCAGAAGTGCCGGCAACAAGGCGGTCCATGTGTCTCGGTCTGGGGACCCCCACCTCCTCCTGAAAGCCCTCACACCCCACCCCACCCCAGGTTGCCCACAGAGGCCCGGGCCGTGGGCAGGCCAGCTCGTGGCCCCCCTGCCTGCCTCTGACGCTCACTGGCTTTCTCTGCTTCCCTTACAGAAAGTACTCCAATCCGAGGTAAGAGGCTCCCCGCCCCGCTCTCGCTGTCCCCCAGTTCCACAGGGGCCGCCCCCACTCTCCACCCTGCCTGGCGTGGCATCCGTGGGTCTCTGTGTCTCCGTCTCTGTCTGTGGCACCGAGTGTGGCAGTGGGTGACTTCTGGGGCCCCCCTGCTGGGGAGCTGCACAGAGGATCTCCTGGAGCTTTATGGTCTGGGGGTGTCCAGCCCAAGGGCACAGAGACCTGTGTCGTAGGAGGGCAGATTCGAATCTGCCCCAACTCCAGGCACCCTAGCATGGGGACCAGAGTGGGCCTAGATGGGGGCTCTAGGGGACAGTCGGTGTGCGGGCCCAGCTTTGCTGCAAAGTGCTGTGTGATGCAGGGGCAGCTCCTCGTCCTCTCGGAGCTGTGTGGTGATCGCTCCACACCTGTGTCCCCAGAGCCTTGGGGCAGGCAGGACACACTGTAGGCGCAGCCTCTCCTCCCAGGGTCCAGTCACTCCTGTGGGAGAACCGGAAACAGCAGTGAGCTGGGACTGGGTGTCCGGGTCCTCGTAGCAGGGGCTTGGTGTTCACGCGTCTTCCTCTGTCACGTCGGTAGGCGCTTGGGCCCAGGCCTGCGATTCAGATGTTCTTACCCACGTTCCCTCAGCTTTATTGTCTTATAAAAACCCTGGACTTCAAGCGAGGCGAGCCAGTGCGTGCCTGTCATCCCAGCACTTGGGAGGCTGAGGTGGGAGCACCTATCTCTACAAAGTTAGAAGTCATCCCAGGCTACATAATGAGACTGTCTCCAAAAAAAGAAAACAAGACTTTAACCCACTTCTGTGATTCAAACAGAAATCAGCCCTATTTTCTTTTTTTTTTTTTGTTTTTTGTTTGTTTGTTTTTCTGGTACCAGGTTTTTTGTTTGTTTGTTTTTGTTTTGTTTGTTTGGTTTTTTTTGGAAACTTCTAGTTTATAATTTTTGTTTGTTTTTTGTTTTTTTTTTCTGGTACCAGAAATTGAACTCACGACCTCGTGCTTGCCAGGCAGGCGCTGTGCCGCTGAGCTAAATCCCCAGCCCCAATCAGCCCTATTTTCATTAACTCAGGTACAAAGACCTGAGGTTGGGCTTGTGATTTTAAATATGGTTGAGAAATTGTCTTTTGCTTTGCTTTTTTTTTTTTTTTTGAGACAGTGTCTCACTGTGTAGGCTGACCTGCCATTTGCAGTCTCCTGCCTCAGCCTCCCAAGTGCTCAGATTATAACTGCCAACATGCCCGTCTTTTTTATACCTTTATTTACAGCCAACAAAGTCTTTGACCCAAGCTTTTTTTTTTTTGAGACATGGTCCAAGCTGGCCTTAAACTTGCCATTATCCTCCTGTCTCAGCCTCCTGAGGGCTGGGATTACAGATATGCGCCACCATGTCCGGCCTGACCCAGGCTTTTGATTTCAAACCCTTGGACCTTCTCAGCTGTGACTCTTACAGAGCAGAGGAGCCCTTCAGTCCGGTGTGAACCCTTGCTAAAGTTCACTGAGTCCTCCCCACCTGTGGGCGGCATGGGCTTGACTCTGGTGCTGTGATCTGTACGTCTCACATGGTGGCCCGTAAGGTCCCTGGGTCTCCTGAGTGACTCTTGTGGGTGGCGAGCGTCAGCCCACCTCTGCGCTGTGTGGACAGCGTCGCTCCGCATCAGGTCACTCCCCACGGCACGCGCACCCCGTGGCCCGACGCCCGCCCGCTTTGCAGTCCAGACTCCCAGTGAGCTCCTTTTACTGGGGAGCCTGGTATGTCCGGGCCAGCGTGGGGGTTACGTGAGCCAGGGAGACCCCATCCTGACTGGGACCACCGGGGAACCTGGACATTTTCTCTGGTTCTTGGCCAGATGTGCTCGACTCTGGGGCGCCGCCTTCTCGGCCGCCCTGCACCCCTCTCAATGGCCAAGTTCTCCCCCTCTCCCTCCAGGGGCCCTGCAGATCGAGAGCAGCGAGGAGACGGATCAGGGCAAGTACGAGTGCGTGGCCACCAACAGTGCCGGCGTCCGCTACTCCTCACCCGCCAACCTCTACGTGCGAGGTAGGGACCGCTGCAGCCAGGTCCAAGGCAGGGACCGCCCGTCCCTCCCCTCCCCCCTCGGGCTCACAGCCTCCGGGCTCCCCCGTGCCCCGCAGACCCGAGCAGGAAGGCCCCTCCCCGGCTGCGGTGGGATCCCTGAAGGTCAACCTTCTTTCCTCTCCGGACCGCAGTTTCCTTGCCTGGAGCAAGGGGCGAGCTTAAGTCCTCCAGCCCCTGTGCCGGGGGACAGGTGCCACGGGAGCAGTGGGGATGGCGAGATGGCAGAAGCGGGGTAGGGTGCGGGGGGTCAGTCTTGGGCCTACAGGGCTGGGGGAGCCTGCAGGCCTCTGCCCCGCCCCGCCCCGCCCGTCGGCTTTCGTGCTGTGCCGTGCGTTCCTGTGTCGTGTGCTGGCTTTGCTTCTTGGAGCTCTGTGGCCTCGGAGCTCCTGCTTCACTACCCCACCCAGCGCCCTCAGTCTTAGGGGAGGGGTCTTCGAGGCTTCCCCTGCCCCTCCTGCTGGCCCCAGGCCCAGGGTGCTTCCAGGAGGGGACACGGGACTCCAGGGCCAGGGCCACGGCAGACACACGCACCGGGGCCCCTTTGAGCCGGGCGGCCCTGTGCCCAGCCGTGCTTCTGGGCCTTTTCTTCCGATTCCTCCTCAGTTGTGGCTGGAAGCCTGGATCCGCGCCCCACCAGCCCCCTGCACCTCCACTGCAGAGGGGCTTCCTGCAGGGTCCCCTGGGCCTCCCCAGGGAGCCTGGGGGCCGCCTCCACCCCTGGCCTCCCCCACGCCCTGTTAATCTCCGTCAGCTCTCCCGGGTCCTGCTAGAAGATTTGATCGCCCTCCTCCTCCTCTACTTGTCCTGCCTCCTGACTGCTGCTTCTGATGAGATTCATGGCAGAAACAGCCGTCAGGATGCCGGGCCCTGGTAGGCCCCGTGTAGGCGACCACATCCTTTTCCAGGCCTCACTTTCCTGCCTGCAATGCACCAGGCCCTGGTCATTCTCTGCCCGCGCGGCTCCTCTTCCGCAGCCCTCAGCCCCCGCTGGCCCTGGAGAGGCCCCTTGGGTCCTGAACTGTGGATTTTGCATCTTGGCTTGAGGAGGAGGAGGCTGGGGGGAGGGGGGGAAGGGGGCAGGGTGCGTGGGTGTGCGGGTGGGGGCGGGGCACATCCGGTCGACCGTGGCGGCCTCCGGTGAGTTGCAACGCGTCCGCGTCCATGACACCGATTGACTGGTCTTCATCTAACCTCGTTTCTCTGCTGACTCCTGGGATGGGGGTTGTGAGTTGTTCAGGGCTTGAGAGACAGGAGAGGGATGGAGGTGTGGGGCAGGGAGGGGGCGGGCACTTAGCCTGAGCTCAGAAAGGGAGGGGTCCTTCCATGTCCCCAGTCTGGAGGCAGAGTCCCCTGCCCGGGCCGCCTCCTTTCTGGGCACGGGTCCAGCACCCCGTCTTTGCCTGGGTCTGAGATGCTGCAAAATGCAATTCAGAGTTGAATTTTAGAGTTGAGAAAACGCAAATGTAGATCTTGTACGTCGAGGGCAAAGAGCAGAGGAAAGAGAAAAAAGAAAAAAAGGTCATTACTGTTCTTTTTCTTTTTTAATTTTATTTTTTTTTTGGTTTAAAGAGAACTATTGCAGCTTTTCGCCTTGGGAAGTCCTCTTTTTACTCTCTGTATTTCCCCTATTTTTTCTCTTCTCCCCATGTCATTGTGTTGCGCATCAAACCCCCTTTACATCCCTCAGAGCTTCGAGAAGGTTGGTGTGTTTTTTTCTTTTTTACTTTCTTTACCCACATTTTTACATTCTGCAACAATGACACACACACACACGAAAGACACACAGACACTGCACAAACATGCAGACATGCACATGGAAAAAATAGAAAAATGAACTTAAAAAATGGAATATGAATGATAAGTGCAAAGCAAACTAAATAAATAAATAAATAAATGAACAAAAACTGCCAAGCGAGAGCAAAACCCAGAAAGACACGAAAATCTCAGCCGCGCCCAGCCCGGCCCAGGGCCGGCCGCACACATGCGATGCTTGCATTATGGTTGCTCTGCATCTGTTGGTAATGTTGTTGCTAAGTTTTTTGCACTCGTCGCCATGGTAACTTGGGCCTGATGCATGCTGGGAGAATGTACAAATTTCTCTGCATGCCACTCTTTGTCAGTTTGGTTTGGTGAATTCCCAACGTCTTCTGTTGGAGTGTTTCTTGTCTCCCGTTCTGTTTTTCTCTTTTGGTTTGTTTCGTTTTGTTTCTTCCCTTTTTTCCTTTCCTTTTTTTTTTAAAGTTTTGTTTCGTTTAGGGGGTCGATTGGTTTGGTTTTTCCCCCTTCCCGCCCTCTTCACCTGGTGCCCCTCCCTGTTCTCCCCCAGAGCGATTTGTCTTTGGTTCTGTCTTGTTTCTGTGCTGTTTTGGTTTTAGTTTCTTGGGCTGAGCTGTTCTGTGGTTGTTCTCCAAACGCATTGTGATTTAAAAGCCAGTGTTCCTGTCCCAACTCTCATCCGGGAGGGTGGAAAGGGTTCCCACAGCTTGGATGCTGGGCCAGAAAGTGACCTCATGAGGGCCGTCAAGACCTGAGGGACGAGGGACAGATGGGTGGCGGGAGGTCAGAGCCTGGGTGGGGGGAAAGCACCCCAGTTTGCCAGACCTCCCAGTAGCCCCTCTTTTCCTTTCTCCTCTCCTGTGCAGCAGTGTGGGGAGGGAGCGTGAGCAGGCATCCTCCCGTCCTCCTGCCCCAGGGTGAGGCCTCACCACCCTCCGTGGTTTGTCAAGTGAAGCCAGGGGCCCACCAGCAGCCTGGTTCCCTTTCAGTCTGCGATGTGTCCAGTAAGAACAGTGGCAAATGGAGAAGTCGGGAGAGAACAGTAACAACTCCACCCTCCCGGGACACCGCGTGCTTGGCACATTGTGCCCCAAATGCCAGCTGGTGTGATGGCTTCATGCGTCCCAGCTGGGCACAGGTCCAGAGCTGCCCATCCGAGTACAGCATGGCAGACTTCAGTAGAAATACTTGGCCGGCCGTGCAGCCCGGAGCACTACGCCTCCGCCTCCTGGACGGTGTTGGCTGCTTCTCCTTTCCCCTTTCTCAGGCTCTGGGCCCAGGCACAGGTGTCGTCTGTCCAGTGACACAGCATGGTCACTTTCTGAGTTCCCCGAGCATCAGAGCTGTGGAGTTCTGGAGGAAACCAGGGGAATTTTGGACACAGCCTCTCCCCGACTCTCCTGTCTCCCCACTTCCCTCTATTTTCTTTTTCTGTCTCTCTCTCTCTCGCTCTGTCTCTCTCTCTCTCTCTAGTAAACCCTTAGAGATCCATGTCCCTAACTTCTGCTCCTTCCCCAAGAAAAAGCAAGCACTCTTGAGTCTCTCCTGTCAGCTCCAGATAAAAAGCAGCCCCTAACAAAATACCCACGGAGGGTTCGTTCTGTCCACCAGCTCTTACCCACTTGCTACCCAGCGGTCGAGGGCGGAGGCCGGTTTCCCTCCTCTCTTGTCCTTCTCCCGCCTCTGTCTGACCTCCAAGTTATTAAATCCAGAGCCACAATCGTCAAGAAGACCTTAGACACGCTAAGACAGGACTGACTTCTCCTTTCTAAAGGAGCATGAGAGCTGCCAGCTGACCCCAAGGGAAGCCCCAAAAGGTGGGGCAAAGAGCTCTCCCAGGCCTCCACCAAAGCTGGGTCCTGCCTAGTCCTGTGGGCTGAGTCTGGGCTGTGGGTCTGTCCCTCTCTGCTTCCGTGGGACCATTTGAGATGGTTTGGAGCCCCTCTTTCCTCACCTGAACAACGGGACCCCAAGCCTGCCTTGCTCAGTTACCGGCCACACCCCATTGCGTGCAGGCACATCAGGGGCGCTTCCACGGCCCTCCGTCCGAACTGGCCCAGCCCCCTTCCCTCATTCTGTGCCTCCTGTGTCTACTCTAAATAAGATGCAAATGGGAAACTGCTTTAGAAACACAGGGCAGAAGCTACTTCATGTGCTCAAGGCGGGATTTTGTTTTTACTAGTGCTTTTCTGAGCTCCTGGAATCTCGTCGTCGCCTGGCTCCAACCCTAACCCCAGAAATCAGTAGCTCCTGCAGAGCCACCCTGACCATTCCCCTGGCTAGTTCAGCAGCCGCAGAAATAGGGGTGACGAACGTAGCTTAAAAACTAGGCAAGCTGCACACGGTGCCACAGGCCTGTCATCCCAGCACTCTGGGAGGCTGAGGCAGGCAGAAGGATCGCAAGTAGCATTGGCAACTTAGCCACAGCCTGTCCTCTCCCCCCCAAAAAATGGTTTAAATCATTTTAAAGGGCTGGGGATATACCTCAGTGAGAAGTATCTGGGTCCAAGTCCCAGTACAAAGCAAAGCAGAACAAAAAGCCAGGCTACCCTAGTTACTAGCCTGTCAGAAGCCTTTCCGGGGGCTGGTTCATGGCAGGGTCCCCAGCCACAGCGCCACTCTGGTGACTGCTGGGCTGCAGCCTGCAGGCAGGCTGAGGTTCCAGGGCAGAGTATTCCCTTCTGCCCTCGTCCTGGAGGTGAGCAGGTGCCAAGGACCAAGTCCAAGCCCTGGGGCCCTGTTTACCTGCCGGAGTCTGTCTCCTGCACTTGCAGACCTGCCTTGGTGGGGACCAGTGCACATTCTCTGTGACCCTTAATTCTGTTTCGTGTCTCTGGAAAGCTGTGAACCTTTACAGTGTGGGCAGATGAAGGGCCGGTGAGGCTGCCTTTCCTAGGGACCTGTGTCCACGGCCCCCACCCAAGCCCTAGACTTGGTGGACCTGTCCTCAAGCATTTCCCGTGACTTCTGTGTCCCCCAAGTGGGGCAGGCACGGGTCCCCACGTGACTTCCCGAGGGGCCGCTGGCCAGCTCTCCGGTCCCTGCTGCGGCCCCGAGTGCGGGCGGTGTTAGATGGGGCCCGCCCTTCCAATCCGGCAGCCGCGGGGGGCGAGGGGCCCGTGCAGGAACACTGAGCTGGGACCGCTGTCGCCTGCTGCCTGCCTCCCTCCCTGTGCACTGCTCGTCCTCGGGTGGGGGCGGGGCGCGGGGGCTCTTAGATTACACCTCGTCACCTGCAGAGCCGGGAGGGCGGCCTTCGATTGGACAGAGCCAAAGGGGAAAGAGGGTAACCTCACCCGCAAAATGCCCCCAAACATTTTCTGAAAACATCTGTAGTGCAGCCAACTGCCAAGGCGCTGGTCGGGCTCCAGGTTCCTCCAGCCTCACACGGTGGCTTCGTGGGGAGATGGGGGTGGGGCGCTGAAGACCAGAGACAACGGGAGAGGGCGCAGCACAGCTGGGATGGCGCCCACCTCCCCGGGCCCCAGGCTGGGGTTCAAAGGCGGGGACCAGAAATGGGCTTGAAATTGGGCTCTGACCGCCCCGCTTCCCCGACAGGTGTAATCTAAGCATCACTAACCCTCCCAGAGGCTGCACCCCTTCCCGGCATCTGTCCCTGCCCTCGCCGCTGGCACAAGTGTCCATTTTGGAGTTCGGAGAAGCATCTCGAGGTCTCTCTCACCCCAAAATGGCCCGCAGAGCTCCCCGCACCCCTGGGGCTGCGGCTTGCTGATCTCTTGAGCTGTCTGACACTGCCGGGTCCCCACCGAATGCTTCAACCAGACCACCTCACTTTTGAGTTTCCTTCCCACCCCACCGCTGCCCGCCTCCCCTTCACTTTGCCCCCCAAACCCGTTTTGATTTTTTTGAGTTTCTGCCTCCTCCTGCCTGGGGAGGGGGGCGTCTCCTGGTTGCTTTGACGGTTTTTGAGTTGTTTTTCCATGCGGATTGGGTTTGAAGCGCCCACCCCTCCACCCGCCACCGCCCCCACTCCCACAGCCCCACCCCCTCGCCCACGCGGGTCCCCCCGCTGGGACCCTCCCCGGCCACTCGGTGACGAGAAGAGCTGGGGACCAGAGCCAGCTGGAGCGTGCTGACCACAAGGCTGGTGTCGTCCCTTATAACCCGCCTGGACCCTCTATTCAGGTCGGTAATCGGGGGCGGGGGTTCCGCGGGGCCTGTCCGTCCCGTGGGCCCCGTGCTCACCTTACTTTCTAACCTGCACCTCAAGCTTGCAGCCAGGGGTGGAAAGACGATGCGGGCGGGAGCCAGCACCAAACCGGGCAGAACACAGTGTCAGCCGTCCACGCTCCCCAGCTGGGAGGACGCCCAGGGCTTGAGCTCCATGGTCCTGAGGAGCACAGACGCCTGAAGTTCGTGGCAAACCAGCCCTCTTCCTGCCCTACATCCTTAGAAGCAAGGGCACTGGGTGACAAAGCAAGAGAGTGGTTTGTCGGGAGTCAGAAAAGCCTTGCCAGCCATTTAACTGATGGCTGCTGGCCACATTTGGAATTGCTGGCAAATGTCCCCTCATGGTTAACTGATAGACAGCTGGCCACCCTGGGTGGCGGGTCTGTCTCACGTTAAGGTGCATATGCCTGTGTCTGCTTCTGAAAGTTAGAGGTATCTTTTGAGTTATAATGCTCAGCCAATACTTGGAAGGGCAGACATGAGCAGGGTGTTCTAGACAGGATGTTGGGTCTATAGAAGAGAAAAATTAGACTGTTGAACTTTTAGATCCTAACACTGTGTTATACTCCCATTGATCGTTCAGTAATCCCTTAAGGAATGAGCCTTTTACTGATGGCTTCTGGACATCTACTATGAGGCCTGCTGGATGGTATCCATCTGGCGGCCATTATTCATTTGATGGAGTTGTACATGGGTGACAAGTACTTTTGCCCTCTTTGATATCCCTAGGGGGTAAGGCTGTACAGGTTTGGAAATAGCCAAGATACCAAGGAGGGACAGCTGGCTGTAATTCTTGCTATTTACCATGGTGAGAGAAGGCTAATTTTGTGTGAAGGGCAGGGACCAGGCAGGCCTGGCTTTGAGCCCTGGCCACACCACTTCCTTGGTAGTCCTGTCAGCTCTGTGACCATCTTCTTTCCTCATCTGCAAACGGGGCATGAGGACATTTGCCTCGTCCTTGTAGGCAGGGGTAAAGACAGGGACTGGACAGGAATTTCCTGCTGTTGGCTTTTAAAAAGCCCCTCCGTCCCCAGCCTCCCTTGAAGTAGAGAATCTGTTTGCTCTGCCCCTGCCCAGGAGGCGGGAAGGTTGCTCCCAGCACCTCGGGGCCTGGGCTGACCCTGGCCGGCTGCTGCACCGGCTCCTTCCCTGGCCCCCGGCCCCCGTGCGAGCGTCCTGCCGGGTCCCCGCCTGGCTCTTTTGCAGATGAGGAAACCAAGGCTGGGGTGGGGCTGCCCAGGGCTCCTCAGTCACCCAGAGAGGAGGCTGCAGCCCGCTGTGCTGTGTGATTCGAGGCCTGAGGTCCAGCTCGGGACCGGGTTCCCCTCAAGGCCCCCACGCCCCGTGGCCGCCTGGGACCTTGGGCCGCCGCGCTGTGGGCCGGGTGGGAGGCCAGACCCTGTGTTCTGCCGGGGGGGCGGGCGTCTCCCCGGGAAGCCCCGACCCCTCCTTTCAGACCCCGATTTCCAGCCCCACACCCATTCCATGGTTACTTTTTTTTCTTTTTCTTACTTTTGGGTGTTGTTTCATTTCAAGGGGGTGTTTATGTTTGATTTTTTAATTCTTTTTTTCTTTTTTTTTTTTCTGTTTTGGCTTTTGCTTTGTTTTCCTTTTGCATTCGTTTCTTCCCCCTCCCTCTCCCCGTTTTGTTTTGGATGTTGATGCCGTTTCTGTCCTGGATTAATTAGCCCCCCCCCCCACTCATCCCCCATCGTGTTCCGTCTCCATGACAACGCGGCCTGCGTCCCGGACATCTCCTGCTCCGGCCTGGCTGTGGACCCTGCAGCTGGCTGGGACCTCGGCTGCTGCCTGGCTGGCCGGACCCTTTCCAACCCCTCCCTCCACCCCACCCTGCCCAGTGCACCCCATCTCAGCCCCCCGCTGCCTTCTCTTCCTCTTCGTCCATACTTCTGTCCATCCGTCTGTCCATCCGTCCGTCCATCCATCTGCATGGGCCCTCTGTCTCCCCCCACCCCTCCATCCTGTCTCCACTGCGACTCTGGACATTTCATGGGCTTCGTTTTCCGGAGGGCTGCCAGCTTCCCAGCTTCCACACCTCGCTCCCACTCCAGCCCAGAGCCCCTCTCTGCCTCCCGCCTGACTGCAGGACAGAGGCCGGGTGTTCCAGCCAGAGGCCAAAGCCAGTCAGTAAAGGTTAGGGCTGCCGTTCCTCCTTCCCGAGAGTCCCCTCCTGAGTGGAGCAGATTAGACCTCCTACCGCCACACCCCAGACACCTGGCCTCAGCAGCCCCGATGAGCACTTTAGCTCGGCTGAGCTTCCACCCGGAGCTGGGCTGGCCTGGTGGCGTTTTAGGCCCCACATGGCGAGATGTCCAACCAGGCTGCCCGAGTCTCCCATGGTGGGCCTGGCGATCCCTGCCTCTGTCCCACCCCAATCCCGGAGCTCACCCGCCTTCGGAAAACGGAGCCCGAAATGCATCCCGCCGCCTTCGTCACCGCCAGCACCACCACGAGGTCCAGACAGAAGGCGGCCCTGCTCCCCGCTGAGCAGCGCACAGCGCCTGTCCGTCCCCTGAGTGCCCAGCTCACCCCTCGTCGCTGTTGACATCGTTATGATTAACATCCTCTTTACAACTCCGCCAGGGCCGTGATGTGACAATGTGAGGTCCCGCATTGGGTCGCATCTGCTAGAGTCCATCCGCAGCACCGAAGTGGGCCCTGCCCGTCCCCGCCTCTCCGCCCCGCGCCCGGTTCTCTGTCTCCACGCATCTCCGCCCTCCGCTCCTCACAGTCTCCGATCCAGGCCCCTCTGCATCCCTCTCTGTGTCCTTTCTCTCTCTCCCTGTCTTTCCTCTCTTCTCTCTCTTTCTCTCTCAACCTATTTTGCATGATGTTTGTGGATTTTGAGAGCTGCATTTATCGATCAAAACTTGTCAGATCTGACAGAAGCTTTTAGAAGGGTTTCTATACCCAAAGCCACAAAAATTTCATTAGAGTTTTCTCATCTTTTCCTTGGGAGGGCGGGGGGGAAGCAGGGAGACCCCTGAGAGTCACCTGAGCGGGCCGCGTGCGCCTCCGCACTCGGCCCGCGGTGCTCAGTCCGTCCGCTCCGCAGCTGGTCGGAGCCTCTTGGGAGTGCCCTGCACAGCCGTGAGTGTCCCCAGGTGTCCCCAGCCCCACCCCTTGCAGCCAGCACCGCCCAGCGCGCTCAGAGCGGCCACGGCCACCGGGAGTGTTGGGCGGCAGCCCGGCGCCCGCCGCCACGTCTGACAGCAAAGATGAGAAACCGCTGATAAATTTTTGTGTCCACGTCTGTGCTGTGACCAGGGTCCCTCTGGTCTCTGAAACCCAGTGGCTATGAGATGATGCTTTATGTCTTTTTTCTATATCGGTATCTCTCTCTCTTGTTTGTGAAGTACCTTCCTTTGAAGTTTTGCTTTCTTTGTGTTGGAATTTGTTTTTTTCATTTGGATTTGTTTGTTTCTTTTCATTTGGGGGAAAAATGAATGGGGGGGAGCAGCAGCCCCGTTTATATTTAAATGGTTCTCTGCTTTGTTTTTCTCCTCTGTGTCCTTCTCTCCTCTGTCTCCTGCTCCCGCTTCTTCTCCTGCCCCGCCCCGCCGGCCCTGCCGCCCCCCCAGTCCGCCGCGTGGCCCCCCGCTTCTCCATCCTCCCCATGAGCCACGAGATCATGCCGGGGGGCAACGTGAACATCACCTGCGTGGCGGTGGGCTCGCCCATGCCCTATGTCAAGTGGATGCAGGGCGCCGAGGACCTGACGCCTGAGGACGACATGCCCGTGGGCCGCAACGTGCTGGAGCTCACGGACGTCAAGGACTCGGCCAACTACACCTGCGTGGCCATGTCCAGCCTGGGCGTCATTGAGGCCGTGGCCCAGATCACCGTGAAGTGTGAGTGGGGCCAGGGCCAGGCGGTCACTGTCCCCGTGAGACTGCGAGGGCAGGGCACGGTGGTGCACACCTATCATCCCGGCACTCTGGAGGCTGAGGCAGGAGGATCACAAGTTTGAGCCCAGCCTGGGCAACTTAGTGAGGCCCATTCCAAAGTAAAATTTTGGAAAAGGGGGGATGCTGGGGATGTAGCTCAGTGTAGAGACCCTGGGTCCAGTCCCCTGTGCTGTAAAAATAAAACCCGAAGCCCCACCCTGCTGACCTGGGCTATGGTAGCCCCACTCGGGCTATAAATGAGACGATTTGGGGTCATTCGGCCCACAGGTTCTCCGTGGAAATCAAAGCTCAGAGGGGTTGTGGGGTTCAGCCTCACACAACCCACAGCGTGTAACCCTGCCTCCTACCCACAGCTCTCCCCAAAGCCCCTGGGACGCCCGTGGTGACCGAGAACACAGCCACCAGCATCACCATCACGTGGGACTCTGGCAACCCGGACCCTGTGTCCTACTACGTCATCGAGTACAAGTCCAAGAGCCAGGACGGGCCGTACCAGATCAAGGAGGACATCACCACCACGCGCTACAGCATCGGCGGGCTCAGCCCCAACTCCGAGTACGAGATCTGGGTGTCAGCCGTGAACTCCATCGGCCAGGGCCCCCCCAGCGAGTCGGTGGTGACACGCACTGGCGAGCAGGCGCCGGCCAGCGCCCCGCGGAACGTGCAGGCCCGCATGCTCAGCGCCTCCACCATGATCGTGCAGTGGGAGGAGCCCGTGGAGCCCAATGGGCTGATCCGTGGCTACCGCGTCTACTACACCATGGAGCCCGAGCACCCCGTGGGCAACTGGCAAAAGCACAATGTGGACGACAGCCTGTTGACCACCGTGGGCAGCCTGCTGGAGGACGAGACCTACACCGTGCGGGTGCTGGCCTTCACATCTGTGGGCGACGGGCCACTCTCGGACCCCATCCAGGTCAAGACCCAGCAGGGAGGTGAGGCCACTGCACCGGGGGCGGGGAGCAGATGCATGGTGCTTGCACATACTATCCTGGGATGCTCGCACGCTGGGAGGCTGAAGCAAGAGGGTCTCCAGTTCTAGCCCAGCCTGAGCAACCTAGTGACTTAGCAAGACCCTATCCCAGAATAAAAAAGATAAGGGCTGTGGATAGAGCTTGGTGTGAAGGCCCTGGGTTTAACCCTCCGTGCTGCAAAAATAATTGAGGCGAGTGTTACAGAGAGTTGTTCCAAGCAAGTCCACTTGGCTGGCTTCTCTTCAGATCTGGTTTGGTGAGGCCACGAGGCTGCTGCTGAGAGACCCCTGTGGCTGCGTGAGACGAGGGGTGCCAGGTCTGCGTGCCTCCCTTTGTCCCTTAACCTCCAGGCCCCAGTTGGTGTTGGGGTCTGTGAGTCCCCCTCTGCTGCGGTTGTTAAAGGAACCAGGGCCACTTTGTTTGAAATAATCCTGCCTCAGCCTGCTGGGTTGAAGGACGCGGGAGGGCGGGCTATTTGGGGTTCCTGTCCTTTCCTTTGGGGTTCTGATTTTTAAACCCTAAAATCTAGGACCACAGGCACCTGAGTGGTGGGTCTGGATGTCTGGACCTTTGTGAGGTGGATACAGAATGGGGACCTAGATTTTAAAACAGGCCTCTTCCCTATTTTTTTGTTTTGTTTTGTTTCTGAGACAGGGTCTCACTATACAGTTCAGGCTGGCCTTGAGCTCACTTTGTAGGCCAGGCTGGTCTCGAACTCACAACGATCCTCCTGCCTCAGCCTCCCAAGTGCTGGGATTACGGGGGTGCGCCACCACGCCCAGGGGTGCGCCACCACGCCCGGCTTTCCCTGTTTGTCATTTAATTTGCGGGGGGCGGGCCCTCACTTCAGTGGCTACAAAGGGGAGCTTTTACACGTTGTCCTATTGGAAGGAGAAGGGGACGGGGAGTGGAGGTGGATGGGTGATGACCAGGCAAACGGGGGTCCCTCCACCCCCGTCCCACCGCACAGTGCCCGGCCAGCCCATGAACCTGCGGGCCGAGGCCAAGTCAGAGACCAGCATCGGGCTGTCCTGGAGCCCGCCGCGGCAGGAGAGCATCATCAAGTACGAGCTGCTCTTCCGCGAGGGCGACCGAGGCCGAGAGGTACGGGGCGGCGGGAGGCCCGGGAGGCCTGGGCCTGGCACCTCTCTGCCCACTGGCTGCTGGCCCCGCTGCGCCCCTCTGACCGCATCTCCGTGTCTCTGTCTCTGCGTTTTCTCCCCCACCTTCCTGTCTCTGGCTTTCCGCTTTGTGTCTCTTCCGCGTTGCTGGCTTTCTGTCTCTGTGTCGTGGTCTCTGTCTCACGCTGCTCACCTCGCTCTCATCCGTTCGTCTCTGTGGCTGTCTCTGGTCCGCTCTGCCCCTGCGTCTGCATCCGTCCCCGTCCCCGCCGCAGGTGGGCAGGACGTTCGACCCGACGACGGCCTTCGTGGTGGACGACCTCAAGCCCAACACGGAGTACGCTTTCCGCCTGGCGGCGCGCTCCCCGCAGGGCCTGGGCGCCTTCACCGCGCCCGTGCGGCAGCGCACGCTGCAGTCCAGTAGGTGTCTCGCGCCTGCGCTGGGGGGCGGGGGGCACCAGGCCACTCCGCCCGGCCTTGGCCTTGGCCGTGCCTCAGTCTCCCCGCCAGGGGTCCTCTGTGTCCTGGGCCCGGCAGCCCCAGTGCAGGGCCAGGGAAGAGGAGAAGCTGCCGGGTCCGTGCGTGGCTCGAGGCTTTGCTGAGTGCAGCCGCGTCCCCACGCCCTGGCCTGGCTTCAGCGGCTGTCACACAGCCATCCTGTGCCCGCTGCACGGGCGCCCCCGGGGCGCTGAGGCAGGGGTCACTGCCGGCACCCACAGAGGACACTCTCTGGGCCCCCTCTTGGCCCAGAGCCATGGCACCTGAGGCCCTCGGACAAGGTCCCCAGTGCCCCGGGACGGGGTTGGGCGGGACCAGAGCTGATGCCACATGGGGAGGTGCCGGCCCCGAGGTGGGGCACTCGAGTCCCTGGAGATCTTGCTGTGCCCACCTGGCCTCCCTGTCACAAACCAGCCGCCTGTCACTTAGCAGCTGGCTCTGGGCCGCTCTGTGCCCTCGCTGCCTGCTCGGAGCTCGGGCCACGGCGGCCCCTCTGCTGTCCCCGATCCCCTTTCCGTCACCCACCCTGCGTGGCCCTCCACGTGGCCCCCTGCCCCTCCCCCTCCCCCTCGGTCAGTCACTGCGTGGCCACCCCAGGCACCATTCTGGAAGAACCTGCCACGCTCAGGCCTCCAGGCCCAGGTGTCTGCGCAGCGAGTGGTCTCCGGCGTGGAGGGTGCCACCCCGGGCCAGGGCCAGCCTGAGCCCCGAGCCCAGAGGCCCCGGAGACGCGGCCCTGCCAGCCCCGGCCCCTTCCCTACTCTCCGAGCCGAGCCGGCGTCACAGTCCAGGGGCGTCCGGGTGTCCCTGTTAGGCGGCGGGCAGTGAGGGTGGCCTGGGCCTGGGCGGCCGCCCGAGGGGAGACAGAGGCACTGGTGTTGCGAAGGTGAGTACTAGCCGGTCTCAGGCGACTTCACAAACACGGCCCACCCTGCGTCCCCACCCACCTGCCCCGCCGCCCTGGCCACGCACACGGCCCACAGGTGGACGCCACGTGGTCACGTGTCCATCCCTGCCTTTCCCGAGACATCACTCAGGTTGGGCCGGATTGTGAAGCTCGCCACCCCCAGGTCATCCAGAAAACGGCCCCGCCACACGCACCTCGGGGCGGCCCAGGACAGGGACGGGAGAAGGGACGCCCGCTCCTCCTGAGCAGGGTGGGCCCAGAGTCCCGCAGCAGAGACGCAGGGCCAGGCGTGTCTCCCCGGGCTGCGGTCCCTTAGTCTGACTCAGGGTAGGTGGAG
This sequence comes from Chinchilla lanigera, assembly GCF_000276665.1. NCBI lineage: Eukaryota > Metazoa > Chordata > Mammalia > Rodentia > Chinchillidae > Chinchilla > Chinchilla lanigera. Next base: position 3,970,641 of record NW_004955495.1, read on the forward strand.
GCAGACAGCTCGCGGGGGGCTCCCTCACTGTCGGGGGCCGGAGACCCCAGGGCTCGCTCTCGCCCGTAGCTCAGTCCACTGTCGCCGCCCCCTCGTAAGAAAGTCTGTAAGTTAGCAGTGGAGAGAGAAGGTAGGTAACACTGGGAGATCTCTGGATGGCGTCTTTCTTTCTTTTATTATGATTTTTCCCATCATCATCGCCACCGCCTGTCGCCATCACTGTCTCTGATTTTATTATGGTTTTAGTTCTGTTTTTTTCCCTCCCCCTTTCTGAGCGAGTCCATTCCTCCTGGCACATTCCCCAGTTGATTTTTTCCACTCCTGCCTGATTCCCCCTGGGCACTTCCGGTTGGGGTGGCTGGTCAAGAAGGGGGGGCCCCAGCCTAGTGCTCAGTGACTGAGGAGGGGTCCCCCGCCTGAGGCTGGGAGCTTACTGTAGTTGAAGCGAGCCACCGTGGCGGTCGGCATATCCTGGGGTCTCTGAGGACAGGCTGTCGTGTGCCTCTAGTCCCGGAGCCCAGCACAGTTACTGCTCGGTGAACGTGAGCTCCAGGTAGAACTACCCCGCAGTGAGCTGAGAGAATCCCGAGTGCCCCAGTGGCGCCCCTCGTGGCCTCCCGGACTGCATCTGACCATGTGGCCCCAGCTGCGCAGTTGAGATCTGGACCCCAAGCCCCAAGCCAACACGGCCAATGGCCCCTCTCAGCCTGGCTCCACACTCCGTACCCTGCTTCTGCCGCCACGGGCCCTTGGGCAGGCACTGTGATGTTTCTGAGCCTCAGTCTGCTCACTTGTAAAGTAGAACCCGCTTCTGCGCTTCTGGAAACATTGAGAGAGATACAGAAGCGGACAGGGTAGGAGCCAGGCATGGTGACACACACCTGTCATCCCAGCACTCGGGGAGGCTGAGGCAGGAGGATTGTCAGTTCAAGACCAACCTGGACGATTTATGGAGCCTCTGCCTCAAAATAAAAACAGTAAGCCGGGCGTGGTGGCCCACACCTGTAATCTCAGCATTTAGGAGGCTGAGGCAGGAGGATCATTGTGAGTTCAAGGCCAGCCTGGGCTATAAAGTAAGCTCAAAGCCAGCCAGAACTGCATAGAGACCCTGTCTCAAAGAGACAATAAATAAATAAATAGAAAATAAAAAGTAAAGGGCTGAGGAGGGAGCTTAGTGTGAAGGTGCTATGTCCAATCCCCTGCACCACCCAAAAAAAAAGGGAGGTGGGACCTGACATCAGCAGGTCCAGACGAAGGACAGCAAGGAACCCAGCAGCGAACCTCAGACTGGATCGGCTTCCCCGCCTGTGATGGGGTCGGGCCTGCAGCTCACAATGCAGGTGCCAACCACCTGCAGGGCTGCAGGAACGAAAGGAGGCAGTGCAAAAAGCTCTCGGCAGGCACCGCACCCCGGGCACAGCTGGGGGACATTCTGAACCTGTAAAGGGCACTATGACGGTACGGGCGCCAGGTCCCTGGGACAGCGCTGGCCACATGGGGGTGCTCAGTGTGTGACAAATCACCGGCTGACCTTCCACAAGGCCTTCAGCACACTGCGTGGCACATAGTAGGGAAATGCAGGGTGGGGCGGGTGGCGCACACAGCTGTCAGTAAGTAGAGGCTGTGGGCAGTTGGCAGAGAGCTGAGCCTCAAGCCACAGCTGCCATGGTTACTGCTCTGAAAACCTCTGGGTACAATGCCCGGTATACATTAAGCGCCTAACAGTGACACAGTAAAGAAGTTGGCCTAGTATGAGGTGCATAGTAGGTGCTCAGGCAGTCTCTGAAAAGGCCTAGCATGTGCAGTGTACGCAGATTCTGCTTAAAATATGCAGTTACCTGCAAAGCCCCTGGTACCGTGTGCATACGGTAGGTGCTCAGTAAGTGCGGACTGTCACTTATGTAGGCTCCTTGGCACGGTGCTCAGCATGTAGTAGGTGCTGAGTAAGTGTGGGCTGTTACTGTTGTCCAGGAAAGCTCTGAGCACAGGGCTGGGCACGTAGTGGGTGCTCCGGTGTGTGTGTTTGCGTTAAAGCCCTCAGCACAGGCGATACCTGGCACCTAGTAGGTGCTTCCTGTGTGAGGAGTGTTCCTGTTCTTGCTAAAAGGTCCTTGTGCAGTGCCTGGCACACAGGTGGTGCCGTATAAGTGGCAGCTGCTGTTTCTCTTTAGAGAGCTCTTACCATTCCCGGTCCATAGTAGGTGCGCAATAAATGAGATGTGCTGTGGCCCAGTTACGGCTCCGTATGTGTGAGGGGCCTCAGAGCGGCATTGCCCCTACCCGTACACGGTCGGGGTTCAGTACGTGCAGCCTGACAGCGGGCGTGTGACACACTGGCACTTTACTACTCTGTGATGCCCTTGACATGATGGCGCACAGTAGGTGCACAGGACATGGCGTTATTTGCTCTTTGCAACCAGGCCGAGGGGCTGCTGCTGGCCGCAGCCGCCGTGGGGGTGTGCACTGGGCTCCTTGGCCGCAGTGCGCAGATGCTCTCGCCCCCCCCCCGGTCCTGTCATAACTGCTATGGAGTCCTCGGTGTCATCCCTGCGCACAGTAGGTGTTCAGGAGATAAGTGCTTTACACTAGCTGTGAAGCCCTTGGCATGATGCTTGGCGCCGTAGGTGCCCGGTAGGTGGGGCTTACGTTGTCGGCCCCACTGACCCTTGCTGCCGGGCACGTAGAAGGTGGCCAAGAAACAGGTGCTTTTCACACTGTGCCGTGAAGCCTGGGTGAGGACGCGGCACACAGTGGGGCTTCAATAAGTAGGTGTCTTTGTCGTCGTTCAGTGAAGCAGGTGGGACACATAGTGGGTGCATATGATGGGGCTTTATTGCTTTCTCCCTTGGAGTATGATGCCTGGTACATAGTAGGTATTCAACAGATAGATGCTTTTACTATTCCACAGAGCCCTTAGCAAGTGCCTAACACAGAGTAGGTGCTCAGTAGATAGGGGTTCCATTGCTGTTCCCCTTGGTAGATGTGCCTAGCACATAGTAGGTACCATACAGGTGGGGCTTTTTGTGTTCCTCTTGGCATATGATACCTGGCATATAGTAGGTGTTCAGTGAATGGATACCTTTATATATTCTGTATAGCCCTTGCAAGTGCCTGGCACACAGTAGGTGTTCCGTAAACAGGTGCTCTTCCTGTTACTGTATGAAGCTCCTGACAAATGGTGCTGGCACACAGTAGGTGACCAATAGCGGGGCTTCCATTCCTATTTCCCTAGGCATACAGTGCCCCCCCCCACAGTAGGTACCCAGCACGTGGAGCGCTTACCATTATTCTATGAAGCACTTGGCACATAGTAGGTGCCCAGCAGATGGGTCTTCCATTACCGTTACCCTCGTCCCGGTGCCCGGGACACAGCTCTGTGCCTGATACGTACTGGGCACCCGCAGGTCCCACCCGGGCAGGGAAGGTGAGCGCAGGTTCTTGGCCAGCCCCCTCCACCCCACCCGCCCATCTCACCTTTGGTTGACACCCGCTTCTTTTGGGTTCGAGTTCTCTTTGGTTTGGTTCTGTTTTGTTTGTTATCATCTTCTTTTTTATTTTCTCTTTCCCATCTTTTGTCCCCCCCCCCCCTTCCCTGCCCATCCCACCTCCCTTCCCCCCACGTTCTCCCCTCCAATAGAACCGTCAGCCCCCCCTCAAGACGTTAAATGTACCAGCATGCGCTCCACGGCCATTCTGGTAAGTTGGCGCCCGCCGCCGCCGGACACGCACAACGGGGCCCTAGTGGGCTACAGCGTCCGCTACCGACCACTGGGCTCGGACGACCCGGAACCCAAGGAGGTGAATGGCATCCCCCCGACCGCCACTCAGATCCTCCTGGAAGCCCTGGAGAAGTGGACTGAGTACCGTATCACCGCCGTCGCACACACAGAGGTGGGGCCAGGGCCCGAGAGCTCGCCCGTGGTCATCCGCACCGAGGAGGACGGTAAGCACCGCCTGGCCCGGGACCCCGCAGCCCTCAGCCCGCCTTCCACCTGGAACACCGGGCTGGAGGTCACGAGGCAGGAGCCACGTCTTCCCTGCCTGCTTGGCACTTTCAACTTGGAATTGATGGTTTAGACCTGGGCACCCTTACTTCTGCAGCGACCAAGGTCTAGAGCCTTGTGTCTGGGGGCTCGGCTGGCCGCTCTCTCTGTTGGTCCAGCAGCAGTAACCATAGAGACAGGATGCAGGCAATACCAAGTGCTCCCATCCTTTGACGCAACACCCTGAGTTTTAGACTCTTGGGATAACCCAGGATGCGCAGCTCCGTGTCTGAGACATCCTGCCTGGAAAGCAGGTGGACTGGAGGTGCCCAGCCCCCCACTGTCTGGGGGTGGGCACGGATGTCCGCGGTGTCGGTCGGCCCACCCTGGCCAGTCAGTGGCACAGTAGAAAGTCAGAGCGAGGTGGTAATCTAATGTGAAGTCTGTGGTAGGAACTCAGCTCAAAAAAGCAATAAAGCCACCTTTTCAGCCGTACCCCTGGGGGATTGGGTGGATCTGAGTCCAGAGTAAGCGGAAAAGGTTCCCCAAGCCAGATGGGCCGCCTGCATGGGGAGCCCTAGGAGCAGGTGGCCAGACCGCCTGTTCAAGCCCCAGCTTGATCAGGGATCAGCTCCCTGGGCCTCAGTTTCCCCATCTGTGAGCAGGAACGGGTTGCTGCTGGGAGAGCTCCTAGCACAGGGTGCGGCCGGTGGCTTGGGCTCAGGGCCCTCCCGGGTGGGGGACCGCGGGGCTCCGGGTAACGG